>NC_056725.1:1592664857-1592682357 GCF_019279795.1 Protopterus annectens
GACCTCCTGCAGCAATTTATTGAGCTGTGCAGGCCACGCCTCACACACAGAACCAACAGAGGGGAACCCATCCCAGTGGAAACCAAGGTATGTGTTGGCCTAAGTATACTAGCAACAGGTACCTTCCAGAGACCAACTGGTGATATGATAGGGATTTCACTGGCATCAGCATCCATGGTACTGCACCAGTTCCTGAATGCCATGTCAGCACATGTCAGTGATCATGTATATTTCCCCAATTCCCGTGAGGTATTGGCCAGCAATATGCGTCTCTTCCAGAAAATAGCGGAATACCCTGAGGTAGTGGGTGCAATTGACTGCATGCACATACACATCAAAGCACCAGCCGGTGAGCAGGGTAGGGCCTACATCAACCGCAAGGGCTTCCACTCCATCAACTGCCAGGTCATGTGAGATGCCCAGGGCATAATACTGAATGTTTGTGCTGGCTGCCCTGGAAGCTACCACTATTCCCATATCTGGCATCTGACGCAGCTGCAAAGTAAAACCGCCAAAACAAGTCAAATCGAAAAACTAGGCAGGAAACCACTGGATAAAACACTTTATACAAAGAGCAAAGCTTTCGGATACAATCCATTGTCAATACTAAACATTACAGAAAATACCAGTTCCTTAAATACAGGTCCAATCAAGTCCTATGACCTGCAGCCAAAAGATCACATGACAAAAAAATTAAAATACAAATATATAAAGCCTATATATAACAATTTAATAAAATAATTAATAAAATTACATACAATCAGCTAACACAATCTAGATCTACTCAACTTAACTAAAACTGGTTTAAGACTAACCATACATTTTATTAATTATTTTATTAAATTGTTATATATAGGCTTTATATATTTGTATTTTAATTTTGTCATGTGATCTTTTGGCTGCAGGTCATATGACTTGATTAGACCTGTATTTAAGGAACTGATATTTTCTGTAATGTTTAGTATTGACAAAGGATTGTATCCGAAAGCTTTGCTCTTTGTATAAAGTGTTTTATCCAGTGGTTTCCTGCCTAGTTTTTCGATCTGACGCAGCTGCACCAGACATTTGCCAAATGGGACATCCCTGACGGTCACCTAGTGGGGGATGCTGGATACGCACTGGAGACGTGGCTGATGACGCCCATCAGAAATGCACACACACCTGAACAAGAACTCCATAATGAGGCACACGCACAGACATGAAATGTAATCGAGCATGTGTTTGGGATGCTCAAGTCACGGTTCTGGTGCCTGGACACATCTGGTGGATCCTTGCAGTACTCACCAACTACATGTACCCAAATTGTCATGGTATGTGCCATGCTACACAATATGATCCTGCAAAAACAGCTGCAGCAGGAACAGCATGGGGCAGGGCCAAACAGCCCCCCACCATTGCGAAGGCCTGCACAGGCACAGCTTGACTCGGAGGAGGAACAACCTGAGCCTGCCCCAGTAGGCAGAAGGAGGCATGCCCATTATGCCTTGGCCTTGGCAAAGAGGCAACGCATAGCACATACACTGGCTCAGTAGGAACCCTGGAAATGATACCTCTCTCTGACTTGCACATAAAATAAAAGTGATGCCTAACTTGACACTACCTGTTTCCAAACATGTATAGCGATTGTAGTATGTGCATCCGACATAGGCAGCCCTGCAGCACCACCTGAAGCATGATTGCCATGTTTTAAGCAATATAAAGCAGTGCTTAGCAGCTTTTACCAATATTTAGTATATGTAAACAAAATTGCCTGTGCTAAGTAGTGCAACATCAGGCAATGTTGAGCAATGTTGGGCAAGGTCGGGCAAAGTTGAGCAAAGTCAGGTAAACATGCTCATATTTGCTTTACTGTCCCTTAAACAGTCTGGTCTGCTCAGCATGAAAATAAAAAGCATGATAGGGCTCAAACTCAGGATACTGTGCACTGCAGTCACAGTACTAAGCCACTAAGCCATGATAGCATTTCAGTGGCACAGACACAGCAGGACAATTGTACACTAATGCAAACACAAAGAAATGCTGTAACATGGCCCTAAAGAGGCATATGGGTAACCTCCCCCACAGGCCTATGCAGACAGAGAACATCAGGCCAGGCAGTGTGATGTGGATTGTGTAGGCTATGAAGTCACAATCTAATATACGTGACATTGGACGCTAAGATGTGTAGTACAGTAGTATGCCTCAAGCCAGTATGATAGGCGACAGTACAGACTGAAATGGTGTACCGTACATAGCAGTGCAGGCATAGCAAATGTGTATAAGTGTCAGGTGAACCCCTCATCCTATGTACACCCACAGTAACAATCAGGTGTGCCCCCGGGTAGAAATGTACAAAGAATAGCTGTCACCCCTGTATGTAGAAATGTTGATAAGTCTATGCAGTGTCTCATGGAAGCCCTGCAGGCACAGCATGATCCTTGTTGATCTATGACACAAAGGTGAGCCCTGCTGTAAAAATACAACTTGATTTTCCATACACATATAGTATAAATGTCTATACCGGGCGTGCTCACACACTCCAACAAATGGAGTGGATTTCATTCAGCATCACACTGAAAGGTCATACTGGGCATGCTCACACACTTAAATAAATGAAGCAAATCTCAGGCAACAGCATACTGAAAGGTCATATCGGGCATGCTCACACACATAAATAAAAGAAGCAAATTTCAGGCAACAACATACTGAAAGGTCATACTGGGCATGCTCACACGCATAGGCTAAATACAAAGGTGATAATAAGGCTAAATACGGAGGTGATAATAAGGGATCTATGGACAAATGTGGATAGTCCTATCTACTTCCAGAAACACATTCACAAAGTTGTCAGAAAATCATGCTATGTGCTCAAACAAACTGCCAAGGTCTGTGCATGTAGGTCAAAGGAGGTTCCCACTACTCATCAGTCATAAGACCCATCAGAGAGTACCACAACACACTTGCGATGAATCTGATTAGGCATGCTCAGCATCCAGAAAGACCACTGAAGTACCTTAACAAAAGGATTACTGGCCTTAAACAGTTGTCCCATGCAACAAGACTGAATGTAAACCAATCTGTACTCTGTTGCATACTGTCTACTCAGGAGATCTCTGCCCAACAGACAGGACCATGTCATGGCTACACTCAGATCTGTTCTGAGTTACAGCTCAATGGCACTAAATATACAGACCCAACTGATATTGCCAACATCCTGGCAGATAGGATCAATGTTAACTTTACCCCCCTCTCACCCATGCAAGAGCACATCTCTATAATGGAAGACTGCAAAGTTGCTGTCATCATGGCTGCACAGGTAAAAAACACTCTCCAAAGCCAGTATCACAGCAGCCATGGAACCAGATAACTTCCCAGGCTGTGTTCTACACAAACCACAGAACGAACAGGCACCACACTGATGTACCATGTGCAGTCATAGCCTCACCTCATGCTTTGTGCCTGCTGAATGGTGCACAGTGATGGTTATCCCACTACACAAGGGTGGAGACACCACAGACCCCAGGAACTAGTGCCCCATTAGCCTGATGAGCCCGCTCTTCACGGCCATGGAATGTATCATCATACAACTTATAAAAAAATACATTGGTAATCCCCAAACCCTGGACCACAACCATGATGGGTTTGTAAAATGCAGATCATGTCTCCTAAACCTGATAGATGACATTGAAGCAGTCACCAGAACCGAAGACAAGGGTAAGGTGGTTCGCACAGTCTATGTAGATCATGCCACGGCTTACAAAACCACCCCATACTCTGAAAATATAGATAAACCCACTAAACTAGGTATAAATCGCTATGTCACAGGATGGGTTGCCAACAAGCTTACTGACAGAACACACACTGTAAAAGTAGTAGACTCCAAGTATGACTTTGGACCAGTGACGAGTGCAGTACCATAGGGTCCAGTCCTGTGTCTTGTCCTGTTTAGTATCTACTTCCCTGAAGTAAACTTTAACATGGAAGGTCTGTGGCTACTGAAGTTTCCAGAGGACTGCAAACTACGAGCCGTAATTGTAAACACTAAAGGTGTGGACATCCTACAAAAGGGCCTCACTGAGACAGATGGCTGTTGTCAAAGCCATGGGCTCTAGCTCAATGCCAAAATGTGCATTGTCATCCCCTCTGTTAAAAACTCTGTAGCCAAGAACTACAACATAGGCAGTAGTATACTTAACACTGAAAGTGTGACAAGAGACCTTGGGTCACAGGTGGACAGTGGGCACAAGTGTGATAATCACATCCCCACAGTAGTCAGGAAACCCTCCTATGTGGCACACCTCATCACAAAATGTGTCTCAGGCAGAATAGAAGAGGACATTGTTCCCCTCTACTCATCACTCACTAGAACTATAATAGAGTACAACACCACTTTTGCTATGTACCTCACAAGACAACTACAACAACTGGAAAGCCTGCAGCAATACCTCACAAAGAGCACTAGCAGCCTGTAATGCATGCCATACACAGACCATCTCAACATGCTCCATCCGTACTCCCTTGCATATCGCTTACTCAGACGTGTTCACTGCCTAACATACAAAGCTATGTCAAACACAGAGTTGTTGGACATGCTCCACGTAAAACACTCACAATCCCTCTGACCTTCGGACCCAGAACCACGAGTGAAATACAAAAGGAAGGGGTGCACCCATTTACCTTATGGATACCCACACCTTCAGGTTAGTGGCACAGCATGAGGCCTTGGAGACCATGCAAGTGCAACTAACATTGGGCAAAGCTGCTCATCAGATTGTAGCCTGCTACAGATCACCTACCTTGTCTCAGGAACCTCACTCAGTATTCCTGAGAACAGTGGAAAATATAAAGGTCCTATCAAACACCATTATATGAGGAGATTACTATTGCCCAAACATTGAGTGGGAGAATTACTCATGTACAATGTCCTTTGCCCAATGTTTCCTAGAGTTTAAAAACTCTAACACCCTGGAACAGCTGGTCACCATGCCCACTAGAGGTGACAATATAATGGACATGATCATCACCAACATGGGGTACCAGTGTTCAACAACAGACTTAAACCCCTCACTGGTAATATCAGATCATAAAGTAATCACACTGGACATCCACATCCTGCCCCCCCACCCAGTCAATGAAACCACTGTGAAGACATTTTCAAAAGCAAACTGCACACTTCCCAAGACCAAAGTGGAAAGTTCCAAAGCCCTCTTGCTATAGGATAATGGTATACAATCTGCCAAATCATTTACAAGTGCATCCTATGAGCATATACAGGGATGCATCGATCAAGACATCACAAATAAAAGCAAGATGCACTCCTCCAAATATAAGAAATCAATCTGGTGGTCATTGCCCATAAATAAGCTATACAACAGAAGGAGAAAACTAACACCTGATAGAGCCAACTTCACTAAAGAAAAGGCATCACTGATCATTTTTAGGAAGAAACAATGATCGCTCATAAAATAATCCAAGGACATTTTCTAAAGACAAATTGCCAAGGAATGTAAGAATAACAACCACAAAGCCTTCGGTAGCTATAACAGATACGTAGGTGTCAACTTCCAAATATGCTGTCAGCTACTGACAAATAGCAAGAAATACACTGAACCAACTTTCATTGCCCACATCCTGGGGGACAAGTTCAGTGTAAACTTCCCCCCATCACCCCCATAAGGGCCTGTGTCCATCACAGAAGGATGCAGAGCCCCAGACTCCATGGACATGCAGGTAAAGACAGCCATCTCCAAAGCTAAGAACAGCATCAATGGGACTGGATGGTGTTCCAGGCTGCGTCTTACACTAAGCCCAAAAGGAACTACACCCTCACCTACATTCACTGTCCAGACTCAATCGTACCACAGGCTATGTACCCAAAGAATGGCATACACTAACAGTCATCCAGCTCCACAAAGGGGGTGCCACAACAGAACCTGGAAACCATTGCCCTATATGTGTACTCAGCCTGGTCTACAAAGCTATTGAGTAAATTGTCATGGAACCCATAAACAGAGACATTGGGGACCTCCAGACACTGGACTCTACTACAACCTCACCTTGTTAAAGGCAGATCCTGCTTCCTAAACATAGTTGACTTATTACAAACAGTTACCAAGGACATAGATGGAGGTGAAAGTAGTCCACACAACCCACCTGGACCTCACTAAGGACTTTCTACAGCATTCCCCACTCTGTCATCATGGACACGCTTACCAGTTTGAACATTAACAGCTATGTCACAGGATGGGTGGCATAGTGACTCACAGATCAAACACACATGTTCAGAGTTGAGGATGCCATGTCTGACTCTAAGCCAGTCACAAATGGCATCTCACAGGTCTTGGGCCTGGGACCCCACCTGTTCAGTAGACACTGCTCAGAGGTACAGGCAAGCACGGGAGCTGTATGGCTGAACAGGTTTGCAGATGACTGCTAACTGTGGTCCATAATCGACTCTACGGCTGGCACACATATCCTGCAGAAGGGGCTTACAGAGACAGATACCTGGTGTCAAAACAATACCCTCAAGCAGAATGCCAAAGAATGCATAGTCACCCCCTTTGGCTAAAACAAAGTGCAAACAAATTACCGCATAGGTGGTACTCCAGTATGTATGGAGGAAGTCATTAAGGCCTGGGGACACAGGTAGATACTAAACTCTCCTTTGATGATCACATGGCCAAAGTGTTTAGACATTCCTTCTATGTAGCCCACCTAATGTCACCTAATGTAACCCACTTTGTCTGGTCTGATGATGTCACCATCCTACAAATATACCTGTGGAAAGTAAACTCACAATAATGTATATAGCACGTCATGTAAATGTGTACATCTGTAGTATCATAAACCAGTTAGGTAGGGGTTTGAATCCTACTCTTGACATGTTTGTTTGTGATCTCCTTGGAGAGGAGCAACCTTTCTGGAGAGTAGTGAAACATCTTAAAAGTGGTATACTAATCTTTGTCAAGTCTGAAGATGTCACCAGCCTACAAATATACCTGTGGAAAGGAGAGCTCACAGTAATGTGTATAGTGTATTGTGTAAATGTGTACTCCTGTAGTATCATAAACTAATTAGATAGGGGTTTGAATCCTTCACTTGACAAGTGTGTGTCTGTTTGTGTGTGATCTCCTTAAGGCCTGGGGTACTTTTTGGAGAGTACTGAAACACCATAAAAGTGGTATACTAATCTTTGTCAAGTCTGATGATGTTAGCATCCTACAAATATACCTGTGGAAAGTCAAACTCACAGTAATGTATATAGCGCGTCATGTAAATGTGTACATCTGTAGTATCATAAACCAGTTAGGTAGGGGTTTGAATCCTACACTTGACATGTTTGTGTGTGATCTCCTTGGAGAGGAGCAACCTTTCTGGAGAGTAGTGAAACACCTTAAAAGTGGTATACTAATCTTTGTCAAGTCTGAAGATGTCACCAGCCTACAAATATACCTGTGGAAAGGTGAGCTCACAGTAATGTGTATAGTGTATTGTGTAAAAGTGTACTCCTGTAGTATCATAAACCAATTAGATAGGGGTTTGAATCCTGCACTTGACAAGTGTGTGTCTGTTTGTGTGTGATCTCCTTGGAGAAAAGCAACCTTTTTGGAGAGTACTGAAATACCTTAAAAGTGGTATACTAATCTTTGTCAAGTCTGATGATGTTACCATCCTACAAATATACCTGTGGAAAAGAGAATTCACAATAATATGTATAGTGCATCGTGTTAATGCGTGCCCCTCTAGTATCATGAAGTAGCTAGGTAGTGATTTGAATCCTGCACTTGACAAGTGTGTCAGTTTGTGTGTGATCTCTTTGAAGAGGAGCAACCTTTTAGGAGAGTACTCAAACACCTTAAAAGTGGTATACTAATCTTTGTCAAGTCTGATGATGTCACCATCCTACAAATATACCTGTGGAAAAGAGAACTCACAGTAATGTATATAACATGTCGTGTAAATGCGTACTCCTTTAGTATCATAAACCAGTTAGCTAGGTGTTTGAATCTTGCACTCGACATGTGTTTCTGTTTGTGTGTGATTTCCTTGGAGAGGAGCAACCCTTTTGGAGAATAGTAAAACACCTTAAAAGTGGTATACTAATCTTGGTCAAGTCTGATGATGTCACCATCCTACAAATATACCTGTGGAAAACAAAGCTCACAGTAATGTGTATAGTGTGCCGTGTTAATGCATACTTCTCTAGTATCATCAAGTAGTTAGGTAGGGGTTTGAATCCTGCACTTGGTGAGTGTGTGTGTGTGTGCTCTATCTGTGTGACACTGTTGGTCAATGTGTTGTGGGTTTTGCTTTTACTACTGTATGACATATCAGTATGACAACAGTACATGCATTGCACATGTGAGGTAGCTGTGTGGCAAATATATATACGTACATGTGCCCTCAATTGTTGCATGTGTGGGAACCCTGCTTTCTCCAAGAACACATCTGTCATCTTTGCCAGAGTGTGCTGCTGCTTTCCAGACCTTAGGTCACATCTGTATGCTTGTGACAAGGCCAGCCACTGCAGTGCTCCCTGGCCTAGGTCATCCATGTCACACACACTCATTACGGTTTCTATTGAATTGTGTGAGTGAGGGTTTATGGCCGAGGTATATGTCAGACCTGTTGAAACACAGCAAAGTCTGTCAATGATGGCTATTCATTATAGGTGTACAACAACCTTTGTGGATATGCATGCAGACCCCTTATTGCTTATGTGATCCATCGAGGGATTTAAAAATACCTTTGAAAATGTGATTATCAAAGGAGAGATGACGTAACACTTGGTTGCATGTACACATCGGTACCTGTTCTTCATGTTGGTGGCTACTACCTATGTGGTACTGTGGAGATACTATGTTCCGTAAAGGTGGATGACTATGCTTTGGTTGGCTTATAGCTTTACAGCATGGGTTTGACAACAGGTATCTGTCTGTATGATACCCTTGTGGAGGATGTGTGTGTCATCTGGAGAATGCATTATAGGCCACAGTATGCATTACCAGATGTGGACGGACATATCCCTACTGTGATTGCTTGTACCTAAGAGAGCTATATGCCAAACAGGAGTGGTTTCAGTAATAGGTGCAGGTGAATACCACTGGTTACTGGCATAGTATAGTACCTGAAGGATCCAAATGTTACTGTGTGTCCTACATATGTGTGTCAGTTGTCAAGACATCCTCTAACGATTGGTTATGGTCAGGCTGTTGAAGTTATGTATACTACCAGAATGCAAAACAATGTCAGATAGTAACAGTATCACCCACAGCACAGTGTCAAACCATGTCATACACACATGTGTAGTCAAGTTCAGAAATGTGTGTAGTACAATGCATACTGGCCACCAAGAGAAACTATGGAGTGTTCCTGTTAAATACAGGGCATATCACCCTGCCCATGTGTCCACTATGCACGTACATGCAGACAGTGCACCTCCGGCATGTTCACAAATGTACACTTGCAAATCTGTGCTGCACACATCCCACACATACTGTCCACTCTCTAACACAAGCTGCCAATACTACACACATCAGCCAAGTGGCACGTGGGTGGGCAATGCACTATTGGAACTAACCCTGGTGTAAACAATACTACATTGACAATCAAAGCTTTAATGCATCATGCCTGCTCAGCTACACCTTCAAGCATATCATTACACTCTACTGCTGACAACATGCTAACATTGCCATACTGCTATAAAGTCACCCTGTGCATAAGCACCATTGTAGCCTATTCCTGCATGAGTGTTACAGATGACAGGAGGTGCACAGGTTTCATCATAAGCACAGGGTGTGTTGTTGGTTTGCCAGAGGCCTACAGTGAGCCATACAATCGACATGTATGTGTGTGTGTGTGTGTGTGTGTGTGTGTGTGTGTGTGTGTGTGTGTGTGTGTGTGTGTGTGAGTGTGTGTGTGTGTGAGTGTGAGGGCCAAGAGTACTGCTATGGGCCAATGTTGATGTAATGTGTGCGGGTATGTGTTAGCCCTAGGTGTCTGGTTTATGTGTGTGTATGTCTGCTGTGGCTGCCATATACGGGTATTTGTGGGACAGCCACAGACTGTACCTGCCAGGCTTTCTCTGGCCATGGATATGGTACCTGTGCCTGGCAGGGGTGCTACTGACACTATCAGGTACTAAGCCAGACTGGGTACTATCCCCAGAGGTAGATGGATGTACACTGGACCCAGGTCCCTGCTGGGTCTGTCCAGAGCCACGTGCACATGGTCTTCTAGGACGTTCTATGGACAGCCCACCCCCAACTTTGCTGGGGCTAGTACTGGCACTACAGGAGCGGCTGTGACTTGAGGGATGTCCGCGGTGACTGCCAGCTGCTGATGTTGCTGGCATATGTCCACATCCATGACTCAACCGTCCCACACTGTCCTGACACATGGACATGACATTGCGGAGGATATCTAATGTCTCACCCCAACGTCTATCAGTGACCTCAGTGTAATTATGGATGACACCTGCTAGGTCATGGATACTGTCAATTACGGCGGTATGTACCCTCTGTGCCATTAGTCCCTATCTGGTGTACAGTTCCATATGGGCCTGTACCTCCATGACAGCCTGGAACATGCATGAGGTTGTAAGACCTGTGGCATGTCTGCCAATTGCATGATGAGCAGCAGTGCTCCAACAAGAACCCCTGGACATCTGCCTATGTGGTACCCTTCCAGACATCTGGGTATGGCTGCTCTGATGGGATGCATGTGCCATAGATACCACACTGTCTTGGCCAATGCTGACTGTACGCTGTCCCTCAGCTAAGGGCATTGGTGATGGATGTATTGGCAGTATGACTGTGTGCATGGATGGGGTGGACACTTGTGTACTGTCGATTGGTGGCCCAATGACAGATCCTGGCAAACATGCCTGTGCCTCAACACACCTGTCATCATTATCACTATTTTGCTCAGTGTCATCAGTTTCCCTGCTGCAGTGAACCAGCCCAAACTCAGCACCTGTGAGAGGAAGACAGGAAACACACTTTACGACATGTACATGATGTCGGCACACATGCACACATGAACACATGCACACATGCACACATGAACACATGCACACATGCATACATGAACACATGAACATATGCACACATGCACACATGAACACATGCACACACATACACTCCTCACTAAAACAGACACACACACACACACACACACACACACACACACACACACACACACACACACACACACACACACACACACACACACACCACTAGCAATCCAGAGCATACTCAATAGCGGGTGATGGTGGGGTACAGTATCACAAGCCAAACATTTATATCACACATGTAAGCATGCAGGACGTGTGTTGCTCAACAGCATGCAGTGCGAGTGTAGACAGCCCTTGCTAATAACAGTATACATGGCTTTGATGCATGTGTGTTGTTGTTCAGTAATTGGCCTCACCCTGGAATGCAATGTGTACATGGACACAACATTGCTGTGCAAGTATTAAAAGCTCTGCAATGTGCTGTGCACGATCACTCACAGGTATACATACCATGGCTGGATGTGTATCTGTGTGTCACATAGATATCCATTTCTGATTAGAGCATCTCTGTCTTTAGCAGATAATTGTGGACACAGGTTTAGCACATGCATGCTATGTATACACACAGGATGAGTGGTGCATGTATACCTGATGGAATACCATTGCTCAACATAGCCATTGTACAGTGGTTATGGTGAGTGTAGGACATATTGTGGACATGCCAGTGCCAGCCATGACATGGCATGCTACAACACAACTGCAACATTAAACATCACACATACACAATGTGTGTCATGTGACCTATATACTCAATAGCATTAGAAGACATATGTGTGTCACTTTGTACAAATGGTGATTGCTATGCATATTGTGTATAGGTGCATATGTTTGCACAAGCACAACATTGAGGTGCATAGTAATTAATGCTATGTGTAGTAATGTGGTCACTGTAACTGGATGTGATGTAGTACCATGAGCCATCATCATGCAGCATCATGTGGTCACTCAAGGCTACTAATGTGTGCCAGACCGGCACCTAGCATGCTGTACCTGAACTGCAGTACCATGGCTGCATTCACCATTTCACAGCCAGTTGTTACATGGGTTTGTAAGGTGCACAATATGGGGCATTGCCTAACATGAATGTGTTATGTGCTGAAGAGTGTCGCACAGCCACATGAGAGGCCTCTACCCCTCAGGTATATTATGTGTGCTGTGTGGATGACATTTGGGATACTGGAGTGTGACCTTACAGTGGGTGTCTGAATACGCCATGTGTAGCATGTTAACATGTAGTGCATATGACACAGTTGTGTATGTTGTGTGCACGTGTATCGACTCTGCCTATCCAATGTCCACTACAGTGTTGCCACAATTGTGTGGGATGCTCTGTGTATTGAATGTGTTTGAGGCAGCTACTGAGATGTGCATAGTCTCACAGCAATCATGCACAGCATGCATTATGGGCAGGTGTGTGACATGTACATGGCCTACACCTCACCTATGACATGTACATTTAATTAGCAATATTAAATGTAGAACACACTCACCAGCATGGGTCTGCTGCCTTGCTGTCACACCAGAGGGACCTACAAGGATATGAGACAGTTTGTCAGTGGCAACAACTGTGGCATTGCTACTGTGTGTTTGCAATCTTACAGTAGTACAACAGTTGATAGTCACAGGCCTCAAGATTATATTCCTAATTATTAGTATTGCACAACACTAGGCACCACATCTTCTAAGCACACAGTACACATCTCACATAAGCATGATCTACCAATAGAGGTAACAGTAGTCTACAGCTATGCCATGTTACCGGCACGCTCCATGTAAACTTGCTGGGTGGCTCCGGCCTCCATGATGATACATGTTAGTTGTTGTTAAATATTTTAGGTAAGTGGACGATTTGATATTTTTGGTAGAAGGGGGTACTACATTAGTTCATCAGTTTATTTTGGATTTAAATTGTAATAGATTTTCTTTACAGTTTGATGGACTTCAAATTGGTACTATTATGCCCTTTTTGGACATTGTCTTAAACATCAAGGAAGGCAGCTATTTGAATTATACGGTTAATAAAAAATTCGTAGGTGGTACTCAATATGTTCATGCCACTAGTGGACATCCTCCACATACTATTAGTTCGTTGCCATTTGGTGAAATGTTGCGGATTTCCCGTTTATGCAGCAATATTGAATGTTTTGATTTAGAACTTGAATCTCTTTATGATTCCTTTATATGTAGAGGTTATAGTGATAAGTTGCTGTCTGAGTGTTATGATAGATTCTGTACAAAAAATGGCAAAAAAACTATATCTTCATGTGGTGGCAATAGTTATAAAATTAACAAAGTGAGTGTAACTAATGAAAGGGAACAGGAAAGTTTACATTTAGTTACTACTTAAGGATGTTTTACACCAGAATTTAGGAAGATATTTACTCAGTTTTGGGAATATTTCTGTTCCCTCAATAGTGTCCAGTCTTGGTTAAATGTTAATTTACAATTTTCCTATAGAAGGGGAAAGAATATCAAAGACTTTCTAGTTAAAAGTAAATTTAGCCCTCCCCTTCCTAATATTTCTAAACAGTTGGCTAATATTAGAACACAGCAGTGTGGCAGATGCAAAGCATGTCAGTTTGTAATTGCATCTTTTTCACATATTAATAATATGCCCTTTAGAGTACAAGAGAGTTTTTGTTGTAACTCAGAAGGTGTAATTTATGCACTTAGCTGCCCCTGCGGAAAATTCTATATTGGTGAAACAAAAAGGTTATTTAAAACAAGACTGCTTGAAAATGTAAGAGATATATATAATAAAAAAATGGAGAGCCCAGTGGCTATGCATTTTTTGAATTTTCATAATGGTGATGCCAAAGGCTTGAAAGGCTGTGTATTAGAACAAATCAAATGTGACAAGTATGGTGATTTAAATATCAAACAACAACTGCTACATAAAGAAGCTGTATATATTCTTAAATTTAAAACTTTGTGCCCTGAAGGCTTGAATGAAGATTTTAACTGGAAAATGCTGCTAAATTAGTTAATTGTTTAATTGTTTTAAATAATAGGTTGATTGAGTTAAAGATTTATTGATATATGTATATATAGAGATGCATTTGTATGTCTTTTTGTACTCCTTGAAGGCTGTGGCCGAGACGTCAGAGATATAATAAATTGTATGGTGGATATATCTGTTGTTTCTTTTTTCATTGTTACTCTGTGGTTGTTCCTATGTCTACTGATCCTAATCTCCACCTTCCAAGAGTTTTTCGTGAACATGCAGATGGCAATCAACTATCGTTGGACAACTTTCTTAGTAATTCTACAGAACGTGGTGAGAGACAATCTGGTTCTAGAAATATAGCTGATAAAAATGCTTTATCCTGGGATAGATGAGAAGATGAGTGACGACAATGTTTCCCTAATCCATTTGCAACTGTTGGAAGAAAAAATTTCTATCTCTGTAAGTGCAGAAAGTAAGATACTGTTTTCTGAATTAGAAAAAAAGATGTGGAAAGAAACAGCAACTTATTTTAATATATGTGGCTTGCAGAAATACTTAGACATTGACATTACTCCAAGGGGTCTACGAACATTTAAAGACCCCACTACTCCATTTAATTTATCAATTGACACTGATATTGCCTTCCATAACCGGTGGGTTACTGCTGCTCATCAGTGTGTTTCTGAATGGCTTCGTATTTTGATTGAAAGGGACCAGCTAAAACAAAAGGAACTGTGTTCTGAAATAAAAAAGTTATATAGTGACATTTATTCACAAGTCCCTTCTTCTACAATGGATGATTTCCTCAGGCAAACCAATGATAAGCTAAAAGAATATGAATTAGCGTTGTTGGACAGAAAGAAAGGTAAATTAATCAGAGACTTGAGAGACTACGAATCCAACAATGCATTTCTCTCAAGAACCAATCGAAATAAAATGAAAAAGCGAGTTAGGTTTCATCAAGACAAGCAAGCTAGTGAGAATCGCACCTCGTCGGCGTCTGCCTCAGAAGGAGGATATACATCGTTTGAGGACGACGGTGGAGAAAATAACTACCCTGGATTACCACGACCACAACAGGCTGAATCATTTAGACAAACTTTTCGCCAGGAAGCCTCCTTTTCCAACGGAGGCTAACAGGGACAAAAACGCCAACGTGAACCCTTTCAGAACTTTGGGTTTGATGCACAGAGGTCTGGCGGCTTCAAAAGAGGTAAACGCTGACTGTGAGACAGGGAATTGTAGTATTTATGTAGTTAATTTATCTAACTACAACTTTAATGATGCTGAAATGTTTGTTCTTAATTTGGGGCTTAAGTTTATCCCAACAGTAGTCAGCAGACTACATGAATTGAAAACAGATATTTTTAGTTTTGGTAGGAAATTATATTTAAAACATTTTTCAGTAGGGAACAAAATGTACAAATGAATTCTAGTATTAATAGTTGTTGTTCTTCTATGGCATCTTCATCTGATAGTTTTTATTCTTGTTCCTCTGAAAATGATGTTAATGCTTATTTTAAACTTGATACAACAAAAGTACCTTCATGTAGTCAGTTTGTACCATGTATTTTAAATGTGGATGTCACTAATTTTGTTAAAATGGTGAACCATGCTACTGAGGTAGCCTATGAGAAGTTTTTCAAAGACAAAAAGAATATTAACTATAATATAAAATATCAGGACTGTCAAACCTTATTGTCATTGAGTAAACAGAAAAATATTATTTTTAAGCCAGCTGATAAGGGCAATAAATTAGTAGTGTTAAATGCTTCTGATTATTTGGACATGTGTATGCAGCATCTTAGTGATGTAAATATTTATGAAGTATCTCAGCTAAAATGTTATAATGACGCAATAGTATTGTATAAAAATCTTATACATAAGGGAAACAGATTAGGTTATTTTAATTTGCAGGATGTGAAGAACAGGTTTAATGTTGACAATTGTTCTATGGCATATTTTTACTGCCTGCCTAAAATACATAAAAAATCATCTAGTTTATTAGGAAGACCAATTGTCTCTGGTCGTACTTATTTTTCACATAATTTGGGTATCTTTTTGCATTATTATTTACTGCCTTTTGTCAAAAAGTTACCATCATATATTATAGATGCATGTGATTTGTTGGACAAGTTAAGCAATGTTAGCTGGAATAACAAAATGTATTGGGTCACAGTTGATGCCAAAAGCTTGTATACCAATATAAGCCATACATTTGGCTTAGAAGCAGTGAAATTCTTTCTGGGAGAATCACCAGCTACAGAATATATTGTTGAGCTTCTTTCATTTTCTTTGTATAATAGTTTTTTTGAATTTAATAACACGTTATATCGTCAAAAACAGGGCACAGCCATGGGGGCAGCTTTTGCCCCCATGTATGCCAATTTAGCAATGGGCCTGTTTGAAACGGAATATATATATAGACATCAATTTTTTCATAAATACGTAGTTAAATATTTTAGGTACGTGGACGATTTGATATTTTTGGTAGAAGGGGGTACTACATTAGTTCATCAGTTTATTTTGGATTTAAATTGTAATAGATTTTCTTTACAGTTTGATGGACTTCAAATTGGTACTATTATGCCCTTTTTGGACATTGTCTTAAACATCAAGGAAGGCAGCTATTTGAATTCTACGGTTAATAAAAAATTCGTAGGTGGTACTCAATATGTTCATGCCACTAGTGGACATCCTCCACATACTATTAGTTTGTTGCCATTTGGTGAAATGTTGCGGATTTCCCGTTTATGCAACAATATTGAATGTTTTGATTTAGAACTTGAATCTCTTTATGATTCCTTTATATGTAGCGGTTATAGTGATAAGTTGCTGTCTGAGTGTTATGATAGATTCTGTATAAAAAATGGCAAAAAACTATATCTTCATGTGGTGGCAATAGTTATAAAATTAACAAAGTGAGTGTAACTAATGAAAGGGAACAGGAAAGTTTACATTTAGTTACTACTTAAGGATGTTTTACACCAGAATTTAGGAAGATATTTACTCAGTTTTGGGAATATTTCTGTTCCCTCAATAGTGTCCAGTCTTGGTTAAATGTTAATTTACAATTTTCCTATAGAAGGGGAAAGAATATCAAAGACTTTCTAGTTAAAAGTAAATTTAGCCCTCCCCTTCCTAATATTTCTAAACAGTTGGATAATATTGGAACACAGCAGTGTGGCAGATGCAAAGCATGTCAGTTTGTAATTGCATCTTTTTCACATATTAATAATATGCCCTTTAGAGTACAAGAGAGTTTTTGTTGTAACTCAGAAGGTGTAATTTATGCACTTAGCTGCCCCTGCGGAAAATTCTATATTGGTGAAACAAAAAGGTTATTTAAAACAAGACTGCTTGAACATGTAAGAGATATATATAATAAAAAAATGGAGAGCCCAGTGGCTATGCATTTTTTGAATTTTCATAATGGTGATGCCAAAGGCTTGAAAGGCTGTGTATTAGAACAAATCAAATGTGACAAGTATGGTGATTTA
>NC_056725.1:1592687357-1592707085 GCF_019279795.1 Protopterus annectens
ATTGTCCTGCTATGATACTGTGTGGGGGTTGTAAAGTGCTGCTGTAACATTATTTACTGCTAAAATGGCTGGTTCTGTTATCACAGTCATGTAATGCAATTCCAGAACAACTGCTGGTAAAGTTCAACAGAACAGGTTTTGTGTTAGGACATTCCTATCTTTCCTTTAAATTCACTCATTCTGATGCATGATATATATATTTCAGCAACAACCTGCAGTATATCTACTGTGGCTTAGTGGTACTTCATGCAGTCTAGTGTGTCCAAGGTCCAGGGTTGGAGACTGACTGTGGTGTTTTATTTTGCTGCTGAGCAAAACAAGGGCCCTCACATGCAGGGTGACTAAGGCACTTTTAAGCAGTTGTAAGCGGGTTTGCATGGGTTTGCGCGATGCTTAGCAATACTTAGCTAAGTGCACACAAGCACACACTCGCGCAAACCCGCTAACTACTGCTTAAAAGTGCTTACTCCCTATAACCCCTGCGCTCATTTCTTTGAAAGAAAAGAAAATGGGGAGATAGGACAGTGGTAAAAAAGGGGCACAAAGAGGGAAAGACAGTAGGGAAAACAGCTAGGGATGTGCAGGACAGGTGTAGGGAAGGCCCATAGCTGCCCATTTCTTTAACAGTAACAGCTGTGCATATACTAGCAATTTGGAGGGAAATTTGAAACCTTTCACCCCTGAGAGAGGGGTGAGGACAATGAAGCATGTTGTACTGCCAATTAAATTTCAGTTTATCTGTCCAGCGGACATGTGTGCAAAATGGGCAGCTATCTATGGGGCGTAATTTTTTTGTGGGAGCAGATTGCCCATTTTTTTTTCAGGTGAGAGTGGAATGTGGCGTAGGTGAAGTAGGTATATTTGGGCAGGTAGGTTGGTGAGGTAAACAGACAAGACAAACAAGACACATAGAGGGGCAGAATATGACACATGGGGTGGGTGAACACCATTGATGGGGAAGGATGTTTGGAATTCGCAAGCCCATGAGACCACAGATGTCAACAGTGGAACTGAGATCTCCACAAATGGGCAGTCACCACTGCACCTTCACAGCCCAGAGGGTGGCTGTGCTGGGGGGCTGCATAGGAGGGGCAGGCTTACCCATGTGTTGCACCACTCTGGATTTGAGCTGGCGTAGAGGATCAGCAACTGAACGCTCAATCTCCCTACACACCACAGCCCAGACCATTCAGAGGATGATAGGTGGCCCTCTTGCGGCCGCACTTGCATGGGGCGGATGAGCCCCATCCCCTGCAGCGCTTCCACCTGAAGGTGGCACAGGGCCAATGGAGGAGGAGGTCCCGGGCTGGGCAATGGACCTGCTGGTGCCAGGTGCCATCGCCAGCTGAGGTGGGACAGGTGGGTCTGCTGGGACCGGCCTTCCCATACTTTCTATGTTTAGGAGGATTTAATGACAATATGGGTTAGTAATAGCCAACAGCATTCCAACTTAGTTGTAACATTATGCAGTAGTATTCCCATTGACCCAACACACCAGAGTTCCAATAGTTGAACAGCAAGCATAACACATGCATATATAGAACAACAGTGGACATTCCAACAGCATGCAGGATTGATTGATGGCAACAGGCCACCAAGATTATGGTATGTGAACAGGGCACATGCATCAAAGTAAATGCAGATTTTTATAAACTAATAGGACATATGTCCCAACAAATGTTATTAGATTAGACATACCCATTGAGGTGTGAAATTGCATTGTTTATGCACAAACAGTAGAGTGTAAAAAGATACCTCCATTAACAACTTATATATACTTATAGTTTACACTACATTCCTATTGACTGCAGTTATATATCCCCTACATGTATTATTACACTAGGCAATGTCCATTAAATTGTGAAATGGGTTTTGCTAGTTCTTTATATACCTGACCCATATCTGACATACAAACTGTCCAGGATGCAGATGTTACTGCTACGTATTTCTATATTTCATTTATATTTATATATCTACATATCTGGATGTGTTCAGGTGACATTATCAGGTATATTTTAACAGCCCCCTACATTTCTAGCAGCACACTGACATTTCTAGGGAACACATTAACAAGCTACTCATGCCAGATTAACCTGTACATGCCGGCCATGAACCGACAGTTGAGGACTGTATATATGCTTAACAGCTACTGGCACTCCCTTCATCCACTTTATATGGGCCTACAAATGTGTGGGTTGACTGCACTTAATACAACAGTACTATTTCTATAATGCAAGATTACAACAACATATCGAAGAAAGTGACACGGACACACTCCAGGAATTATACCTTTATTAATTACATTACACACTTTTCTAGTGGCTCTCTCATTTATTTGATATATCAGTGCATGCAGAGGACTTTTATTCAAGACGTATTATACCTTTATTAATGGGTTACAACACCTTTTCATGCAGTCTCACTTATTTTATATAACAGTACATGCAGAGAAGTTATTCAAGACTTATTATACCTTTATTAATGGGTTACAACACTCTTTTTCAGGCTCTCTCACATCTTTTATATAATTACTAACCTGCCTGGTGGCGCAGCGTTAGCAGCCTATCTGCATAGGCTTGCTGATTCGCATCACGGACACCTGCAGCTATGAAGTAAATGAAGGGATATTGAGACATACCTATCCATAATATAGACTACAACAGCAATTCTTACATACTTCATTCCATGGCTACATACTCAGTAGTGGGGCATTTTCCATTTCACGGGCCTCCTGTATCCACTGGTTCAGTCGATCCCCCTTGCGTTTCTTCAGGTCTAAGTAGTGGTGTCTGACCTGCTCAGCAGTCCAAGGGATGCCTGTGGCACTAGTGAGATCATGTGCTAGATGGTTCCAGGCTTCCGCTTTGTACTCAGTGCCCTGAAACTGGCCCTGCAGGAGTCTTGCATCATGATGATGGACGAGGAGCCAAACCATTACTTTTGACTCCTCAATGCCCCACCGTTGCACTCTTAAACAAGAGCCCTCTCCAACACAGGCCATACTGACTGCAGATGGGAGCTACAACCAGTTATGACAATTATTCCCGCCTATGGAGCTTAAATATGCCTCATTTCCCACACTTTTTTCTGATTGGCCAGTTTTGAAAAATCATAGCTAAAAGCAAACCTGCTTAGCAATGGGTAAACTTCCAGTGATATATATGAGTGTATTGGAAGTGCATTCATATGTAAAGGTGTCATGGCTTACTGGTTTAGTACTGTGATTATGGTGCATGGTATCCCGGGTTTGAGGCCTGTCATTGCTTTTTATTTTACTACTGGCCAGACCGGTTAGGAGGTGTGGCTGTGTTTAGCCGACTTTGCTCAACTTGGACCAATGTTGCTTGACATTGCGCTACGTTGCTCTACATTGCCCGACATTGTGCTAGTTAACGCGGTGCGCAGCTCCTCGCAAACATGTTTTGTTTGCATTAGTTGGCACGATGCCCAGCTCCACACAAAGCCATTGCGCTAGTTAAAGCAGTGCTAAGCTATGAGCAATTATACTTAATTGTGCTTAATACTAGTAAACTTTGCTTAGGAGTGCTTCACATTGCTTAAGATACATTACTTATGCATTTATCAGTATGCATGACCATTTCACCTTCATATATATATATATATATATATATATATATATATATATATATATATATATATATATATATATATATAAAAAATATTGTTCACTACTACATAGGCCATTTCAATGCATTTTACTAAAATTTAAAAGGTAAATGTCAGGAATTATTTTTATGCACAGATTTCCTACAGAAATTGGGAAGGGGAGTGGTGGGACCCGAACCGGGAATGCCTCCTTTTTGTGCGAAGGCTCTACCACTACGATATTGCTATTTGGATTAATTTGCATATATGTAGTTTACTATCCTCTTCGATGTCTAAACTGCTAACTGTAGCTAAGCAATGGGCAAACCCGCACACACACGTGCAAATACGGACAGCTATATCACGAATAATGAAACAAAGAAAAAGTTTTACATTTTATTATATTTGTACAGGGGTGTAGAATGTGGGGGAGTGTAGTGTTGGGGATATACACATTTGAGTGGACTCGCTCATGTCTGGTGACATTTGCAGTTTAGGCACTTGCAGGGGCGTGGATATTTGGACTGCTCTGCAGTCTGATACACCCCCTGCACTCGTGCACGCTCCATGTTAGCCTTAGAGTTGAGTCAGTGTGCCCTCATGAATATGCATGACGCGCTGACGTCATACTCTTAGGCTGCAGTTTCCGAGTAAGACTTATTTAGTCTTACACGGAGGATTAGTGAATCCCGGCTATAGATATATATATATATATATGGATATATATATCTATATCTATCTATATATATATATATATATATATATATATATATATATATAGCTATATATCTATATCTATATATATATATATCTATATATATATATATATATATATATATATATATATATATATATATATATATTAGATATCTATACACATATATATATATATATATATATATATATATATATATATGTATATATATATACATATATATCTATATAGATTGCAATCCAGAAAACACTAACCTGTCCGAGTAAGAGTAGAGTTAGTTGCAGAAATGTACTCCCTTTGGTAACGGAGTACCGTTCTGCAAATAGCAAAACGGAGCTATGACAGCTCCAAATAAAGGATGAATCCAGTTGAGAAAGCATGCCAATGGCCAAATATAAGGCCATTGACATTTTAATCTGATGTAAAATATTAAATATAATATTTTTCCCTGATCTCCAATGCTTAAGTGTAGCGCAGCGCTGCGCAAACGTGTGGCGCTATAAAAACAGAAAACAAAAACAAAAAAGCCAAAAATAGGCATTTTATTAAAAATATTCCTCTGCCATGCAGGTGAATAGCAAGCTGAAGACAACATGGCTACTGAGTAGTGGTTGCTAAGGGGGGAAGCTCAGTTTGAGAGATGTAACCAAGCATTAGTAGGCAATCCTATGCAAATGAGGATAAGGATAGTGAATCCCAATTTTCCCTGCCATGAAAACCATGTCCCCAGAGTGTAAGTGTAGGATTAGGGGAGTAGTAGAGTAGAAGATAGGTGACATCATGAGTGGGGTATGTATCAAAGACTGTAAGGTTATTGGAGCAGAGTGGCATGTGTTTGCTGTGAGTTACTCAGGAACTGAAACCCAGAAACTGAAAGTGTACTCTGTGGATATCACCGAAGTTTCTTGCAAAGATGCTTACACTGTGTGCACTCATGTGCGTGCATGTGCACCCGCCTAAGCCTGTATAAGCCTGTGAAAGCCTGTGTGAACGCGTGTGTGCTCACATGCGCATGTTTATGCTTGTTTGCGCGGTGCTGCCCCCTGTGGAAACAGAAAGGGAAAAGGAAGGAAAAGAAGTAGTAGGAAGTTAACCAAGGAGAACTAGCAGAGCTGCCAGGTAAAATCAATCAGAATCAGCCAATTACACAGGCAGTACACTAGCCCAGCCCAGCTCAGCACTTAAAACTCTGCAAACAAAATTCCCCCATGTTTTTCTCAGAAGCACTGCAACACTGCAGTCTATAAACAGAAGTGAAAACTTAAAAAGCTTAACTGAGACAAAAAAATGTTAGGGGCTGCCACTGCTATTATAAGGCAACGTGTGCAAGATGCTGAGGGTGGTGCCATTGTGAATGCTGGTGAGCAACCCACAGTGAGGAGATGGAGAAGAGTGTACAGACCCAGGGTAACCTATGAGGGGCTACTTGAGCTGGAGATAGTGGAGCGCTACAGAGTGGACAGAGACGTCCTGCAGCAAATTGTTGAGCTGTGCAGGCCACGCCTCACACACAGAACCAACAGAGGGGAACCCATCCCAGTGGAAACCAAGGTATGTGTTGGCCTAAGAATACTAACAGGTACGTTCCAGAGACCAACTGGTGATATGATGGGGATTTCACAGGCATCAGCATCCAGGGTATTGCGCCAGTTCCTGAATGCCATGTCAGCGCATGTTGGTGATCATGTATATTTCCCCAATTCCCGTGAGGTATTGGCCAGCAATATGCGTCTCTTCCAGCAAATAGTGGAATGCCCTGAGGTAGTGGGTGCAATTGACTGCACGCACATACACATCAAAGCATCAGTTGGTGAGCGGACTAGGGCCTACATCAACCGCAAGGGCTTCCACTCCATCAACTGCCAGGTCATGTGCGATGCCCAGGGCATAATACTGAATGTGTGTGCTGGCTGCCCTGGAAGCTACCACGATTGCCATATCTGGCATCTGACGAAGCTGTACCACACATTTGCCAATGGGGACATCCCTGACGGTAACCTAGTGGGGGATGCTGGATACGCACTGGAGCCATGGCTGATGACACCCATCAGAAATGCGCACACACCTGAACAAGAACTTCATAATGAGGCACACGCACAAATAAGAAATTTAATCAAGCATGTGTTTGGGATGCTCAAGTCATGGTTCCGGTGCCTGGACACATCTGGTGGAGCCTTGCAGTACTCACCAACTACATGTACCCAAATTGTCATGGTATGTGTCATGCTACACAATATGATCCTGTGAAAACAGCTGCAGCTGGAACAGCATGAGGCAGGGCCAAACAGCCCCCCACCATTGCCAAGGCCTGCACAGGCACAGCGTGACTCGGAGGAGGAACAACCTGAGCCTGCCCCAGTAGGCAGAAGGAGGCGTGCCCAGTATGCCTTGGCCTTGGCAAAGAGGCAACACATAGCACATACACTAGCTCAGTAAGAACCCTGGAAATGATACCTCTCTCTGACTCGCACAGCAAGTAAAAGGGATGCCTAACTTGACACTACCTGTTTCCACACGTATAGGGAGTGTACTATGTGCATCCAATATAGGCAGCCCTGCAGCACCACCTGAGGCATGATTGCCATGTTTTAAGCAATATAAAGCAGTGCTAAGCAGCTTTTACCACTATTTAGTATATGTAAACAAAATTGCCCGAGCTAACTAGCGCAATGTCGGGCAACGCTGAGCAATGTTTCGCAAGGTTGGGCAAAGTTGGGCAAAGTTTAGCAAAGTCAGGTAAACATACTCATATCTGCTTTACTGTTCTTTAAACAGTCTGGTCTGCCCAGCATGAAAATAAAAAGCAGTGACAGAGCTCGAACCCAGGATACTGTGCATGATAGTCACAATACTGAACCACTAAGCCATGACAGCATCACACTGGCAGAGCCACAGCAGGACAGTTGTACACTAATGCAAACACAAAGAAATGCTGTAGCATGCCCCTAAAGAGGCATATGGGTAACCTCCCCCACAGGCCTATGCAGACAGAGAACAGCAGGCCAGGTGGTGTGATGTAGTTGGGTAGGCTATGAAGTCGCAATCTAATCTACGTGACAGTGGACGCTAAGATCTGTAGTACAGTAGTATGCCTCAAGCCAGTACGATAGGCAACTGTACAGACTGAAATGGAGTACCTTACATAGCAGTGCAGGCCTAGCAAATTTGTATAAGTGTCAGGTGAACCCCTCATCCTATATACACCCACAGTAACAATCAGGTGTGCCCCCGGGTAGAAATGTACAAAGAATAGCTGTCCCCCCTATATGTAGAAATGTTGATAAGTCTATGCAAAGTGTTTCATGGAAGACCTGCGGGCACAGCATGATCCCTGTTGATTTATGACACAAAGGTGAGCCCTGCTGTAAAAATACAACTTGATTCTACACACACATATAGTATAAATGTCTATAGTGGCCGTGCTCACACACTTCAACAAATGTAGTGGATTTCATTCAGCATCAAACTGAATGGTCATACTGGGCATGCTCACACACTTAGGCTAAATATGGAGGTGATAATAAGGGATCTATGGACAAATGTGGTTAGTCATCTCTACTTCCAGAAAAACACTCACAAAGTGCTCAGAAAATCATGCTGTGCGTTTGCACAACCTGCCAAGGTCTGTGCATGTAGGTCAAAGGAGGTTCCCTCTACTCATCGGTCATCAGACCCATCAGAGAGTACCACAACACACTTGCGATGAATCCGACTAGGCACCGTCATCAGCTGTAAAGACCACTGAAGTACCTCAAAAAGAGGATTACTGGCCTCAAACAGTTGTCCCATGCAACAAGACTGAATTTAACCCAATCTGTACTCTGTTGCATACTGTCTACTAAGGAGATCCCTGCACAACAGACAGGTCCATGTCATGGCAACACTGTTCTGTTCTGAGTTACAGCTCAACTGCACTAAATATGCAGACCCAACTGATATTGCCAACATCCTGGCAGATAGGATCAGTGTTAACTTTACCCCCCTCTCACCCATGAAAGAGCACATCACTGTAATAGAAGACTGCAAAGTTGCTGTCATCATGGCTGCACAGGTAAAAAACACTCTCCAAAGCCAGTATCACAGCAGCCATGGGACCAGATAACCTCCCAGGCTGTGTTCTACACAAACCACAGAATGAACAGGTACCACACCAACATACCATGTTCCGTCATAGCCACACCTCAGGCTTTGTGCCAGCTGAATGGTGCACAGTGACGGTTATCCCACTACACAAGGGTGGAGACACCACGGACATCAGGAACTAGCGCCCCATTAGCCTGATGAGCCTGCTCTTCAAGGCCATGGAATGTATCATCATACAACTTATAAAAAATACAGTTGTAATCCCCAAACCCTGGACCACAACCATGTTGGGTTTGTAAAATGCAGATCATGTCTCCTAAACCTGATAGATGACATTGAAGCAGTCACCAGAACCGTAGACAAGGGTAAGGTGGTTCGCACAGCCTATGTAGATCCTGCCACGGCTTACAACACCACCCCACACTCTGTAAATATAGATGAACCCACTAAATGAGGTATAAATTGCTATGTCACAAGATGGGTTGCCAACTGGCTTACAGACAGAACACACACTGTGAAAGTAGCAGATTCCATGTATGACTTTGGACGAGTGACGAGTGCAGTACCGCAGGGTCCAGTCCTGGGTCTTGTCCTGTGTAGTATTTACTTCCCTGAAGTAAACTTTTAACATGGAAGGTCTGCGGCTACTGAAGTTTACAGATGACTGCAAACTAGGAGCCATAATTGTAAATACTAAAGATGTGGACATCCTACAAAAGGGTCTCACTGAGACAGATGGCTGTTGTCAATGCCATGGGCTCAAGCTCAGTGCCAAAATGTGCATTGTCATCCCCTTTTTTAAAAACTCTGTAGCCATGAACTACAACATAGACAGTAGTATACTTAACACTGAAAGTGTTACAAGAGACCTTGGGTCACAGGTGGACAGTGGGCACAACTGTGATAATCACATCCCCACAGTAGTCAGGAAATCCTCCTATGTGGCACACCTCATCACAAAAGGTGTCTCATGCAGAATAGAAGAGGACATTGTTCCCTTCTACTCATCACTCACTAGTACCATAATAGAGTATAACACCCCTTTTGCTATGTACCTCACAAGACAACTACAACAACTGGAAAGCTTGCAGCAATACCTCACAAAGAGCATTAGTGGCCTGAAATACATGCCATACACAGACCATCTCAATATGCTCCAGCCGTACTCCCTCGCATATCTCCTACTCAGAGGTGTTCTCTGCCTAACATGCAAAGCTATGTCAAACACAGAGCTGTTGGACATGCTCCACATAAAACACTCACATTCCCTCTGATCTTTGGACCCAAAACCGAGTGAAATACCAAAGGAAGGGGTGTATCCTTTTATCTTATGGATACCCACACCTACAGGTTAGTGGCACAGCATGAGGCCTTGGAGACCATGCAAGTGCAACTAAAATTGGGCAAATCTGCTTATCAGATTGTAGCCTGCTACAGATCATCTACCTTGAATCAGGAACCTCACTCAGTAGTCCTGAAAACAGTGGAAAACACAAAGGTCCTATCAAGCACCATTATATGAGGAGATTACAACTACCTAAACAATGAGTGGGAGAATAACTCGTGAACAACGTCCTTTGCCCAATGTTTCCTAGAGTTTAAAAACTCTAACACCCTGGAACAGCTGGTCACCATGCCCACTAGAGGTGACAACATACTGGACCTGATCATCACCAACATGGGGTACCAGTGTACCACAACAGAGATAAACCCCTCACTGGTAATATCAGATCATAACGTAATCACACTGGACATCCACATCCCGCACCCCCCCCCCGTCAATGAAACCACTGTGAAGACATTTTTAAAAGCAAACTGCACACTTCCCAAGACCAAAGTGAAAAGTTCCAAGACCCCCTTGCTATAGGATAATGCCATACAATCCACCAAATAATTTACAAGTTCATTGCTATGAGCATCTACAGGGATGCATGGATCGAGACATCCCAAATAAAACCAAGATGCTCTCCTCCAAAAATAAAAAAACAATCTGGTGGTCGTTGCCCCTAAATAATCTAGACAACAGCAGGAGGAAATGAACACATGATAGAGCAAACGTCACAAAAGGAAAGACATCACTGATCATTATTAAGAAGAAACAATGATCGCTCATAAAACAAACCAAGGCCAGTTTCTAAAGACAAATTGCCAAGGAATGTAAGAATAACAACCACAAAGCCTTCTTTAGCTATACCAAACATATATGTGGCAACTTGCAAATATGCTGTCAGCTACTGAAAAATAGCAAGAAATACACTGAACCAAATTACATTGCGCACATCCTGGAGGACAGGTTCAGTGCAAACTCCCCCCCATCACCCCCAAAAGGGCCTGTGTCCATCCCAAAAGAATGCAGAGCCCCAGACATCATGGACATGCATGTAAATACAGCCCTCTCCAAAGCTAAGAACACAGCATCAATGGGTCTGGATGGTGTCTCAGGCTGCATCGTACACCAGCCCCAAAAGGAAATACACCCTCACCTACATTCACTGTCCAGACTCAATTGTACCACAGGCTATGTACCCAAAGAATGGCATACGCCAACAGTCATCCAGCTCCACAAAGGGGGTGCCACAACAGAACCTGGAAACTATTGCCCTATAGGTCTACTCAGCCTGGTCTGCAAAGCTATGGAGCAAATTATCATGGAACCCATAAACAGAGACATTGGGGACCTCCAGACATTGGACTCTACCCAGCTTGGCATTGTTAAAGACAGATCCTGCCTCCTAAACCTAGTTGACTTATTTAAAACAGTTACAAAGGACATAGATGGAGGTGAAAGTAGTCCACACAGCCCACCTGGACCTCTCTAAGGACTTTCTACACCATTCCCCACTCTGTCATCATGGACAAGCTTACCAGCTTGAACATTAACAGCTATCTCACAGGATGGGTGGCCAAGTGGCTCACAGATCAAACACACATGTTCTGGGTTGTGGGTGCCATGTCTGACTCTAAACCAGTCACAAATGGCATCACACAGGTCTTGGTCCTGGGACCCCACCTGTTCAGTAGATACTTCTCAGAGGTACAGGCAAGCATGGGAGGAGTATGGCTGAACAGGTTTGCAGATGACTGCTAACTGTGGTCCATAATCGACTCTACGGCTGACACAGACATCCTCCAGAAGGGTCTTACAGAGACAGATACCTGGTGTCAAAACAATGCCCTCAAGCAGAATGCCAAAGAATGCATAGTTGTCCCCTTTGGATAAAACAAAGTGCACACAAATTACCACATAGGTGGTAATCCGGTATGTATGGAGTAAGCCATTATGGCCCTGGGGACACAGGTAGATAGTAAACTCTCCTTTGATGATCACATGGCCAAAGTGTTTAGACATTCCTTCTATGTAGCCCACCTAATGTAACCCACTTTGTCTAGTCTGATGATGTCACCATCCTACAAATATACCTGTGGAAAAGAGAACTCACAGTCATGTGTATCGCATGCTGTGTAAATGCATATTTCTATAGTATCATGAAGTAGTTAGGTAGGGGGTTGAATCCTGCACTTGACAAGCGTGTGTGATCTCCTTGGAGAAAAGCAACCTTTTTGGAGAGTAGTAAAGCACCTTAAAAGTGGTATACTAATCTTTGTCAAGTCTGATGCTGTCACCATCCTACAAATATACCTGTGGAAAAGAGAACTCCAAGTAATGTGTATAGCGCATCGTGTTAATGCATACTCCACTAGTATCATGAAGTACTTAGTTAGGGGTTTGAATCCTGCACTTGACAAGTGTATGTGTTCATGTGTGAACTCCTTGGAGAGAAGCAACCTTACTGGAGAATAGTAAAACACCTTAAAAGTAGTATACAAATCTTTGTCAAGTCTGATGATATCACCATCCTACAAATATACCTGTGGAAAAGTGAACTCCCAGAAATGTGTATAGCATGTCATGTTAATGTGTATTCCTCTAGTATCATGAAGTAGTTAGGTAGGGGTTTGAAGCCTGCACTAGGTGTGTGTGTTGGTCACTGTGTTGTGGGTTTTGCTTTTACTACTGTATGACAACAGTATGTGCATTGCACGTCAGGTAGCTGTGTGGCAAATACATATACGTACATGTGACCTCAATTATTTCATAGGTGGGAACCCTGCTTTCTCCATGTACACATCTGTCATCTTTGCCAGAGTGGACTGCCACTTTCCAGACCATAGGTCACATCTGTATGCTTGTGACAAGGCCAGCAGCTGCAGTGATCCCTGGCCTAGGTCATCCGTGTCACACACACTCATTACAGTTTCTATTGAATTGTGTGAGTGCGGGTTTATGGCTGTGGTATATTACAGACCTGTTCAAACACAGCAAAGTCTGTCAATGATGGCTTTTCATTATAGGTGTACAACAACCTTTGTAGATATGCATGCAGACCCCTTATTGCTTATGTGATCCAGCGAGGGATTTCTAAATACCTTTGGAAATGTGATTACTAAAGTAGAGATGACGTAACACTTGGCTGCATGTACACATCGGTACCTGTTCAACCTGTTGGTGGCTACTACCTATGTGGTACTGTGGGGATACTATGTTTCGTAAAGCTGGGTGACTATGCTCTGGTTGGCTTATAGCTTTACAGCATGGGTTTGACAACAGGTATCTGTCTGTATGATACCCTTGTGGAGGATGTGTGTGTCATCTGGAGAATGCATTATAGGCCACAGTATGCATTTCCAGATGTGGACGGACATATCCCTACTGTGATTGCTTGCACCTAAGAGAGCTATATGGCAAACAGGAGTGATCTCAGGAATGGGTGCAGGTGAATACCACTGGTTACTGGCATAGTATAGTATCTGAAGTATCCAAATGTTACTGTGTGTCCTACATCTGTGTGTCAGTTGTCAAGACATCATCTAACTATTGTTTATGGTCAGGCTGTTGAGGTTATGTATACTACCAGAATGCAAAACAATGACAGATAGTAACAGTATCACCCACAGCACAGTGTCAAACCATGTCATACACACATGTGTACTCAAGTTCCAAAATGTATGCAGTACAATGCATACTGGCCACCAATAGAAACTATGTAGCATTACTGTGTAACACAGGGCATGTCACCCTGCTCATGTGTCCACTATACATGTATATGTGCAGACAGTGCACCTCCACCATTTTCACAAATGTACACCTGCAAATCTGTGCTACACACATCCCACACGTACTCTCCACTCTCTAACACATGCTTCCAATACTACACACATCAGCCAAGTGGCATGTGGGCGGACAATACACTATTGGAACTGACACTGGTGTAAACAATACTACATTGCCAATCATAGCTTTAATGCATCATGCCTGCTCAAGTACACCTTCAAGGATATCATTACACTCTACTGCTGACAACATGCTAACATTGCTATACTGCTGTAAAGTCACCCTGTGCATCAGCACCATGGTAGACTGTTCCTGCATCAATGTTATAGATAACAGGAGGTGGCACTGGTTTCATCATATGCACAGGGTGTGTTGTTGGTTTGCCAGAGGCCTACATTGAGCTATACAATCAACATGTGTGTGTGTGTGTGTGTGTGTGTGTGTGTGTGTGTGTGTGTGTGTGTGTGTGTGTGTGTGTGTGTGTGTGTGTGTGTGTGTGTTTGGGCCAAGAGTACTGCTATGGGCCAATGTTGATGAAATGTGTGTGGGTATGTGTTAGCCCTAGGTGTCTGTTTTATGTGTGTGTGTGTGTGTGTGTCTGCATGCACACGGTTCCACCATGTGGCTGTCATATATGGGGATTTGGGGGACAGCCACAGACTGTACCTGCCTGGCAGGTGTGCTACTGACAGTATCAGGTACTAAGCCGGACTGGGTACTATCCTCAGAGGTGGACAGATGTACACTGGACCCATTTCCCTGCTGGGACTGTCCAGAGCCAGGTGCACGTGGTCTTCTAGGACGGTCTATGGACAGCCCACCCCCAACATTGCCGGGGCTGGTACTGGCACTACGGGAGTGGCTGTGACTTGAGGAATGTCTGCGGCGACTGCCAGATGCTGATGTTGCTGGCATATATCCACATCAACGTCTCAACCGTCCCGCACTGTCCTGACACATGGACATGACATTGCAGAGGATATCTAATGTCTCACCCCAACATCTATCAGTGACCTCAGTGTAATTATGGATGACACCTGCTAGGTTATGGATACTGTCAATTATAGCGATGTTATGTGCCCTCTGTGCCCTTAGTCCCTGTCTGGTGTACCATTCCATACGTGCTTGTGCCTCCATGACAGCCTGGAACATGCGTGAGGTTGTAAGACCTGTGGCATGTCTGCCAGGGGCATGATGAGCAGCAGTGCTCCAACGAGAACCCCTGGACATCTGCCTATGTGGTACCATTCCAGACATCTGGGTATGGCTGCTGTGTTGGGATGCATGTGCCATAGATATCACACTGTCCTGGCCAATGCCAACTGTACACTGTCCCTCAGCTAAGGGCATTGATGATGGATGTATTGGCAGTATGACTGTGTGCATGGATGGGGTGGAAACCTGTGTTCTGTTGATTGGTGGCCCAACGACAGACCCTGGCAAACATGCCTGTGCCTCAACACACCTATTCTCATCATCACTATTTTGCTCAGTGACATCAGGTTCCCTGCTGCAGTGAACCAGCCCAACCTCAGCACATGTGAGAGGAAGACAGGAAACACACTTTACGACCTGTACATGATGTCGGAACACATGCACACATGCACACATGCACACATGAACACATGCACACATGAACACATGCACACATGAACACATGCACACATGAACACATGAACACATGTACACATGAACACATGAACACATACACACATGAACACATGCACACATGCACACATGCAGACAAATACACACCTCACTTAAACAGAGACACTCACACACACACACACACACACACACACACACACACACACACACACACACACATACACCACCAGGAATCCAGAACATACTCAATAGCGGTTGATGATGGGGTAAAGTATCACAAGCCAAACAGTCATATCACATGTGTCAGCTTGCAGTGCGGGTGTAGAGAGCCCTTGTTAATAACAATATACATGGCTCTGATGCATGTGTGTTGTTGTTCAGTGATTGGCCTCACCCTGGAATGCAATGTGTACATGGACACAACATTGCTGCACAAGTATTGAAAGCTCTGCAATGTCCTGTGCACCATCACTTACAGGTATACATACCATGGCTGCATGTGTATCTGTGTGTCACATAGATATCCATTTCTGATTAGAGCGTCTGTGTCTTTAGCAGATAATTGTGGACACAGGTTTAGCACATGCGTGCTATGTATACACACAGGATGAGTGGTGCATGTATACCTGATGGAATACCATTCCTCAACATAGCCATTGTACAGTGGTTATGGTGAGTGTAGGACATATTGTGGACATGCCAGTGCCACCCATGACATGGCATGCTGCAGCACAACTGTAACATTAAACATCACACATACCCAATGTGTGTCATGTGACCTATACACTCCACAGCATTACAATACATATATGTGTCATTTTGTAGAAATGGTGATTGCTATGCATATTGTATATAGGTGCATATGTTTGCACACACACAACAGTGAGGTGCATAGCAATGAATGCTATGTGTAGTACTGTGGTTACTGTAACTGGATGGGGTGCAGTATCATGAGCCAGCATCATGTAGCATCATGTGGTGACTCAAGGCTAATAATGTGTGCCAGACCGGCACCTAGCATGCTGTACCTGAACTGCAGTACCATAGCTACATTCAACATTTCGCAACCAGTTGTTACATGGGTTTGTATGGTGCTCAATAGGGAACATTGCCTAACACGAATGTGTTATGTGTTGCAGAGTGTCGCACAGCCCCATGATAGGCCCCTGCCCCTCAGGTATATTATTTGTGCTGTGTGGATGACATTTGGGATACTGGAGTGTGAACTTACAGCGGGTGTCAGAATACACCATGTGTGGCATATTAACGTGCACTGCGTGTGACAATGTTGTGTATGTTGTGTGCATGTGTATCGACTCTGCCTAGCCAATGTCCACTACAGTTTTACCACAATTGTGTGGGATGCTGTGTGCATTGCATGTGTTTGAGGCAGCTACACACATTACTGGGATGTGCATAGTCTCACAGCAAACATGCACAGCATGCATTATGCGTAGGTGCATTACATATACATGTCCTACACCTCACCTATGATATGCACATATATCATGCAATATTAAATGTAGAACACACTCACCAGCATGGGTCTGCTGCCTTGCTGTCACACCAGAGGGACCTACAAGGATATGAGACAGTTTGTCAGTGGCAACAGCTGTGGCATTGCTACTGTGGGTTTGCAATCTTGCAGTAGTACAACTGTTGACAGTCACAGGCCTACAGATTATGTTCCATATTATCAGTATTGCACAACACCAGGCTTCACATCTTCTAACTACACAGTACACATCTCACATATGCATGATCTACCAATAGAGGTAACAGTAGTCTACAGATATGCCATGTTACCTGCATGCTCCATGTCAACTCGCTGGGTGGCTCCGGCCTCCATGATGATACATGTTTGCTGTTGTTGGCTAGGAGCCACCAGGCTGAGGAGCAGCTCCTCCACTCTGGTGATAGTGGGATGGATGGCTAACCCATCACCTGTGGCAAGCTGATGTCTACGGACATCAGATGCATGCTAACGGACATGTCTAAGTAAATCACTGCAGTGATGGCGTACCTGCTCATATGTCCGGCTATGCATGCCTATGTCATTTACCCGACGGACAACATCTTGCCACAGTGCAGTCCTCTCATGCTGGTCCTGGCTGGTTCTTGAGAACAGCAGGGCATAGTGCTGAACCAAGCTGGTTGTGATCTGCTCATCCTCAGCTGGGCTGTATGTCAGATTGCGATGTTGAGCCATGACACTGGAAGACAATGAAACAATATGTGTGAGCAAGTCATGTGGCACACAACATTCTAAAGTACAGATATCACTGAACTGCCATATATAGTAACCTATTGGCTGTCAGAGGATACACACTTTCAATACCACATATCAGTGCTCATACCACAACTGCCTGACAGTGCCTGGCATGCTCTATATATCAAACCATGGTCTGCACAGCAACAAAGAGAAACCAGTATGTAAGACTATGCAACAGTACATGGCACACTGTATGTGACACAATGCACCACCTAGCCACAGGAGGTATATATCAAGCTAATGCATAATGAAATATGTCATCCATTGCATTGATTGTAAAGTCCAGTTACAGTATTACAGGTATACCACACTAGTTGGTAGCAAACCCCTGCCTAACATATGTGCACATTCGTTAGTATAGGTGGCATACTGCTGTACTAGACTATACATGGTGCTAGATATGCACTTTTATCCTGTAACACACATATGACCGAGGGCATGTTACAGGCATACCCACACACACATCACACATACATACAAGACACAAAGGTATGGCAACCCAGATGAGCTTTACCTGTGTACCATACAGTACTGTGTGAGAGTACTTCCAAAACCTTATGCCTGAGGTATGTAATCTGTGAGGACTACAGGGAACACACATAACAGTGTTTCCAAGCAATGTGGACATACACCATATTGTGCTGTTTAGGTATACAGCTTCAGGTAGTACTACAGTTCATATGGGATTTGGATTCACCAGCAATACCAATCAATAAGCATACATGTACTGCTTTAGCCTACAACGACACACCCCAGTCCACACCAAAAGACTACATCAGACCGTATGCCATACTGCTTTTTCTGTCTAGCAATAGCATACACATCTTTTGCTGGCATCAGAGCTAGGACACAAAATAGCATGACAGAAACAGTTTCCCACTAAGCTGTCACACATTGACAGAACCTCGACACATTCACCAACACTTTCACCATCACACTCAGTCAACCTCACATAGCAATTATTGCAACAAGTACATGTGGGTGTGTATCGGTTCATAGGTAGGTAATAGGCTATTGGCCCTAGGGCCTGTAGAAGCCTAGCCATATGCTACCCTGGACTTTGACACACATGTAATCTAATTTCACGTGCCCCTGTCCAGCAGAGCCACAGAGGTGATTCCTGGGGTGTATTTCCCATCCAATCATCAGGATTATTCATGACAACTGCTAATGAGGAGCTTGGTTTGCTATTGATAGGTGGTTTGTTTCAGAGTATGGGATGTCTTTGAGATAGGAATCTATCCCTCCAGCATGTTGTGTCTATTGAGGTGACAAGGTTTAGGTCCCTAGAGCGTGTAGCTGGTAGGAATTGTGATCTGTTTACGTGGTGCATGTCCAACAACTCTGGGTTTGACATAGCTTTGTATGTTAGGCAGAGGTCACCTCTGGGTAGGCGTTATGCAACACAGTCTAGCTGTGGTTTTGTGAGACGTCTGCATAGGGCATCTGTTTGAGGTCAGTATTACTCTTTGTGAGGTATGTCTGTGGCCTTTCCAGTTGCTGTAGATGTCTTGTGAGGTACATACCACATGGGGCATTATACTCTATAATGGGTTTTATGTGTGATGAGTAGAGGGGAACACTGACCTATATTTCCCTGGATGACACACCTTTTGTGAGGAGGTGTGCCACATAGACATATTACATGACTAGTGTGGCACTGTGATTATCAAAGGGGAGACTACTGTCCACCTGTGTCCCATGGTCCCTTATCACACTTTCCGTGCTAAGTAGCCTACCATATGTGGTAGTTCATGGGGACAGAGGTTTTGCCAAAAGAGATGCCAATGCCGTTTCAACATTGATCTTGAGTCCATGGCTTTGTCACCAGGCATCTGTCACAGTAAATATGACCCTGTCTCTCTCTCTCCCTCTCTCTGTCTCTCTATAAATACATATATATATATATATATATATATATATATATATATATATATATATATATGTATATATACACATACATATTAACATCCATTGGTGTACATATGGATATACATATAGGCACATATACAGTCCACCTTTCATGGTGGGAATATCAATTATGCGAAGGTTGTGAGGTATACAGGTATGTAATAATATTGCACAGTGTTGTGCGGAATGCATTGGAGGTGTTCTCAGCCCATGTAGCTTTAGCAGGCCTCACTGGCTGCAACAATGCAAACCTAACAAATCATACCCACAGCGTTTAACCACCACATGTCATATACCAGCACTATATGCTGTTTTGTTTGCCACACACTACAACCTACATAGAAATATGCACATAACAACCTTCACCAACATATATATGTCCACCCTTCACAAACAGTTGCAGTACATCCCTTGCTCTAT
>NC_056725.1:1592707585-1592771635 GCF_019279795.1 Protopterus annectens
CTACTGCTTGTTTGTGTTTACACCTGCTTACTAGTGCCTTATTCATTATGACAGTACCACTTTGATTGAATGAAAATTTCGTTAAACATTTCATGCGGTACTCCAGTTCACATTTACATGTTATTATGTAGGTTTTACAGCAAAACAACATTCATTCTACATGGTAAATGCTATGTGCTGTAGTTGGACTTAACTGTGAATGCTTGTTCATTAGGTAGACGCTCTAACCACTACACTATTGACGTTAACGTTAATTCTGCATGTTTTTCTCTATTTTAATGATTTTGATGTATAAGCTATGATCAGCAGGGGGCAGTGACATGTAAACATGCTGCACTTCCCTTACACTTTCGATATTGAAGCAATGCAAATATAAAATAGGGACACGGGGAATCTAATTGTGAAAGTTCTAGGGACGGGGCTGAACATTCCACTATGTGCTTGTGTGTTTACTACTTTGATTTTATTTCAGAGTTAGTGGACACTCTTGCACACTTAACATGCATTTCAGTATCCACAGACACTGAATTAATTGCTTACTATTCGATGTGGGCTCTAATAGTAAGCATAGTAGGTTGTGCAACTGTGGGGGCATGTTTCTGCCTCCATAGAGCACTTGAACATGCCCCCTGCACTCGCACATGTTTCCTGTGCACGTCGAGGGTGCGGCAGCGTGCTCTCATAAATATTCATATGGCGCTGCTGCACCATCTGTAATGGGGACGCTCAGTGCAAGGCTATACCCATCCTTGCGCCGAGCTTCATGAATCCCAGGGATTATTTTTATCACAGTCAAATGAGATGTATATATAAATACTGGGAGGGAGTGTGGGCTGTATATGGATGATTGTACCTGACACTCTTATTTATTAATTTATTTTTCAGTTTACACAGCCTAGATTTGCAGGACTCAGGAATTCTGTGAATTTCTGCAAAGTAAATTGGAATAATTGGACTACTGTTTATGTTAAACAAACTTGAAATACATTGTGTCCATGATTACTATTTATTTATATTTTATGACAATCACACAACTAAGGTATACAGTCAATAAAGGGAATATATTTGCTGGGTATGAAATTAACTGACCCTGCCGTCATGTTCATCTTAAACAGTCATTCGTGTATATTTATGTAAAATAAGTTGAATTTATTATTAGTACTTTTTATCACAATCTGACATTTGAAATGTATACTGTCAAGTGGCTCTGATTATATCAGTTTGAGTGATCTTTTGTATGCAAAATGTTCTAAAATGGGTCATTTTGTTACTGGTTAGAATGTTAATTTCACTTCTTGATGGAAGGATTTAAAGCACAGACAAATTTTGATTTATTAAACAACACATGTAGTTTAAAACAGCCAAGAAAGTGTATTCAAAAGATCATGTGCATGTGTGCATGCCAAAAAAGTGTGCTGGCGGCTCATATTTTAAAACACTCCCAGGTCCCAAAGTACAGTTAACTTGACACTGGTTGCACATTTTGCGCTACATTCCACCTGTTAGGGTTTTCTCACTACAAAGACACTGAACATTGATTTCCTTTAGAAGACATTTTCGCGATTACCCCTACCACTTATATCAAAGATGAAATTCAATCCAAACAGAGGTAAAAATCCTTCTGGGTTCACTGCCAAAGCAGTACCATTAAGGCAATTTTACACCATAGTCAAATCTAGCCACCCAGAATAATGTCAGATGTTATGTCATGGTTTTCTTACTAAGAAAACATTTAGAGTGCTGTTCTCATAATCGTCCAGGTGCTAAATGTTTGTTTCCTTCAAAAGCCATTTCACTCTTTTCTCTACACTTGTCTCAAAGATGAGATTTAATCCAGAAATTTGTGAACGTGTAAATGATATTAAGAAAACAACGTTTACTAATGCCTCATTCCAACATGTTTTAAATTCAGTGTACTGTTAAATTTCAAAATTTCAGGACTAAAACTTGTTCAGCAAACGGTTAGGAGTGAAGTTTTTAATGACAAATTAAAGTATAAAGAGTATATTTGGCCAAATTGTTTTAGCACTGTATAAACTAGCAAGACAACAAATTTGTTGTTTTTAATGTAATAAATTTGTGACAATAAAACTATCTTTGCAAAAAAAGATTTTTAAAATATGAACTGACTACCTCACTGTAAAAGCTATGGCCAGATTCTTTAATGCTTACAGTAAGTATACACAGTCTGTATTCAAGAACATCCCCACCACAATTTTACGCTTTCTAGTCACTCAGAAAGATTACACTAAATTACATGTAGACTATACCTTGTTGTAACCTTTATGAATCCCCATTGATGTTTAAGGCTGCAAGAGAAATAGTAGGAAAACTAAAATTAGGAAGGAAAAGTTGTGAGATATGCTTGTGTTGTCTGTTCACTCAGAACAGTCTACACTAAGTTTTTTCAGTTAGTGTAGGCATTAATGAATTCCAAGTATTATTTTCCAGCCAGTAAGTTATTTTATTTTTGTTTTTCACAATGCCATTTCCTGACATTTCACTTAAGTCTTTCTACAATCTTTCCATGTGAAAACATTAAACATTCAGGCTTTTCTTCACAAAGGTCTTAATTCCTATACATAAGCTGCAGAAAAGAGGTTTCAAGCAGTCAGGCAATTTTAGCAGAAGTTCAATATTATTCAAAATCATGTATCCTTCAGTCTAAAACATCTCCCAGCACACACACAAACACCCATACTCATACATGCACATGAAATATACACATGCACAAATTTGTGCACACACATACACACACAGACACACACACACACACACACACACACACACACACACACACACACACACACACACACACACACACACACACACACACACACACACACACACACACACACACACAAACACACACATAAAACTCCTTCTTCTGGTTTCACTACCACAATGCTATTGAGTGTAGAGAGAAAAAGCACAAGTGTGGAAACACAGCAGTCACAATTCAAAATATCCAAAGGTAAAGTCGGCAGGCAAACAGCAGGCAGCAGGAAAAATAAATGCAAGTTTAATACATAAACTGGTAAGTGCTTTTGCTGTGGAATTATTGCTTTTTCAGACCCTAATAAAACAGCATCTTCACTAAACATTTACATAGCAATGTCATAATATACAAACCAGTCAGAAGCTAAAATTAATAAAACAACTAAATAGTTAAAGCTGAACTCACTAAAAAAGTAAACTCAGCAAAAGCAGGTAAGCATTGTTTTTCCTCCTACTTCTGGCTTTTAAAACAGGATTCAAAGGTACAAATTCAGTTAAGCCTAGCCCCATTTGAGAATGTAGTTCGGCTATCCATCTTGCTTCACAAGGTTGTATATGCATTAAACTTGGATTTATTTTGCCCGCTGCCTGCTGTTTGCTGCCTACTTTACCTTTGGATATTTTGAACCATGACTGCTGAATTTCCACACTGCAGTGGTAGTGCTGCGGTAGCGTTGTCGCCTCACAGTAAGACGTTGTCCTGTTCGATTCTCAGCTAAAGCGTCTTCTGTGTGAAAACATGCATGAATGGGCGTGCCTTCGTTGAAGGTTGTGTGTCAGTGCTGGCAACTCAGCACGTAAAAATCAACTGCCAATCATTAGCGGACCGGACTTCTGCTGTGGCGACCCCTAACCTGGAAAAGCCGAAAGACACAACAACTGCTGTATTTCCACACTTGTGCTTTTTTTCTCTGCACTCAGTTTTGATTCCTGGGTACTAGTGTGGTTTGTCTGCTGGTGGCATTTTTGTGTTTTACCACAATGGTATTATTAAGACTATCCTACACTACAGTCAAAATTACATCCTGATTTCCTAATTTATTCTGCAGCCACACAGACTGCTGGCACAATTTTCCATGGTCTGCTTAATAAGAAAACATTTTCTGGGGTGTTGTTTCACCCTGACCCTCTAGTCGGTAAATGTTTATTTCCTTTAGAAGACACTTCTTCATTTACCCTACAATTTATGCCAAGATAATGGGTTGGAATAATTATTTCAGTCTTGCCCTTCATTCACTGACATGAATTCTGTCTTATGACTGAGGTCAAGCTGTTTGCCTTGGAGTTTTCCATTTCCATATTTTAAGTGAATTAACAACAGGCTTGCCTTGTTGCATAAAGGGGTAGCATACCATTTTCTTTTATCTGCTATAGTCTGTTGAAAGCAATTCTACTAACTGTTTCATGAGTTCTACTAGGTTCTAGATGTTTTTTAATTCATTTCCAATTATAAGTTCTTTAATGACTCTTTCTTCAGTGAATATTTATGCATTATATCCACTAATTAAGATACTGTTGCCCTCATGTATTGTTGCTGTTTTCATTCCCAATAATCTTGTCAGCTTCAGGTGCATAAATCTGAAGCAGCCCACAGTCTGAAACACATTTCAATAAGTGTGCCAAATGCACGTAACTGTACTTGTAATAAACAGTGCTTCAATGCTCTGCAATATAAATGAGCTAATGAGCTATTCAGTGCAGCTAAACACCTTTGATTTTAAGTTTAATTTAAATGCAGTTAGAAATATATATATATATATATATATATATATATATATATATATATATATATATATATATATATATATGGGGTCTACTGCTTTTGGTCAAATTACATTTGGTCGAAAATGATTTCAGGCAGCCCACTTCACTGAAAGCTCATTTGATTGAAAGCCCATTTGGTCGAAAATGGAATATATCCCCTGCCCCACTGCAGTGCAACTCTGGAGTGAGAATATAAAGTTGGGGGGTGTGGGGGCCAAAGCCCCCTATATTTTGCAATTAGCTTTTACTGATGTTATATGTTTCAATGTATTTTTTATGGGTATACAGGTATATAATAGTGAATACACTGCAATTATGTGGGGGCTATGTCCCCACACCCCCAATGCGGGGGTCTGTGTCCCCCACACCCCCTAACTTTATTTGAAATATATATTTAACTTGATTTAACAAGTTCAACAATTTTTAACATACTCAATAGCGGTTGATGGTGGGGTAAAGTATCACAAGCCAAACAGTCATATCACATGTGTCAGCTTGCAGTGCGGGTGTAGAGAACCCTTGTTAATAACAATATACATGGCTCTGATGCATGTGTGTTGTTGTTCAGTGATTGGCCTCACCCTGGAATGCAATGTGTACATGGACACAACATTGCTGCACAAGTATTGAAAGCTCTGCAATGTTCTGTGCACCATCACTTACAGGTATACATACCATGGCTGCATGTGTATCTGTGTGTCACATAGATATCCATTTCTGATTAGAGCATCTGTGTCTTTAGCAGATAATTGTGGACATAGGTTTAGCACATGCGTGCTATGTATACACACAGGATGAGTGGTGCATGTATACCTGATGGAATACCATTCCTCAACATAGCCATTGTACAGTGGTTATGGTGAGTGTAGGACATATTGTGGACATGCCAGTGCCACCCATGACATGGCATGCTACAACACAACTGCAACATTAAACATCACACATACCCAATGTGTGTCATGTGACCTATACACTCCACAGCATTACAATACATATATGTGTCATTTTGTAGAAATGGTGATTGCTATGCATATTGTATATAGGTGCATATGTTTGCACACACACAACAGTGAGGTGCATAGCAATGAATGCTATGTGTAGTACTGTGGTTACTGTAACTGGATGGGGTGCAGTATCATGAGCCAGCATCATGTAGCATCATGTGGTGACTCAAGGCTACTAATGTGTGCCAGACCGGCACCTAGCATGCTGTACCTGAACTGCAGTACCATAGCTACATTCACCATTTTGCAACCAGTTGTTACTTGGGTTTGTAAGGTGCTCAATAGGGAACATTGCCTAACACGAATGTGTTATGTGTTGCAGAGTGTCGCACAGCCCCATGATAGGCCCCTGCCCCTCAGGTATATTATTTGTGCTGTGTGGATGACATTTGGGATACTGGAGTGTGAAAATTAAGAATTACGCAGCTCTGGTAGCATTTGCGAATCCTTCAAACACTGTCGCTTGAAGGATTCGCAAATGCTACCAGAGCTGCGTAATTCTTAATTTTCAAAGTCGAATAAAGGAATTGCCTTTTTATCGAATTATTGTCTTCATTTGACGGTCTTGGAGTCTCTTCCTGGTTTTGTGTGACTTACATTTGGTTATACTGGAGTGTGAACTTACAGCGGGTGTCAGAATACGCCATGTGTGGCATATTAACGTGCACTGCGTGTGACAATGTTGTGTATGTTGTGTGCATGTGTATCGACTCTGCCTAGCCAATGTCCACTACAGTTTTACCACAATTGTGTGGGATGCTGTGTGCATTGCATGTGTTTGAGGCAGCTACACACATTACTGGGATGTGCATAGTCTCACAGCAAACATACACAGCATGCATTATGCGTAGGTGCATTACGTGTACATGTCCTACACCTCACCTATGATATGCACATATATCATGCAATATTAAATGTAGAACACACTCACCAGCATGGGTCTGCTGCCTTGCTGTCACACCAGAGGGACTTACAAGGATATGAGACAGTTTGTCAGTGGCAGCAGCTGTGGCATTGCTACTGTGGGTTTGCAATCTTGCAGTAGTACAACGGTTGACAGTCACAGGCCTACAGATTATGTTCCATATTATCAGTATTGCACAACACCAGGCTTCACATCTTCTAACTACACAGTACACATCTCACATATGCATGATCTACCAATAGAGGTAACAGTAGTCTACAGATATGCCATGTTACCTGCATGCTCCATGTCAACTCGCTGGGTGGCTCCGGCCTCCATGATGATACATGTTTGCTGTTGTTGGCTAGGAGCCACCAGGCTGAGGAGCAGCTCCTCCACTCTGGTGATGGTGGGATGGAAGGCTAACCCACCACCTGTGGCAAGCTGATGTCTACGGACATCAGACGCACGCTAACGGACATGTCTAAGTAAATCACTGCAGTGATGGCGTACCTGCTCATATGTCCGGCTATGCATGCCTATGTCATTTACCCGACGGACAACATCTTGCCACAGTGCAGTCCTCTCATGCTGGTCCTGGCTGGTTCTTGAGAACAGCAGGGCGTAGTGCTGAACCAAGCTGGTTGTGATCTGCTCATCCTCAGCTGGGCTGTATGTCAGATTGCGATGTTGAGCCATGACACTGGATGACAATGAAACAATATGTGTGAGCAAGTCATGTGGCACACTTAACATTCTAAAGTACAGATATCACTGAACTGCCATATATAGTAACCTATTGGCTGTCAGAGGATACACACTTTCAATACCACATATCAGTGCTCATACCACAACTGCCTGACAGTGCCTGGCATGCTCTATATATCAAACCATGTTCTGCACAGCAACAAAGAGAAACCAGTATGTAAGACTATGCAACAGTACATGGCACACTGTATGCGACACAATGCACCACCTAGCCACAGGAGGTATATATCAAGCTAATGCATAATGAAATATGTCATCCATTGCATTGATTGTAAAGTCCAGTTACAGTATTACAGGTATACCACACTAGTTGGTGGCAAACCCCTGCCTAGCATATGTGCACATTCGTTAGTATAGGTGGCATACTGCTGTACTAGACTATACATGGTGCTAGATATGCACTTTTATCCTGTAACACACATATGACCGAGGGCATGTTACAGGCATACCCACACACACATCACACATACATACAAGACACAAAGGTATGGCAACCCAGATGAGCTTTACCTGTGTGCCATACAGTACTGTGTGAGAGTACTTCCAAAACCTTATGCCTGAGGTATGTAATCTGTGAGGACTACAGGGAACACACATAACAGTGTTTCCAAGCAATGTGGGCATACACCATATTGTGCTGTTTAGGTATACAGCTTCAGGTAGTACTACAGTTCATTTGGGATTTGGATTCACCAGCAATACCAATCAATAAGCATACATGTATTGCTTTAGCCTACAACGACACACCCAGTCCACACCAAGGGACTACATCAGACCGTATGCCATACTGCTTTTTCTGCCTAGCAATAGCATACACATCTTTTGCTGGCATCAGAGCTAGGACACAAAATAGCATGACAGAAACAGTTTCCCACTAAGCTGTCACACATTGACAGAACCTCGACACATTCACCAACACTTTCACCATCACACTCAGTCAACCTCACATAGCAATTATTGCAACAAGTACATGTGGGTGTGTATCGGTTCATAGGTAGGTAATAGGCTATTGGCCCTAGGGCCTGTAGAAGCCTAGCCATATGCTACCCTGGACTTTGACACACATGTAATCTAATTTCACGTGCCCCTGTCCAGCAGAGCCACAGAGGTGATGCCAGGGGTGTATTTCCCATCCAATCATGAGGATTATTCATGACAACTGCTAATGAGGAGCTTGGTTTGCTATTGATAGGTGGTTTGTTTCAGAGTATGGGATGTCTTTGAGATAGGAATCTATCCCTCCAGCATGTTCTGTCTATTCAGGTGACAAGGTTTAGGTCCCTAGAGCGTGTAGCTGGTAGGAATTGTGATCTGTTTACGTGGTGCATGTCCAACAACTCTGGGTTTGACATAGCTTTGTAGGTTAGGCAGAGGTCACCTCTGGGTAGGCGTTATGCAACACAGTCTAGCTGTGGTTTTGTGAGACGTCTGCATAGGGCATCTGTTTGAGGTCAGTATTACTCTTTGTGAGGTATGTCTGTGGCCTTTCCAGTTGCTGTAGATGTCTTGTGAGGTACATACCACATGGGGCATTATACTCTATAATGGGTTTTATGTGTGATGAGTAGAGGGGAACACTGACCTATATTTCCCTGGATGACACACCTTTTGTGAGGAGGTGTGCCACATAGACATATTACATGACTAGTGTGGCACTGTGATTATCAAAGGGGAGACTACTGTCCACCTGTGTCCCATTGTCCCTTATCACACTTTCCGTGCTAAGTAGCCTACCACCTATGTGGTAGTTCATGGGGACAGAGGTTTTGCCAGAAGAGATGCCAATGCAGTTTCAACATTGATCTTGAGTCCATGGCTTTGTCACCAGGCATCTGTCACAGTAAATATGACCCTGTCTCTCTCTCTCCCCCTCTCTCTCTCTCTCTCTATAAATATATATATATATATATATATATATATATATATATATATATATATATATATATATATATATATATGTGTGTATATATACACATACATATTAACATCCATTGGTGTACATATGGATATACATATAGGCACATATACAGTCCACCTTTCATGGTGGGAATATCAATTATGCGAAGGTTGTGAGGTATACAGGTATGTAATAATATTGCACAGTGTTGTGCGGAATGCATTGAAGGTGTTCTCAGCCCATGTAGCTTTAGCAGGCCTCACTGGCTGCAACAATGCAAACCTAACAAATCATACCCACAGCGTTTAACCACCACATGTCATATACCAGCACTATATGCTGTTTTGTTTGCCACACACTACAACCTACATAGAAATATGCACGTAACAACCTTCACCAACATATATATGTCCACCCTTCACAAACAGTTGCAGTACATCCCTTGCTCTATGCACATGTACAGATGCTAATATATCTGACACAGACTGATCTCTCCGTATGTGTGTGCCATACACACACACGGTCCACACTGTTGTAAGCCTGTGGACCTCACGGCTGACCTGTTGGGCCTTGCTGCAACATGAACAGGTGTCACACGTGAGCACACAGTAATATTAGAGGGTGTATATATAGCTGCAAATGCTAGATTAGCATAGTAGCCTGGTACAGCTGTTGCCAATGCTAAGCTACATGTTAATATGACTATCATTCATTTGTTACTCTGTCACATCCATGTTTATATAACTGCATGCGCTACTCCCCCAAACAGACATTGTACACACTACTGTACATAACATAGATAACATGGATCAGATGTTTGACATTTAATGCTGAACTACATATGTCACAGTCATATCCCACTGCACACAGCTACACACTGATTTCTCCATAGCAGTAGTTATGGAGGGCATCTGTGCATAGATACATATTGCTGCCACATATGGATGATTCAAAGTATGTAGAGTACTCTTCAAAAACATCTACTACATGCCAGTAAATACATATCTGTTACATACCTTTCCTTTTTATGTGTTTGTATTTGTCAGTTCCGTGTGTTTTGTATAATTTTTTTAATATAATTTTTTTTTAATTTTTTTGTTAATATGTATTTTTTTAATATCTTTTTTTTCTGTTGCTGTTGCTCTTGTTGTAGCTGTCGGTGTCTGTCTGTCTGTCTCTCTCTCTCTCTCTCTCTCTCTCTCTCTTTCTCTTTCTCTCTGTAGCTGCAATGAAATGATTGCATGTGTGGACAGCAAGTACAGCTTGCTTTTATAAGTATCTGCACATGTGCATGTGATGGCCTCTGCACCAATAGGTGGCCACCATTTGGTAATTGCATGCAGCCTGCTGTGTGGTAATTGCAGTACTCACTGTCATAGCAACTCAATGCTATAAATTGCTAGGTCAGGTAGGCATAGCCCTTTCAGTTTTCCAAAGTGGGGCCCATGCTTGTTTGCTGTGGACACCGTTGTGTAAGTCAGAAGGTTGGCATACTTCTTATATCTGAAGCTTGGGGTGTAGCCAGTGATTTGAATGTTGTACACAGACCTGAATGTTGCCACTTCCAGTACACAGTTGTCAGTGTAGAATTGTACTCACCCCTACAAATGCTAACACGAGATACATGGGAGTATGTAGTTTCTTTTCTACTTATACATTTAGCTGCCATACATATGCAGTTATTGAGATGTATTCATTTGGCACATGAACTGTTTGTGAACTGCTATACTGTGAATATTAATGTACTCACTTCTGCAGAGTTGGTGCTTTTTTATTGTTGACATTAGCACAGGATGCTCATGGAAACTAGACAATTCCAGTACTGAGTTTGCCTACCTACATCTTTGCTGGACCCTGAACACACAGGTATTTTGTAAGTTTGGGTGGGGATTGTCCTGCTATGATGCTGTGTGGGGGGTTGTAAAGTGCTTCTGTAACATTATTTACTGCTAGAATGTCTGGTTCTGTTATCTTAGTCATGTAATGCAATTCCACAACAACTGCTGGCAAAGTTCCACAGAACAGGTTTTGTGTTATGGCATTCCTATATTTCCTTTACATTCACTCATTGTGATGCATGATATATATATTTCAGCAACAAGCTGCTGTATATTTACTGTGGCTTAGTGGTACTTTATGCAGTCTAGTGTGTCCAAGGTCTGGGGTTCGAGACTGAGAGTGGTGTTTTATTTTGCTGCTGAGCAGAACAGGGGCCCTCACATGCAGGGTGACTAAGGCACTTTTAAGCAGTTGTAAGCAGGTTTGCATGGGTTTGCGCGAAGCTTAGCAATACTTAGCTAAGCGCACACAAGCGCAAACCCGCTAACTACTGCTTAAAAGTGTTTACTCCTGCTAACCCCCACGCTCATTTCTTTGAAAGAAAAGAAAATGGGTAGATAGGAAAGTGGTGAAAAAGGGGCATAAAGAGGGAAAGAAAGTAGGGAAAACAGCTCGGGATGTGCAGGATGGGTGTAGGGAAGGTCCATAGCTGCCCATTTCTTTAACAGCAACAGCTGTGCATATGATAGTAATTTGGAGGGAGATTTGAAACCTTCCACCCCTAAGAGAGGGGTGAGGACAACAAAGTATGTTATACTGCCAATTAAATATCAGTTTATGTATCCATTAGACATATGTGCAAAATGGGCAGCTATTTATGGGGTGTATTTTTTTCTTGGGAGCAGATTGCCCTTTTTTTTTTTCAGGTGAGAGTGGAATGTGGGGTAGGGGAAGTAGGTATATATGGGAAGGTAGGTTGGGGAGGTAAACAGACAAGACAAACAAGACGCATACAGGGGTGGAATATGACACATGTGATGGGTGAACAACATTGACGGGAAAGGATGTTTGGAAATCGCAAGCCCATGAGCCCACAGATGGCAACAGTGGAACTGAGATCCCCACCCATGGGCAGTCACCACTATACCTTCACAGCCCAGAGGGTGGCTGTGCTGGGGGCTGTGTAGGAGGGGCAGGCTCACCCGTGAGTCACGGCACACATGTGTCAAGCTGGCGTAGAGGATCAGCAACTGAACGCTCGATCGCCCTACGCACCACAGCCCAGACCATTCGGAGGGTGATAGGTGGCCCTCCTCCAGCCATGCTTGCGGGGGGGGTGAGCCCCATCCCCTGCAGTGCTTCCACCTTTAGGTGGTAGAGGGCCAATGGAGGAGGAGGTCCCGGGCTGTGCACCGGACCTACTAGTGCCAGGTGCCATTGCCAGCTGAGGTGGGACAGGTGGGTCCGCTGGGACCGGCCTTCCCATACGTTCTATGTTTAGGATGATTTACTGACAATATGGGTTGGTAACATCCAACAGCATTCCAAATTAGTTGTAACAGCATGTAGTAATATTCCCATTAACCCAATACACCAGAGTTCCAACAGTTGAACAGCAAGCATAACACATGCATATATAGAAAAACAGTGGACATTCCAACAGCATGCAGGATTGATTGGTGGCAACAGGCCACCAAGAGTGTGGTATTTGAACAGGGCACATGCATCAAAGTAAATGCAGATATTTATAAATCAATAGGAAATATGTCCCAACAAATGTTTTGAGATTAGACATACCCACTGAGGTGTGGAATTGCATTGTTTATGCACATACAGTAGGGTGTAAAAAGATACCTCCATTAACAACTTATATGTACTTATAGTTTACACTACATTCCTGTTGACTGCAGGTATATATCCCCTACATGTCTTTTTACACTTGGCAATGTCCGTTAAATCGTGAAATGGGTTTGGCTAGTTCGTTATATACCTGACCTGTATCTAACATACAAACTGTCCAGGATGCAGATGTTGCTGCTATGTATTTATATATTTTATTTATATTTATATATCTACATATCTGGATGTGTTCAGGTGACATTATCAGTTATATTTTAACAGCCCCCTACATTTCTAGCAGCACACTGACATTTCTGGGGAACACAATAACAAGCTACTCATTTGCCAGTTTACCTATACATGCCAGCCATGAACCAACAGTTGAGGACTGTATATATGCTTAACAGCTACTGGCACTCCCTTCATCCACTTTCTATGGGCATACCCAAGTGTGGGTTGACAGCACTTAATACAACAGTACTATTTTTGTAATGCAAAAGTACAACAACATTTTGAAGAAAGTGACACGGGCACACTCCAGGAATTATACCTTTATTAATTACATTACACACTTTTCTAGAGGCTCTCTCATTTATTTGATATATCAGTGCATGCAGAAGACTCATTCAAGATGTATTATACCTTTATTAATGGGTTACAACACTCTTTTGCAGGCTCTCTCACTTATTTTATATAACAGTACATGCAGAGATGCTATTCAAGACTTATTATACCTTTATTATTGGGCCACAACACTTTTTTCAGGCTCTCTCACTTATTTTATATAACAATACATGCGGAATATTTACTAACCTGCCTGGAGGCACAGCCTTAGCAGCCTATTTGCATAGGCTTGCTGATTAGCATCACGGACACCTGTAGCTGTGAAGTAAATGAAGTGATATTGAGACATACCTATCCATAATATAGACTACGATAGCAGTTCTTACATAATTCATTCCATGGCTACCTACTCAGAAGTGGGGCATTTTCCATTCCATGGGCCTCCTGTATCCACTGGTTCAGTCGGTCCTCCTTGCATCTCTTCAGGTCTGAGTAGTGGTGTCTGACCTGCTCACCCATCCGAGGGATGCCTGTGGCACTGGTGAGATCATGTGCGAGATGGTTCCAGGCTTCCACTTTGTATTCAGTGCCCTGGAACTGGCCCTGCAGGAGTCTGGCATCATGATTATGGAAGAGGAGCCAAACCATCACGTTTGACTCCTCAATGCCCCACCGTTGCACTCAGAAACGAGAGCCCTCTCCAACACCAGCCATGCTGCCTGCAAATGGGAGCTACAACCAGTTATGACAAGTATTCCCACCTATGGAGCTTAAATATGCCTCATTTCCCGCACTTATTTGAGATTGACCAGTTTTGAAAATTCTCAGCTGAAAGCACACCTGCTTAGCACTGGGTAAACTTTCATTAATATGTATATGTGAGTTAACAGTGCATGAATATCAAAAGCTCTCATGGCTTAGTGGTTCAGTACTGTGATTAGGGTGCACAGTATCCTGGATTCGAGGCCTGTTATAGCTTTTTATTTTACTACTGGCCAGACCGGCTAGGGGGTGTGGCTGTGTCTAGCCGACTTTGCTCAACTTTGCCCAACGTTGCTCTACGGTGCTCTACGTTGCCTGACATTGCCCAATGTTGCGCAAGTTAGTGCGGTGTGCAGCTACAAGCAAACATGTTTTGTTTGTGCTTGTTGGTGCGATGCGTAGCTCCATGCAAAGCCATTGCACTAGTTAAAGCAGTGCTAAGCTATGAGCATTTATACTTAAATGTGCTTAATACTGGTAAACTTTGCTTAGCAGTGCTTCACATTGCTTAAGATATGTTACTTATGCATTCATCAGTATGCATAACCAGTTCACCTTCTTATATATCTATATATATATATATATATATATATATATATATATATATATATATATATATATATATATATATAATATCGTTCACTACTACATAGGCCATTTCAATGCTTTTTACTAAAATTTTTAAGGTAAATGTCAGGAATTATTTTTCTATACTGGTTTCCTACAGAAAATAGATAGGGGACTGGTGGGACTTCAACCAGGAATGCCTCCTCTTTGGGCGAAGGCACTACTACTACGCTATTGCTATTTGGCTTAATTTGCATATGTTTCTTTTTATCCTCTTCGATCTCTAAACTGCTAACTGTAGCTAAGCAATGGCCAAACCCGAGCAAATACGGGCAGCTATATTGGGAATAATAAAAAAAAAAAAGGAAAGTTTCACATTTTAGAAATGTACGGGGATTTAGAATGTGGGGGAGTGTAGTGTTGGATATGTACACATTTGAGCAGACTTTCTCATTTCAGTTGACATTTGCAGATTGAGGGACTTGCAGGGGCGTGGATTTGTGGACTGCTTGTCAGCCTGACACCCCCTGCACTCGTGCACGCTCCGTGTTAGCCTTAGAGTTGAGTCAGCGCGCCCTCATGAATATGCATGGCGCACTGACGTCATCCTCTTAGGCTGCAGTTTCTGAGTAAGACTTATTTAATCTTACAAGGAGGATTAGTGAATCCTGGCCTATATATATATATATATATATATATATATATATATATATATATATATATTGTTTTTGTTTGTCTTTCTGCTTTTCCCAGTTAGGGGTCGCCAAAGCGGAACTCCGGTCTGCTAATGATTGGCAGTTGTTCTTTATGGTGTTGAGTTGCCAGACCAACGACCAAACTTCAATGAAGTCATGCCCATTTAAAGCATGTCTTTTGAACACCCACTCAACCGCTGGGAGGACATACAGACTCCCCACAGAAGGCATTCCCAACCCAAGCCGGGAATCGAAAGGGAGAGCCTCTTGCTGTGAGGAAACAATGCTACCACTGCACAACTGTGGAATATATATATCTATCCATATATATATATATATATTTATATATATATATATATATATATATATATATATATATATATATATATATATATATATATATATATATATATATATATATATATATATATATATATATATGTATATGTCTATATCTATATCTATATATCTATGGGCCAGATTCACGAAGGCTTGCACGGAGTCTTAGAGTAGAGTAAGACTGCATGCAGCCATCATGTCCGACGAGCGATCCAGGAACAGCCTGTAGGGGCATGTAAGAGAACTCCTAAAACGGCTCTTACATGGACAGGGCTGGGATATGCAAATCACCTCAATTGCAGGTGAAAGGCATGCAAATGAGGTAGATTTATGATTCAGGAAACCCGATCTTGTCCGAGTAAGAGCAGTGTTATTTGCAGAAATGTACTCAGTTGACAACTGAGTACCGTTCTGCAAATAGCAAAACGAAGCCATGACAGCTCCAAATAAAGGGTGCATCCAGTGCAGGAAGCCTGCCAATGGCCAAATATATGGCCATGTGAAATGTTTCCTGATGCAATATGAAAATAATAATATTTTTTTTTTTCGCTGATTTCCGATGTTTAAGCGTAGCACCGCACCACATAAACGGGGTGCGCTCTAAAACCCGGAATACTAAAAATTAAAACCCACAAATGTGGATTTTATTGAAATTGTTAATGTACAATGCAAGGGAATGGCAGGATGAAGACAACATGACCACCGCGTAGAGGTTGCTAAGGGGGGACGTTCAGTCTAAGACATGTAACCAAGCATTAGTAGGCAATCCTATCTAAATGAGCGTTAGGATAGTGAATTGCAAGTTTACATAGCAAATGAGCACAGTCAGTGGAGTGTAGGTGTAGGATTTGGGGAGTAACAGAGTAGAAGATGGGTGACATCACGAGGGGGTATGTATGAAAGAAGTGAAGCTCACTGGAGGAGAGTGGCATGTGTCAGCTGTCATTCACACATCATGGAAAGAGGTGTGTCAACAGGTAGGCTAGGGAAAGGCAAGAAATGGAAGGTGTATGCCATGGATAACACCAAAGTTTCTTGCTGAGCGGGTATGCACATGTGTGCGCGTGTGTAAACCCAAGTAAAACAGAGTGCGCGCGTGTAGCGTGAGTGCGCGCGTTTAAGCTGGACTAAGCATGTATAAGGCCGTTTAAAGAGTTGTATGCGTGTTTGCGCTGGTGTGCGTGCATTTTAACCCAAATAAGCAAGTTTTAGTCCATGTAAGCATGTGTGTGCGCATGTTAGCTGCTGTGCACGTGTTTGCGCTTGTGTGCGCAGTGCCCCCACTGAGGAAACAGAAAGGAAAAAGGAAGCACAACAAATAGTAGGAAGCTACCAAGGAGTACTAGCAGAGCTAGCAGGTGAAAACAATCAGAATCAGGCAATTACACAGGCAGTACACTAGCCCAGCCCAGCCTAGCACATAAAACTCTGCAAACAACAGTCCATTATGTTTCTCACAACAGACACTGCAGTAAGCTAATAGAAGTGAAAACTGAAAAAGCTTTACTGACACAAAGAAATGTTAGGGGCTGCCATTGCTGTTATAAGGTGACATATGCAACATACTGAGGGTGGTGACAATGGAAATGCTGCTGGACAACCCACAGTGAGGAGATGGAGAAGAGTGTACAGGCCCAGGGTAACCTACCAGGGGCTACATGAGCTGGAGATAGTGGAGCGCTATAGAGTGGACAGAGACCTCCTGCAGAAAATTGTTGAGCTGTGCAGGCCATGCCTCACACACAGAACCAACAGAGGGGAACCCATCCCAGTGGAAACCAAGGTATGTGTTGGCCTAAGAATATTAGCAACAGGTACCTTCCAGAGGTCAACTGGTGATATGATGGGGATATCACAGGCATCAGCATCCAGGGTACTACACCAGTTCCTGGATGCCATGTCAGCACATGTCGGTGATCATGTATATTTCCACAATTCCCATGAGGTATTGGCCAGTAATATGTGTCTCTTCCAGCAAATAGCGGAATACCCTGAGGTAGTGGGTGCAATTGACTGCATGCACATATGCATCAAAGCACCGGCCGGTGAGTGGATTAGGGTCTACTTCAACCGCAAGGGCTTCCCCTCCATCAACTGCCAGGTCATGTGTGATGCCCAGGGCATACTACTGAATGTGTGTGCAGGCTGCCCTGGAAGCTACCATGATTCCCATATCTGGCATCTGATGCAGCTGTACCAGACATTTGCCAATGGGGACATCCCACATGGTCACCTAGTGGGGGATGCTGGCTATGCACTGGAGCTGTGGCTGATGACACCCATCAGAAATGCACACACACCTGAACAGAAATGCCATAATGAGGCACACGCACAAACACGTAATGTAATAGAGCATGTGTTTGGGCTGCTCAAGACACTACCTGCTTTCAAACATGTACAGGGAGTGTAGTATGTGCATCCGACAAAGGCAGCCCTGCAGCACCACCGAAGGCATGATTGCCATGTGTTAAGCAATATAAAGCAGTGCTAAACAGCATTTACCGCCATGTAGTATATGCAAACAAAATCACACACACCAACTAGCACAACTGTGGTCAATGTTCAGTAATAATGGGCAATGTCCAGCAATGTTGGTGAATATTGAGCAATGTCGGGCAAGCCTGGTCTAAGTAGCGCATAGCTGAACAAAAGCCAACATGCTCATATTTGCTTAACTGGCCCTTAAGCAGTCTGGTCTGCTCAGTATGAAAATATAAAGCAGTGATGGGCCTCGAACCCAGGATACTGTGCACTATAGCCAAAGTACTGAACCACTAGACCATGACAGTAATGCAGTGGTCAGCCTGTATGAAGGAATGTTGATAAGTCTATGCAAAGTATTTCATGGAAACCCTGCAGGCACAGCATAATCCCTGTTGAGTTATGACACAAAGGTGAGTCCTGCAGTGAGAACAGAACCTGACTTCCAACACACACAGTATAAATGCTAATATTGGTCATGTTTGCACACATCAACAAATGTAGTGGACCTCAGATAGCAACATACTGAAAGGTCACACTGGGCATGCTCACACACTTGAATAAATGAGACAAATGTCAGGCAACAAAACACGGAATGGCAGAACTGGGCATGCTCACACACTTAGGCCATGTCTGAGTACAGCAGTGGGCCACGCATATCTGGCAGTTGCATGTGTTAACCCAGGAACCTGTCACTATACAGCAATCTGCCCTGTGCACACAGTTATATGACAACAGACACATCTATAATATAGTGGAACCCTGTCGTAATCAAATATGTTCTGCAAATACCAAAGTTGTTTATAGAAACTGGTAAAGCAAAGATGATAAAGACCTGCAAACAGTATCAGCAATAAACATTGTGCATCTTGAACATTAGCATAGGTTCAGAGGTCAATATTAGGCTATCTGCCCTAGGGCATGTACAAGCCTAGCCAGAGTGTGTTTGGCATTCGCAACCCTGTCAGATTACTACACTGTGTGTGTAAATAGTGGGTCACACAAGATAGCCCATGTATGTTTAGGCTAGTGTGCCTCTGTCTAGCAGGGACACAGAAGCTATCCCAGGGGTAAACATACGATCACCCATACAGTCATCAAGATGTCTCCTGTAGGTGGTCAGTGGCTGGCTCTGCCTATGTGAAACTGGGATTACATTCTGGAGTGAGTGGAGCCTCTGGGATAAGAATCAGTCCATCCACAATGTCCTATTAACATCTGTGCTGTGGTATACGTCCCTGGAGTGTGTAGCTCCAAGGGAGTCAGATATCCTGAGGTGGAGCATGTCCAGTAATTCTGGGTTGGGTGTATCTGTAAACAACAGGCACACATCATATCTGAGTAGGTGGTAAGTGACTGAGCAGAGCTGGAGTTACTGCATCTGAAATGTGCAGGGCATCTGTGTCAGTCCCTAGATCTGCTTGGTGAGGAACTTCTGTGGCCAGTACAGTTACTGCAGGTGTCGGGTAAGGTACACCCCAAATGTGGCATTGTAACCAAGCATGGATGTGATGAGTATAGGGGCACAATGACCTCACTCGATCTAGATGTGAAACCATATGAGATAAGGTGGCCCACATAGAAGGTGTGTCCAACCACTTTGGAAACATGAATGTCAAAGGTGACAGTACGAAAAAGTCATGTCCCCAAACCCCTAACAACTCCTACCATATGTAATGGAGTATTACCTATGTGGTAATGTGTGGGCATGTTGTTATTCCCAAAGGGGATGACTATGCAACTAATGGCATTTAGCTGTAGGCCATGGCTCAGGCACCAGTTATCCATCTTTGTGAGACCCTGTTTGAGTATGCATGTGGCAGCTGGAGAGTTGATCATGGCACCCGGTTTGCAGTCAAGTGTAAACATGTTCAGCCATATTCCCCCTGTGGTAGCCTGTACGTCAGACAAATATATACTGAACAAGAGAGGTTCCAGGACCAAGTCGTGTTGGATGCCAAGTGTAACTGGTGTATAGTCAGACATGGCACCTGCAATTCTGACCATGTGCGTGCTATCCCTGATCCAGGTATCAATCCATCGTGTGAGATATGTGTCCATATCGACGCTGGTGAGCCTATGCATAATGGCCCAGTGGGTTATTGTGTTGAAGGGTTTTGCAAGGTTCAGGTAGGCTTTGTGGACAGCCGTCCCTATGTCGATGGACCTGTTAGCCATTTAAAAAATACAAACAGGTTCAAGAGGCAAGATCTGCCCACAGCAATGCTGAAATGTGTAGGACACAGTGTCTGTAGGTTCCCGATGTCTATGTGTATGAGTCCCATGACAATACGCTCCATAGCTTTGCAGAACAGGCTACTTAGGCTTATAGGGCAATATTGTCTGTGGTCTGTTGTGGCACCAACTCTGTGGAGCGGGACCACTGTCACTGTACGCCATTCCTTGGGTACATATCCTGTGGTAACTCCGATATTGAACAGTGATGTAATGTGAGGGTTGCGTCTGTCATGATGCTCGTGTAAGATGCTGACTGGGACACCGTCTGGTCACATTTATACTGTGATGTATGCTTTGGGGAGGGCAGCACTCACCTGTTACTTTGTGATGTCAGGGAGGTTATACTCTGTTGGGATGGATAGTTGCTCCTTAGGGGGGATGGGTGGGAGACATCTGCACTGAACCTGTTTGCCAGGATGTTGGCAATGTCAGTGGGTCCAGGGTAGGTTTAGTCAGTATGTAGTAACTCACAGCATATCAGTGAGTGTCCACCCAGGTCCCCGACATAACTAAAGAAGGCTGTGTGATAGTCCTACGTGTCTGTTGCAATTGTCTGGTAGAAGCGGCCCTTAGAAAAGTTCATGAGTGATTATAGCTGTCTGCTAGTACAGATCACAGATGACCTCCCAGTCTGGGATTGTGCTCTATCATGTAGTAGCTTCCTCCTGATGTTGTACAGCTTATTAATGTCTGGAGTCTACCAGACAGGTCCCCTGCCATTGGAGTAGTGAGTCCTGTTGTTATTTGGGATAGCACAATCCATGCAGTCCACTAGGTGTCCATAGAATGTGTATGTAAAGGATGCAGCAGTGTGAGCCATATTTGCTACTGTCTCAGGGTCTCTGAAGGATACCACCTTGCTTCGATGAAGTGAGACGTTGGCTCATGAGAAGTTCACCAAGATTACCCAGGATGGGTGTGTGGAGGGTATATGTATGTCCAGTGAGATACATGTATGTTCTGATCTTACCAATGAGGGGTATATCGCTGGTGTTGAACATAGAGTCCCCATGTCGGTGATGATCAGGTCCAATATGTATTCCCCCTTATGGCTGTGCTGACTGGTTGTGCCATAGCATATGAGTCTAAAAATTGTAGCAACTGTTGGGTGAGGGTGTCAGGGCTTGAGTAGTATCCCCAGTCTATAATTGTGTATATGAAGTCACACAATATAATCGTGTTTGTGGAGACCTTCATATTCTCCATAGTTCCCACGAAAGACGAGTGTGGTTCCTGAGTTTGGGAGTGTGTTCTGTAGCAGGCAACAAACTGAAAGGCAGTATTGCACAATGGTAGTTGTATATGTATGGTCTGTGATGCTTTGTGCAGTGCTACTAACCCAGAGGTGTGTGTATCTGTGATGTATATGGATACTCCCCCTAGTTGTGTTGTCTGTTCCAAGTCTTGTTGTCAGACAGCATGGTATGAAACATAACCTGGTAGTGCTGGTGTGCATAATCGAGCCTGAACCAGGCGTCTGTCAGTGCACAGATATCACTATCCTCCATACTGAGGAGAGTCCTGAGTGGCCGCAATATGAGGTTAACATAACTGTTGTTGAGCAGCATTACCCTTAGTTTCATTTAACCTGTAATGTCTATGGAGGTGGGTTTGTCTTCTGAGCCCTGCTTAAAAAAGGCACTATGGTGGTAGCAAGAGCTTTAGCCAGCATTCCAAAGTCCACGGGTGACAGGTGCAAGCTGTCTATAGTGAAGCTACGTGGCATGTTGAGCATGTCACCATAGGCTGACAGACACTGTATCCCCTATGAATTAAACAAATTTGTTAGGCAACTGTTAAATGTGATATGTGTGTCCGTATGCTGTGACATCATAATTGGTGGGTGTAAGATGCTAAACAAGGTCAGGGTCATACTGGCCTGGGCTAAATGATCAGAGTGTTCCTCCGTGTATCATGTCATGTGGTCCAGGGAGTAACGTCTGAGGTTATACACACCAGCATGGACAATGATGGTGCCAGTCCTGTACTTGCTTTGGAGTGACCTGACTGCCTGTGTTATGCAGCAGATCCTGGCACCCAACAGACAGCCCAAAGTGACTATTCCCTTGTTAGGGCTGGTGAGTGGTACGTCAGTGTGTCTGACAATACGTGTCGCCTATTACAAGTGTATTAGGTGTGTTGTTTAGCCCGAAGGGCAGTGACTTTGTGGTACACTGACATTGTGAACTATGTGATATGTGGGTATTGTAGTGGGGAAGCAGGTGTGTGTGTGTCAGCTTTGGAGGTCTCTGCTGCTTAGGTAGAGTACATTTACAGCATCTGAGTATGTCTATGTGTGATAATGTGGTTTGAGTGCTGTTGCTAGAGGATATGTGAGACTGATATGTGGTGCGTGTAGTTACCGTCACCACCTGATAGACTGTGCCAGTCATGGGTCGAGAGAGTTCAGCACCCTCTATGTCTATATAGGTGCATTTCACACATATATCTGAGTTTGTTGGGAGGAGGAGAGGGTTGTATGTGTACATGAGGCAGATGTGACATTGTGTCAATATCACAATATCCACCAGCTGGATTGAAGAGTACACACGAAACCGACCCCTGGACATGCCAGGATATTATCATGACATACTCTGTAACCTGATCACAAAGGATCAGTAGGGTGTTAAGCATGTAAAAGGGTATAACAGGGATTAGTGCTCATGTTCGTTGGTGTTTTGTAAAGAGTAGCTGAGAAGGAGTCCAGACGGAATCATAACACCTCCTTCAGCTATGTTATAAATAGCAATGTACACCCATATATGTCCTGAGTCAGGGCCAACTGTACCTGAGTGACAATGCCGACATCATGACAGACAGGCCCATATGTACATACCCATCTTCCACTGACAATAGTCCATATCATCATACCAGGAGATATCACATGTAAAATGGATGAGCAGCTACCCCCACTGCCAAAGGCATGGCAGCAAGTGGAATGCATTGATTGCCAACATGTGTCTTGCACAAACTACAGAACAAACAGATCATGCACCTGAACAGTCAGCTGAGCCTCACCCCTTACACAGGATGTGGAACCGTTGAATGTGTCACAGCTACATATGGCACTCCCCAGAAGTGTTGGTGCACAACACACGTCAAGTCCAGTACACCTATGAAGTCTGATCTGCAAGGTCATGGAGTCCATCCTGGTTGCTGTCATAAACAGAGCTATTGGAAGCTGACATACACGCAACCCTACCAACCATGGTATGTTCATGTGCGGATCATGGTTCCCAAACATGCTAGACTGTTTGCAAGGCAGCCACCCAGGACATACATCAATGAACACATCTACACATGTGTCACATAGACTTTGAATAGCCCTTTATCAACATCCCAGGCACATGTAGTATCCACAAAACCAACAAGCTGTGCATAAATATGTGTTGACAAAACCATCTCCTCCTCCCGTGTAACACTAACACTTGTGAGAGATGCAGCTATTTAGCCAGACTGGAGGCTGAGCTCTCTCAACTCAGGACTGGCAAGACCAGGCAGGAGGAGAAGGCAACTACACACACCACAATACCAGTCTCACATAACTCAACCACACCACTGAATCAAACACATAAACACACTAAGACATACTCGGAGGCTCTGAGTAAAAATTTACCTAAACAGCAGAGGCCTCCAAAGCAGACACCCAAGCAACTGCAAACTCAATACACCACACAAACAACACATAAACAACAAAATCAGTGTGCAAAGCAGTCACTGCCCTTAAGGCCAAATACAACACCAAACATACTTGTCATAGGTGACTCCATCGTCAGACACACTGACGTCCCGCTCACCAGACTGAGTAAGGAGAAGGTCACAGTAAGCTGCCTGTCGGGTGCTAGAATCTGCCACATAACACAAGCACTCAGGTCTCTCAACACCAGGTACAAGTACAACTCAGTCATTGTCCACGCTGGTGTCAACGACCTGAGACGTACCTCCTTGGACTGCATGAAAAGAGACATTGAGGAGCTCTCTGATTATGTAGCCCAGGCAGGTATGACCCTGACCTTGAGCAGTATCCTACCTTCACCTAGAATGATGCCACAATACAGTGATAAGATGATCAGCTTTAATAATTGGCTTAAATTCTGGTGTCATTCAAAGGGGATCCAATGTCTGTCTGCCTGGGATGACATGCTGGACAAGCCACGCTGCTTCACAAGGGACGGCTTGCACCTGTCACCCTAGGCTTCGGATATTGGCAAAGGCTCTTGCCACCCCCATAGTGCCTTTTTAGGCAAGGCTCAAATTCTAAACCTACCACCCTAGAACACAAAAAGTAAAAAACTAAGGGTAATGCTGCTCAATGCCAGAAGTCTCAATCTCAAGATGCACTTTTCGAGGCCCTTCTCAGTATGGAGAACATCGATGTCTGTGCTGTGACAGAAACCTGGTTCAAGGCTCCTGAGAGCACCCCAGCACTAGCAGGTTTCACCTCATATCATGCGTTCGGCCCCAAAATCCGGACAACACCAAGAAGGGGTGTCCATATTCATAAAGGACACCCACACCTCAAGGTTGGTGGCAACGCACGATGCATCGGAGACCATCCAGGTGCAATTAACCATAGGCAAGACTGCTCTGCAATTTGTAGCATGTTACAGGCCACCCTCTCAAACTCAGGAACCTCACATGGCCTTCCTGAAAACAATGGAGGGGATAAATGTATCTCCAAACACCATCATACTAGGTGACTTCAACTACCCTAATATAGACTGGGAACACTACTCAAGCCCAAACACTCTAGCCCAAAGGTTCCTGGAGTTCATAAACTCAAATGCCATGGAACAACTAGTCACCATCCCCACAAAAGGAGAAAACATACTTGATCTCAGCATCACGAACATGGGATCACAATGTTCAACACCGGAAGTATACCCCTCACTGGTGAGATCAGATCATAAACTAATCTCGCTGGAGGTCCTCATTCCCCCACCTGAAACAAAAAAGACCACAGTGAAAACTTCTCAAAGCCGACTTCACACTTCTAAAACTAGTGTGGACTCCTTTAAGGCCCCTGAGCCAGTGGTAAACATTACTCAAACCACTGAATCACTTACAAATGCCTTCTACCAGCACCTACAGGACTGCATGGATCAGGCAATCCCAAACAAAACTAAGACTCTTTGTACCAAGGCAAGCGTCCAGTCTGGTGGACCCCAGCCATAAACAAGCTCTACAACAAAAGGAGGAAGCTACTACAAGATAGAGCAAAATCCTTGAAAGGTAAGACACCCTTGATCATTATAAGTAAAAACTAAGAGCTCTCATAAAATCATCCAAGGCAAATTTTGAGAGAAAAATCACCAAGGATTCAAAAGACAATCATAAGGCCTTCTTTAGCTATGTTAGAAACCTAGGAGGAAACTCCCAGATATGCTCAGAATTAGTTCAAAATGATGTGAAGATTACTGAACCTACACATTGCCAACATGCTGGCTGACAGGTTCAGTGCAAACTTCTCCCCCCCCCAAAAGGAGAGATATCTATACCAGAGGATTGTAGCCCCCCCCAAACATCTCCAACGCCCAGGTGAGAACTGCTCTCTCAAAGCAAAAACACAGCATCCATGGGACGGATGGTGTCCCCGCTGTGTGCTCCATGAACTCAATGAGGAATTAAACCCACAGTTAGGACAGCTGTTTAATCTTAGCCTCACCTCAGGATACATTACCCAAGGAGTGGCGCACGGCGACTGTGGTCCCACTTCACAAGGCGGTGCCTCCACCGACCCTGGAAATTACCGTCCCATTAGCTTGACAAGCCTTATCTGCAAAGCCATGGAGAGGATCATAATGGAACTCATAAATAAAGACATAGGGAACTTGCAGACTTTGGATCCAACCCAGTTTGGCTTTGTCAAAGGCAGATCATGCCTTTTAAACTTGGTTGACTTTTCGAGACAGTCACCAAGGCCATTGATGAGGAAAGGCAGTCCATGCAGCCTACCTTGACCTGTCAAAGGCCTTCGACACAATACCCACTCAGGTATCATCAAAAACTCATCAGCTTGAATGTAAACCCATACATCACAAGATGGGTTGCAAACTGGCTAAGTGACAGAACCCACAGGGTCAGAGTTGCTGGAGCCATGTCAGACTCAAAGCCTGTCACAAGTGGTGTCTCACAGGGCTCAGTCCTGGGTCCACTCTTGTTCGGCATCTACTTTTCTGAAGTACAAGCAAACACAGGAGGGTTATGGCTGACAAAGTTTGCAGATGACTGCAAACTGGCGCCATAGTCGAAAACACATCTGACATAGATATCCTTCAGAAGGGCCTCACAGAAGCGGATAACTGGTGCCAGAGCCATGGCCTAAAGTTAAATGGCAAGAAATGCATACTCATACCTTCGGGAAAAACAAGGTTACCCCTAGCTACCATATAGGTGGCAATCCACTGAGCACAGAAGAAGTCATCAGGGATCTGGGGACCCAGGTTGACAGTAGCCTTTCGTTTGACACTCATGTTGCTAAAGTAGTTAGGAAAACCTTCTACATTGCCCACCTGATCATGAAGGGATTCACATCTAGATCAAGGAGGTCATCGGCCCCCTGTACTCATCACTCATTAGACCTATGATTGAGTACAATGCCCCATACGGAATGTAACTGACCAGACACCTGCAGCAGCTGGAAAGGCCCCAAAGTTCCTCACCAAAAGGATAAAGGGTCTCAAAATATGTCTTATGCTGCCCGACTGAAAGAACTCCAGCTCTATTCAGTCTCATACCGCTTGCTCAGAGGTGACCTGTGCCTGACATATAAGGCCATGTCAAACCCTGATTTGATGAATATACTTCACCTCAAAAAAATCTAGATCCCTCAGAACCACAAGGGTGGGAGACTTAAACCTTGACACGGTTATTAATAGAACATGCTGGAGGGACAGATTCATCACCCAGAGACTCCCTATGCTGTGGAACAAAATCCCGGTACATGTGAGGCAGAGCACCTCGCTGGCCTTGTTCAAGAGGAATCTTGACCAATGGATGGGGGATCGCAGATATACCCCAGGGATTACTTCAGTGTCACTGCTTGACAGAGGCACAGCAAAATAATAGGCATAGTTTTATTCAAACTAAAGGGGTGGCGAAAGCCAAATAACTATGGGCTAGGCTTATAAATGCCCTTGGGCAGATAGCCTAGTATGAACCTATGAACCTATATGACGGAATGTCAATGTGTCCACAGATAGATCACACAAGGTAAGGATTCTGAGGTCTTGTTCAAGCTGTTGACACCTGCTGACCCACATGGACCATTCTTGGAATGGCATAAAACAAAGTGTACACACATCACCATGTCCAGTCTGATGATGTCACCATCCTATAAATACAGCAGGAGAAGGGAAACCAGTCAGTAAAGCAAATAGCGCGTCATGTTAATGCATCTTTCTCTTGTATCATAACATAATTAGGTAGGGGTTTGAATCCTGCACACAGTGAGTGTGTGTGTGTGTGTGTATATGTGCAATTGTCTTTGAAAGGAGTGCCTTTTTTGGAGACTGTGAAAACACACTAAAATAGGTACATTCCTCTTTTGAAAGACTGATGATGTCACTATCCTATAAATACAGCCGGAGAAGGTAAACCAGCCAATAAAGCAAATAGCGCGCTGTGTTAATGCATCTTTCTCTAGTATCATAACATAGTTAAGTAGGGGTTTGAAGCCTGCAAACGGTGTGGGGGTGTGTGTATGTGTACAGTTTCCTTTGAGAGGTGTTCCCTTTTTGGAGACTGGGAAAACTCACTAAAAGAGGTACATTCCTCTTTGGAAAGTCTGATGATGTCACATCCTACAAATACAGCAGGAGAAGGGAAACCAGTCAGTAAAGCAAATAAGGTGCCGTGTTAATGTGTTTTTCTCTAGTATCATAAAATAATTTGGTAGGAGTTTGAATCCTGCACACAGGGGGTGGGGTATGTGTGCAATTGTCTTTGAAAGGAATGCCCTTTTTGGAGTCTGGGAAAACACACTAAAAGAGGTACATTCCTCTTTGGAAAGACTGATGATGTCACCATCCTACAAATACAGCCGGAGAAGGGGTGTGTGTATGTGTGCAACTGTCTTTGAAAGGAGTGCCCTTTTTGGAGACTGGGAAACACACTAAAAGAGGAACATTCCTCTTTGGAAAGACTGATGATGTCACCATCCTACAAATACAGCCGGAGAAGGGGTGTGTGTATGTGTGCAATTGTCTTTAAAAGGAGTGCCCTTTTTGGAGACTAGGAAAACACACTAAAAGAGGTACATTCCTCTTTGGAAAGACTGATGATGTCACCATCCTACAAATACAGTAGGAGAAAGGAACCCACCCAATAAAGCAGATAGCGTGCCATGTTAATACATTGTTCTCTCGTATCATAACATAGCTAGGTAGGGGTTTGAATCCTGCGAATGCTGACTGTGTGTGTGTCACTGTTGGTCAATGCAGTGTGTGTTTTGCTTTTACTATGGTATGACATAGTATGATTACAACAGTAAGTGCATTGCACACATCAGGTATCTGCGTGGCAAATATATATGTGTACATGTCCCCTCAATCAGTACATAGGTGTGAAGCCTGCATACTACCTGAATACATTTGTTTCCATTGACAGGTTATGCCGCTGCTTCTCAGATCGTAGGTCACATATGTATGTATGTATGTGACAAGACCGTCCACTGTTGTGTTCTGTGGCCAAGGTCATCTGTGGCACACACACCCATGACAGTTACTTAAGAGTAGTGTGAGTGAGGGTATATTCCTGGGGTATATGTCAGACATGGTCATACACAACAAAGACTGCCAAGAATGGACAGTCTTTATAGGTGTACGAATGCCTTGTGGATATGCATTCAGGCCTCTAATGTCTTATGTGATACACCTTGGGACTCCACAATACCTATGGATATGTGGATACCAAGGGACACATGACATAACATGAGGCTGTATGTACACATTGGTACCCAACATACATGTTGAGGGCTACCACCTGTGTGGTACTGACGGGATAGTATGTATAGTACATGAGGATGACTATGCCATAGTCGGCTTATTGCTATACAACATGTATCAGACAACAGGTATCTGTCTGTATGATACCCTTGTGTAGGATATGCGTCCCATCCAGGGAATGCATTGTAGGCCAATTCATGCATTTCCAGATTTGGATGGACACATCCCTAGTGTGTCTGCATGTACCTAAGGGGGCTATATGCCAAACAGGTGTGGTCACAGGAATGGGTGGCGGTCATTACCACTGGTTAGTGTTATAGTGTAGCACCAGAAGGATCCAATTGTTACTGGGTTCCCTACTACTGTGTGTCATTTGTCAGGACATCATCCAATGATTGCTTATAGTCATGCTGATGAGGTTGTGTATACTACCAGACCACAAATCATTGACAGATATTAACGGTATCACCCACAGCATAGTGTCAACCCATGTCATACACACATCTACCCATGTTAGTACATAACTGTAGTAGAATGCATACTGGCCATTGAAAGATATTATGAGATGTTAATGTGTCCGACAGGGTATGCCACACGTCCCATGTGTCCACTATGCATGTACATCCAGACAGTGCGCACCCACCATGTTCACAGATGTACACTTGCTAATCTGTACTGCACACATCACACACATACTGTCCACTCACTAACACATGCTGGCAACACATTACACTTCAGCCAAGTGGCACATGGGTGGACAATACATACTCAGACCTAACAGTGGTGTAAACAATGCTACATTGACAATCAGAGCTTTGATGCATGATGTCTGCTCAGATATACCTACAAGGATGTCGTTACACTTCCTTGTTGACAACTTGCTATTACTGCTACACTGCTATGGTGTCACCTTGTGCATCAGCACCATGTTAGCCTGTCCCTCCGTCAATGATGCAGATGGCAGGAGGCGACACAGGTATCATCATATGCACAGGGCGTTTTGTTGTTTGCCAGAGCCTGACATTGACCCATCCAATCGACATCCAATTGTTACTAGGTTCCCTACTACTGTGTGTCATTTGTCAGGACATCATCCAATGATTGCTTATAGTCATGCTGTTGAGGTTGTGTATACTACCAGACCGCAAATCATTGACAGATATTAATGGTATCACCCACAGCATAGTGTCAACCCATGTCATACACACGTCTACCCATGTTAGTACATAACTGTAGTAGAATGCATACTGGCCATTGAAAGATACTATGAGATGTTAACGATGTGTACGACAGGGTATGCCACACGTCCCATGTGTCCACTATGCACGTACATCCAGACAGTGCGCACCCACCATGTTCACAGATGTACACTTGCTAATCTGTACTGCACACATCACACACGTTCTGTCCACTCACTAACACATGCTGGCAACACATTACACTTCAGCCAAGTGGCACATGGGTGGACAATACATACTCAGACCTAACAGTGGTGTAAACAATGCTGCATTGACAATCAGAGCTTTGATGCATAATGCCTGCTCAGATATACCTACAAGGATTTCGTTACACTTCCTTGTTGACAACTTGCTATTATTGCTACACTGCTATAGTGTCACCCTTTGCATCAGCACCATGTTAGCCTGTCCCTCCGTCAATGATGCAGATGACAGGAGGCGACACAGGTATCATCATATGCACAGGGCGTTTTGTTGTTTGCCAGAGCCTGAAATTGACCCATCCAATTAACATGTCTGTGTGTGTGTGTGTGTGTGTGTGTGTGTGTGTGTGTGTGTGTGTGTGTGTGAGGGACAACAGTACAGCATGGGCCAATGTTGATGTGTGTGTGTGTATGTGTGAGCCCTAGTTGTTTGGTTAATGTGTGTTTGTCTGCATGCACACAGCTCCATCATGTGGCTGCCATATACGGTAGTTTGTGGGACAGCCACAGGCTGTACCTGCTAGGCTGTACAGATCACTGTCTCTGGCCACGGACACAGTACCTGTGCCTGGCAGGGGTGCTACGGACAGTATCGGGTACCAACCCTGACTGGGTACTGTCATCAGAGGCAGAGGTATGACGACTGGACCCATGTCCCTGCTGTGACTGGCCAGAGCCACGTGCACGTGGTCTACTGGGATGGTCAATGGACAGGCCAGCCCCAGCATTGCTGGGGCTGGTACTGCCACTATGGGAGTGGCTGTGAACTGTGGGCGATCCGCAACCACTGCCGGCTGTTGCTATTGCTGGCATGCATCCGTGTCAATGTTGCAACCGTCCCGCACAGTCCTAACTCATGGAAGACATGTTGTGGAGGGCATCTAATGTCTCCCCCTAATGTCTATCAACAACCTCAGTGTAAGTCCGGATGGCACCGGCAAGGTCACGGATGCTGTCATTGATAGCGGTGTAATGTTTTCTCTGCACCCTAAGTCCCTGCCTGGTGTACCGTTCCATATGTGCCTGAGCCTGCATTACAGCCTGGAACATACTGGTCATCGTAAGACCTGTGAGGGCACGCCTGCCAGGGGCAATACGACCAGTGGTGCTCCCCTGAGAACTCCTGGACCTCCGCCTATGTGGTACCATTCTGGGTCTATGGCTATGGCTGCTGTGAGGGGATGCAAGTGCCATGGGTACCACACTCTCCTGGTCAATGCCAACTGTATGCTGTCCCTCGCCAATGGCCATTGGTGGTGAGGGATGCATTGACAGTATGAGTGTGCACATAGATGGGGTTGAACGCTGTGTACTGTCGATTGGCAGACCAACGACAGACCCTGTCAAATCTTCCTGTGCCAAAATACATGTGTCATCATCACCACTATTCATGGCAGTGGCTTCAGGTTGCCTGCTGCTTTCACCAACCCCTAACTCAGCACCTGTGAGAGGAAGACAGGAAACACACTTTACGGTCTGCACATGCACTCATGCACACATGCACACATGCACACATGAACACATGAACACATGCACACATGCACACATGAACACATGCACACATGAACACATGCACACATGAACACTAATACACACCTCACTACAGTACATACACACACATACCAGCAATCCAACACATACTCTATAGTGGGAGAAGGTGGGTGTCAGTATCATAAGGTAGACAGTCACCACACACATGTCAGCATACAGAATATGTGTTGCACAAGACCATGCAGTGCAAGTGTAGACGCCCCTATTAAATGGCAGTATACATGGCTTTGATGCAAATGTGTAGTTGTTCAGTGATTGGCTACACCCTTGAACACAATGTGTACATGGACACAACATTGCTGTGCAGGTATTATCAGCTCTGCAATGCCCTGTGCACCATCACTCACAAGTATACATGCCATGGCTGCATGTGTTATCTTTCTGACACATAGATATCCATGTCTGAGTGCAGTGTCTGTGTCCATAGCAGATAATAGTGGGCACAGGTGTAGCACATGCATGCCATATACACACACGGGATGTGCAGTGCATGTTGATGTGAAGGAATCCCAATGCTCAACATGGCCAGTGTACAGTGGTTATGGTGAGTGTGGGACATATTGCAGATATGTGGGTGCTAGACATAGCATGGCATGCTACATGACTGCAACATTAAACACCACACATACCCAATGCATGTCAAGTGACCTATACACCCACTAGCATTCCAGGACATATATGTGACACTTTGTGTGGATGGTGACTGCTGTGCATATTGTGTATACTGGCATATGTAAGCACACAGACAACATGCTATGTATAGTGTGTATAGGTGCATATGTTTGCACACACACAGCACTGAGGTGCAAAGCAATGACTGCTATGAGTAGTACTGTGGTCACTGTAACTGGATGGGGTGTAGTACCCTGTGCCATCATCAACATGCATCTTGTGGTCACTCACAGCTACTAATGTGTGCAAGACCCCTGCCTAGCATGCTGTACCTGAACTGCAGTGCCATGGCTACGTTCACAATTACACAGCCACCTTGTACATGGGTGTGTGAGGTGCCCAATAGGGAGCATTGCCTAACATGACTGTGTTATGTGTTGCAGAGTGTTGCATAGCCCCATGATAGGCCTCTACCCCTGAGGCACATCATGTGTGTGTGCATGACGTGTGGGATACTGAAGTGTGACCTTACAGCGGTTGTGTGGTAATGCCAAATGTAGCATGTTTTCGTGTACTGCGTATGATAAACATGTTCTGTTGTGTACAGCTGTAGCAACTATGTATATCCAATGTGCAGTACAGTGTTGCCACAATTGTGTTTGCTGCACTGTGCATTGCATGTGATTGAGGCAGCTACTGACTTTACTGAGATGACTGATGTCTCACAGCAAACATGCACAGCATGCATTATGTGTAGGTGTGTTACGTGTACATGGCCTACACCTCACCTATGACATGCACATTTCATTACCAATATTAAAGTGTTAACACACTCACCAGCATGTATTGTCTGCCCTGCTGTCACACCAGAGGGACCTAGAAGAATATGACACAGTTTGTCAGTGGCCACAACTGTGGCATTGCTACTGTGAGTGTGCTAAACGACAGTGGAACAACAGTCAACAGTCACAGGTGTATGGATACTATTCCAAATATCAGTATTGCACACGTTAGGCAGCACAACTGCTAAATACACAGTACACATCTCACATATGCATATTCTAACAATACAGGTAATGGTAGTCTACAGCTAGGGCGTATTACCTGCACGCTACATGTCATCCTGCTTAGTGGCTCTGGCCTCCATGAGGACTCATGTGTGATGCTGTTGGTGCTGTAGGCCAGGAGCCACCACGCTTAGGAGCAGCTCCTCCACTCTGGTGAGGGGGGATGTATGGCCGCCCCATCACCTGTGGCAAGCTGTTGCCTATGGATATCAGATGCATGCTGCTGGACATGTCTAATTAAATCATTGCAGTGATGGCGTACCTGCTCATATGTCCGGTTATGCATGCCTATGTCATTTACCCAGCAAACAAGGTCTTGCCACAGTGCAGTATGGTCATGCTGGTGCTGGCTGACCCTGAAAAACAGCAGGTTATAGTGCTGCACCAGGCTGTTCAGAATTACCTGCTCCTCCGCAGCTGAATACAATGGATTACATTGATGAGCCATAACCCTGGAAGACAAATGATATGTGTGAGCATGTCATGTGGCACACTTAACATTATGAAGTACAGATATCACTTAACTGCCATATATAGCATCTATCTATCTATCTATCTATCTATCTATCTATCTATCTATCTATCTATCTATCAGAGGATACACACATTCAATACCACATATCAGTGCTCAGCCCACAACTGGCTGGCAGTGCCTGCAGCACTCCATATAGCACAGAAGTATACACCAGTAGTCGGCACACTGTTTGGGATACAATGCACAACCTCGCCCCGGGGTATATATCAAGCTAATGCATGAAGAAATATGTCATCCAATGCAATGAATGTCATGTACATTTACAGTATTACCAGTAAACCACCCCTACCTAACATATGTGCATGGTTGTTAATATAGCTAGCATACTGCTGTAACAGAGTATACATGTTGCTAGGTACACACACATACCCTGTAACACACATGTCATTGTGGGCATGGTACAGGCATCATTAAATACACATCAGACATACATACAACACACAGATGTATGCCGACACAAATGAGCATTACCTGTGTACCTTATAGTACTGTGTGCCCTTACTTACAGATACCTATGCCTGCGGTATGTAACCTGTGCAGACTACAGGAAACACACAAGACAGTGTTAACAGGGACTGTGAACATACACCATACTGTGCTGTTTAGGCCTACAGCTTCAGGTAGTACAACAGTTTATATGTGAGCTGGGGTCACCAGCAGTACCACTTACTGAGCATGCATGTATTGCTTCAGCCTACATTGGGACACCACAGTCTTACACAAGGAACTAAGTCAAAACATATGCCATCCTACTATGTCTGCATCCCAATAACAGACACATCTTTCTCCGGCCTCACACCTAGGACACAAACTACCATGACAGACATAATCTCACACTAAGCTATCACACCTTTACAAACCTTGCACACAGTCACTGTCACACTCATTCCACCTCACATAGCAGGTATTGCACTGAGTACATGTGTGTGTGCATTGTGTCATAGGTAGGTAATACGTTATTGGCCCCAGGGCCTAGAGCAGCCTAGCCATATGCTACCCTGGCCTTTGACACACATGTAATGTGATTTCACTTGCTCCTGTCAACCAGATACACAGAGGTGACTCCCAGGGCATATTACCTATCTCCAAAACAATCATCAGGGGTATGTATGACATCTGCTAATGAGGAGCCTTGTTTGTTCATGCTGGGTGGTTTAGTCCAGTGTATGGCATATTTGTGGATAGGAACCTGTACCTACAGCATGTGCTGTTTAGTGAGGTGACAAGGATTAGGGCCCTAGGTCATGTAGCCCAGAGGGATTTTGAGGTGTTGTCATGGTGGTTGGCCGACTGCTATGGGTGTGACATATCTCTGTATGGCCGGCAGTGGTAACCTCTGGGTGGGTGGTATGCAACGCACTCTAGCTGTGGATTGTGAGTCAATCTGCATAGGCCATGTGTTTAAGGGCAGTATTACTCTTTGTTAGGTATGTCTGTGGCCTTTCCACTTGCTGTAGTTGTCATGTGAGGTACATACCACATGGGGCATTGTGATGAGTAGAGGGGAACACCGACCTAAATTTCCCTAGATGACACACCTTTTGTGATGACACGTACCATGTAAACAGATTACATTACTACTGTTGTCACTGTGATTATCAAAGGGGAGCCTACTGTCCACCTGTGTCCCTTGTACCCTTCTGACACCATCAGTGTTAGGCAGGCTACCACCTATGTGGCAGTTACTGCGTAAGGTGTTTTGGAATGGGGTATGGCACTGTGGTATCAACACTGGTGTTCAGTCCATGCTTTGGACAACAGGCACCTGTTGCAGTACATAACATATGACCCCATGTCTCCCTCACTCTCTCATATATATATATATATATATATATATATATATATATATATATATATATATATATATATATATATATATATATATATTTATATATACATAAATACATATATACATATCTATCCATATCTATCCATATCTATCCATAGCTATACATATTATATCTACATATAGCCATATATATATATATATATATATATATATATATATATATATATATATATATATATATATATTTATCCATATATATCCATATATATCTAAATATATCCATATATATATATATATATATATATATATATATATATATATATATATATATATACACACACACATATATATGTATATATACATGTATATATATACACATACATGTAAACATCCATTGCTGTACATATAGCTGCACATATAGGCACATATATTGCCCACCTTTCATGGTGGGGATGTGAATTATGCAACAGTTGTGAGACATACGGTTATGTAATACTATTGCACAATGATGTGCAGAATGCATTCTGCTGTCCTCAGGTTGTATAGCTGTTGCAGGCCTCACTAACTGTAGCTCAGTCCCACAGCGTTTAACACCACATGACATATACCGGCACTGCTTGCTTTCTTCAATGCCACACACTACAACCTACATACATCTGTGCACATAGCAGCCTTCAACAACATACTTATGTCCAACCTTCACTAACAGTTGCAGTATGTCCCTTGCCCTATGCAAATGTGCATGTACATATAGATACGGACTGCTGCCACATATGGATGATTCACAGTATGTAGAGTACCCTTTAGACACATCTTTTGGATGTCACCAAATACATATCTGTTACATACCTTACTTTTGTATTCCTCACCTCTGTCTGTTGTAGGTGTTTTTTTTTATTTTTTATTATTTTTTTTTGGGGTTTTGTTTCCTCTGTATTTTGCTGTTTGTTTTCAGCATCTGTCTCCTTCTGCCTGTTTGTGTCTGTCTGTCTCTCTCGCTCGTGCTCTCTCTCTCTCTCTCTCTCCCAGTTGTTGCAATGATATTATTGCATGTGTGGACAGCAGATACAGGCTGCTTTTCTAGGTATCTGCACATGTGCATGTGATGGCCTCTGCACCGATTGGTGCCCACCATTTAGTAATTGCATGCAGCCTGCTGTGTGGTAATTGCAGTTCTCACTGTGATTTCAGGACACTGCTATAAAATGATAGGTTAGGTAGGCATAGCCCTTTCAGTTTTGCAAGGTGGGGACCATGCTGGTATGCTGTGAACACTGTTGTCTCAGTCAGAAGGTTGGTATATGTCTCATATCTGAAGCTGGGCTGTAGCCAGTGAAATGCATGTTGTACTGAAACCTAACTGTTGCTTCTTCCAGTATACTCTTCTCAGTGTGTAGGTTTACTCACACCTCCTAATGCTAACACTGGATACATGGGAGTATGTACTGTCTTTTCCAATTAGAGAATTAACTGGCATACAACAGTAGTTAGTGCAATGCATTCCTATGGCTTTCCTGTTTTCCCTTTACATTCACTCATTGTAATGCATGTTATATTTCTTTCAGCACCAAGTTGCTGTATATCTGCTGTGGTGTAGTGGTACTTCATGCAGACTGGTGAGTCCAAGGTCCCGGGTTAGAGACTGACAAGGTTTTTTATTTTGCTGCTGAGCAGTACAAGGACCTTGTCATACAGAGTGACTAAGGCACTTTTAAGCAGTTGTAAGTGGGTTTGCGTGGGTTTGCATGACACTTAGCAATGCTTAGCTAAGCGCACACAAGCTCACACTCGCACACCCCCGCTAACTACTGCTTAAAAGTACTTACTCCCGCTAACCCCCACGCTAATTTCTTTTAAAGAAAAGAAAATGGGGAGATAGGAAAGTGGTGAAAAAGGGGACATAAAGAGGGAAAGACAGTAGGGAAACCAGCTGGGGATGTGCAGGATGGGTGTAGGGAAGGTCCATAGCTGCCCATTTCTTTACCAGCAACAGCTATGCATATGTTTGAAATTTGGTGTGAAATTTGAAATCTTCCACCCCTGAGAGAGGGGTGAGGACAACAAAATATGTTGTACTGCCAATTAGAATTATCAGTTTACATGTCCAGCGGACATGTGTGCGAATTGGGCAGTTATGTATGGGGCGTTATTTTTTTGTAGGAACAGATTGCCCTCTTTTTTATTTTTTTTTTCAGGTGAGAGTGGAATGTGAGGTAGAGGAAGTAGGTATATTTGGGGAGGTAGGTTGGTGAGGTAAACAGACAAGACAAACAAGATGCATACAGGGGCGGAGTTTGACACATGGGGTGAGTGAACACAATTGACGGGGAAGGATGTTTGGAAATCGCAAGCCCATGAGCCCACAGATGGTAACAGTGGAACTGAGATCCCCAACCATGGGCAGTCACCACTGCACCTTCACAGCCCAGAGGGTGGCTGTGCTGAGGGCTGTGTAGGATGGGCAGGCTCACCCGAGAGACTCGCCACTCTCGCCTCGAGCTGGCGTAGGGGATCAGCGACTGAACGCTGGATCTCCCAATGCACCACAGCCCGGACCCTAGCAAGGGTGACAGGTGGCCCTCCTCTGCCCATGCTTGCATGGGGGGGTGAGCCCCATCCCCTGCAGCGCTTCCACCCGAAGGTGGCACAGGACCAATGGAGGAGGGAAGCCCGGGCTGGGCACCAGAGCCACTGGTGCCAGGTGCACTCGCCAACTGAGGAGGGACAGGTGGGTCCGCTGGGACCTGCCTTCCCATATGTTCTGTGATTAGGTGTGTTTAATCACAACATAAACAACAGCATTCAAGATTAGTTGTAACAGCATGCAGTAATATTCCCATTAACCCAACACACCAAGGTTCCAACAGTTGAACAGCAAGCATAACACATGCATATATTGAACGACAGTGGATATTCCGACAGCATGCAGGGATGTTTGGTAGCAACAGGCCACCATGAACATGGTGTTTGAACAGGGCACATGCATCAACATCAGTACAAATATTTATAAAACAATAGGACATATGTTCCAACAAATATTTAAGGTTACACATACCCATTGAGGTGTGGAATTGCATGGTTTATGCACATACAGTAGGGTGTAGAAAAAATCTTGGTTAACATCTTATAATGACCTTTTAGTCTACACTACATTCCCAGTGACTGCAAGTGTATATCCCCTACCTGTATTATTACACTTCCCACCGTACATTAGGTAGTGTCATGGGTTTGGCTAGTTCAATATATGCCTGACCTATATCTGACATACTAACTGTCCAGGATGCAGATGTTACTGTTACCTATTTCTTGTTTGCATTTATATTTCTTTATCTACATATCTGGGATGTTTTCACATGACATTTTCACTTCGATTTGTACAGAAGCCTGCATTTCTTGACATACACTCAGATTTCTGGTGAATAATTACATGCGACATGTGTACCAGGTTTACTTATTCATGCCAGCCAGTAACTGACTATTATGGACTGTATATATGTTTCACAGCTACTAGCACTTCCATCACCCACTTTATATGGAACTGCATAACTCTGGGTTGCCAGCACATTTTTAAACATTACTGTTTGTATAATGCAAAGGTGCAACATTTCAGACTCTGTGACACAGACACACTCTGGGTTTTAGACCTTTATTAATGACATTACACACTTTTCCACAGGCTCACTCCTTTATTTGTTTTAATGGTGTTTATGGCAGACATGTTCAAGACATATTATACCTTTATTAATAGGTTAGAACAACTTTTTTCAGACTCACTCACTTATGGTATATGACAGTGCCTGCAGAGATATTATTCCAGACATATGTTGCCTTTATTAATGGGTTACTACACTCTTTTTCTGCCTCTCTGACGTTTTTATCTGACAGTACATGCAGAGGACTTATTCAGGCAATTCTCTGGCTATTTTTTTGGACTACAACACTATCTTTCATGCTCTCTCCCATATTTTATATAACAATGCATGCAGAATAATCACTAACCTGCCTGGTGGCGCAGCCTTAGCAGCCTATCAGCATAGGCTTGCTGATTCATAGCACGGTCACCTGCAGCTGTAAAGTAAATGAAGGGATATTGAGACATAACTATCCATTATACATACATCCGTTATCAATTCTTACATACTGCATTCCATGGCTACATACTCAGTTGTGGGGCATTCTGCATCCCACAGGCCTCCTGTATCCACTGGTTCAGGCGGTCCTGCTTTCATCTCTTCAGGTCTGCATAGTGGTGACGGACCTGCTCACCAGTCCGAGGAATGCCTGTGGCACTGGTGAGGTCAAGAGCTAACCGGGTCCAAGCCTCTGCCTTGTACTCCGTCCCTTGGAACTGGCCCTGCAGGAGTCTTGACTCGTGATGGTAGACAAGGAGCCAAACCATGTATTTGGACTCCTCGATGCCCCAACGTTGCGCTCGGAAGTGTGACCCCCCTCCTGCACCTGCCATTCTGACTGCAAATGTGAGCTACAATCAGTTATGGCGAGTATTCCCACCTATGGGGCTTAAATATGCCACATTTCCCGCACTTTTTTGTGATTGGCCATTTTGTAAAATTCTCGGCTGACTGCAGACCTGCTTAGTAATGATTAAACTACCATTCATAAGTATATGAATGTTAATAGTGGCTGCTTCATCTATGTTGTCATGGCTTAGTGGTTCTGTATTTTGATTATGATGCACAGGGTCCTGGGTTCGAACCTTGTCATTCGTTTATTTTAATACTGTCTAGACAGGCTAGGGGGTGTAGCTGCATTTAAGCAACTTAGCACTACGTTGCTCCACAGTGCCCTGGTTGGCACGGCGCACACTTCCACGCAAACACATTGCGCTGGGTAAAGCGCTTTTAAACTTTGGGCAACTTTATTGTGCTGGGTAAAGCTCTATTAAACTATGGGCAACTCTGTTTAGCTGGGTAAAGTGCTTTTAAACTATGGGCAACTCTGTTTAGCTGGGTAAAATGCTATTAGACTATAGGCACCTCTATTTAGCTGGGTAAAGCGCTATTAAACTATGGGCACCTGTGTTTAGCTGTGTAAAGCGTTGCTTAACAGCAGGCTATTATATATCTGGGTCCTTTAAAAATATTTAGTTTGTTCACTGATACATTGGCCATGTCACTGCTTTTAATAAAATTTTAATCATATATGTCTGGTATTATTTCAAATATTGATTTAAAACATAAATAAGAAGTGGAGTGGGGGGACTCGAACCGTGAATGCCTTCTCTTTGTGCATACGCTCTACCATTATGCTATTGCAATTTGGTGTGATTTGTATAAACATTCTTTCTTATGCTCTTCCATGTCAGAATTGCTAACTCTAGCTAAGCAATGGGTACACCCACGCACACACGCGCAAATACAGGCAGCTATATCGTGGATTTAAAAAATATATATAATTATTTACTTTATATAAGTGTGATGGGGATTTACAGTGTCAGGGAGTGTGGTGTTGGGTGCAAGTACATTTGAGCGAACTCGCTGTTGTGAGTTGACATTATGCTTTTTGAAACCTTGCAGGGGCGTGCACATTTAGAATGCTCGGCAGTCGGACACACTCCCTTCTTTCCTACTCAGTCCGTGTAAGAGTTACGGTTGAGTCAGCATGCCCTCATGAATATTCATGGCATGCTGACATCAAACCGTTCAACTGCAGCCTCCGAGTAAGACTTATTAAGTCTTACACGGAGGATTAGTGAATCCAGGGGTATATCTATATTTATATACATATATATATATATATATATATAAATATATATATATATATATATATATACATATATATATATATATATATATATATATATATATATATATATATATATATATATATATATATATATATATATATATATATATATATATATATATATATATATATATATATATATATATACATCTATATCTATATGTATATATATATTATATATATATATATATATATATATATATATATATATATATATCTACATAAATTACTATATACAGCTATATCTGTATATGTATGCATACATGTATATATTTATATATTGCTGTCTATATATGGAATCCGTATGGATCATCAAACGGCAACATAACCAAAACAGATTCGGCCGGACATTCTTGCGTGAAAGTGCTTTTCACCGAAAGGCACTTTCGCGTAAGTATGCCTGTTGTGGAGATTGCACTACAGTGGGGATAAGGGAAAACTCCCTTTTCCCCACTGTAGTGCGACCTCAGAGTGAAAATATTTAGGTAGGGGGGGGTGTGGGGGGTGCAGGGGGGCTTGCCCCCTTGCAAAACCGTAAAAGTAATGTTTTATTTATTTTTTTTTTAAAACACGCTTGAACGAAAGCGCTTTTTTGGTGAAAGCACTTTTGTTAAAGTGTGTTCAGTGATTGTGGTTTCAGACTATTGAACTTTCATTCAATAGTCTTAGATCCCTATATATATGTAACGACCTATGGGTCTATGGGTGTCTGCATATGTATATATCTATATGTGGGTATGTATATGTATTCTGTCTCTTGTATGTATACATTTGTACTACGGAGCGGGAGAGGTATATCTCTATGTCGCTATGGGTAGATATACACATACATACCTCTACATATATACATCTACATCTGGTTATTCCATTCCTTGCCATATAGATTACACTTTGCTGCTGTGGGACTCGTAGCATGTGTGGCTGCTCGTTGGGCAATGCCTCTGCCCAATGAACACTTTTTCTTACATCCCTGGGACTGTCAATATAGACCCACATCAGCCAACACCTGCACCCCAAACCCATAACTAGCTACCCATAGTTCCCCCACCCTCACCTCCTCTACAGCACCCATCCTTACTCTGGGTACTGGTCGGGTCAGAACACACCACTACACGCTGCCCACTCTCCACTTCGCAGGACCCATGTTATATATTGTCTCGACCCATGGGTCATCAGGCTTTCCCACCTTTGTATTCCGGGTATGTACACACCCCAGCCAAAATGGTCAGCCTATCACCTTCTTTTGGTTATCTGTCAATTTTTGGGGACACTCCTGTCTGTGTTCCAAGATTAGATTTCACGGGTGCAATGTGCACCCCCCTCTGGTTGTATCCTGTCTGTGGTCTGGGGAGGAGTGCACTATTTACATTGTTTGCAGTTTTGTGTGTATGTTTCCTGTGTCCTGCTGAGGTGGGGGGGGGGGGTCATGCTACTTGTTTCATGTTTCTTGCTTGGGCCCCTTACTTCCATTGGCATAGCCTGTGAACATATGGCATTCTTGTGTGCTGTTTCCTATCATAGCTGTATATCTGTGTATTTCTATGCCCACACACAAACACACACACACACACACACACACACACACACACACACACACACACACACACACACACACACACACACACACACATACACATATCTATCTATATATATATATATATATATATATATATATATATATGTATGTGTGTATGTATATATATATATATGTGTGTGTGTATATATATATATACATATATGTATATATATATATATATATATATATATATATATATATATATATATATATAAGTATATGTAAATGTCTGCAACTATATATATATATATATATATATATATATATATATATATATATATATATATATATATATATATATATATATATACCCAGTACAGCTTGAAGGACAGATCATGTCTCCTAAACCTGGTGGACTTCTTTGAGACAGTTACCAAGGCTATATATAGATGAGGAAAAGGTGGTCCACACCGCCTACCTAGACCACTCAAAGGCCTTCGACACCATTCCCCACTCAGGTAAGCTCACCAGCCTGAACATAAACCCCTACGTCATGTGATGAGTTGCCAACTGGCTCAAGGACAGAACCCACATGGTAAGAGATGCAGGAACTAGGTCTGACTCTAGACCTGTTACAAGTGGCAGTCACCAAGGCTCAGTTCTAGGACCCATCCTGTTCAGCATATACTTCTCAGAGGCAGAGGCAAGCACAGGAGGACTATGGCTGACCAAGTCCGTAAACGACTTCATACTAGGGGCTATAACTGACTCTCTGGCTGACACAGGCATCCTCCAAAAAGGTCTGACTGAGACAGATACCTGGTGTCAAAAACCATGACCTCAAGCTAAATGCCAAAAAGTGCATAGTCATCCCCTTTGGAAAAATCAAAGTACCCACAAACTACCACAGAGGTGGTAGCCCCCTAAATACGGAAGATGTAATAAGGGATCTGGGGACTCAAGTAGATAATAACCCCTCCTTTGATAATCATATTACTAAAGTGGTTAGAAAATTATTCTATGTGGCCCACATAATCACAAAAGGGTTTACATCCAGATTGGAAGAGGTCATTGGGCCCCTCTACGTATCACTCATCAGACCCATCATAGAATACAATGCCCCATTTGGGATGGACCTTACAAGATACCTGCAACAACTGGAAAGACCACAGAAGTTCCTCACCAAGAGGATCACTGGCCTCAAGCAGATGCCCTATCCAGCTCGACTGATGAAACTCCAGCTGTACTCGGTTGCATACCGCCTAGTCAGTGGTGATCTCTGCCTGACATACAAGGCCATGTCCAATCCAGAATTGATGAACATGCTCCACCTAAAGAAAACCATATCCTCTCGAGCCACATGCTCCAGGGATGTAAACCTCACCATAACAATAAATAGGACATGCTGGAGGGATAGATTCCTGTCCCAGAGACTTCCCATGCTCTGGAACAAGATTCCAATCTACACTAAGCAGAGCTCTTCACTCTGGAACAAGATTCCAATCTAAATTAGGCAGAGCTCTTCGCTAACGCTCTTCAAGAGAAACCTTGAAGAGTGGATGGGAAACAGAAAGTTTACCCCAGGGATCACCTCAATGGCTCTCCTTGACAGAGGCACAGGGAACTAATCTAAGGGGACAGCGAAAGCCAACACATTCCGGCTAGGCTTATAAATGCTTTCGGGCAGATAGCCTAGTACCTACCTATGAACCTGTATATATATATATATATATATATATATATATATATATATATATATATATATATATATATATATATATATACCTGCATATATATATATATATATATATATATATATATATATATATATATATATATATATATACATATATTTATAATGTGTGTGTCTGTAAAGCAATGCATACCCCGTGCAAATGCACTTGCACACGCTTGCTGGTGTTTATATATGCTTAAACCGGCTTACTAGTGCCTTATTCATTATGACACTGACACTTCACTCCAGTTCACTTTTAATTGTTATTATGCAGGTTATACAGTGGAGAGATGTTGAAATATGTCCATATACAGATTACCAATGGAAAATGGGTATGTGCTGCAGTAGGATTCAGAATGGGAATGTCTGCTCATTAGGCGGATGCTCTAACCAATACACTATTGCTGTGCTGCTTCATTTGCATATATACCCATATACCCATGACTTGTAGTTCCCCAAACACCCACCCCAACACTTCATTAACACAGCAGTCATCCATTCTCCAGTTGGATACGCGGTGTATCCACACCACTACACATTGGCCACTCTCTACTCCTGTAGACCCATCCCATGGGTTGACTCACTCCACGTATCCTCAGAAATCCCATACTTTTAGTCCACAAACATTGGTGACATGAACGACCAATAGGACACTATTCACAATTTTTGGGTTGTCCCACATGGGACACGTCTTTATTTCAAGATTAGACTCTATACTTCATTACATCCTAGCTCCCGTTAACATGACACTACAATAAATTAATAAGTATGACTATGTGGTAATGCACACATTACACATGAGAGCTAATTATGTACGAGTTTGGCGTAATTATTTTACAAATGGGCCGGTTTAGTGATTAGCATTGCCGTAGCAGGCAGATCACAGGAATTATTCCATGTTTGAGAAAGTCCTCACATTTGAATTTTTGAGCACAGCACTGAATTCGGACATTGTACACACTTCTGCATTTTAGCAGTTTCGTCCCTTACCTATGCACAACCTATTATTCTATCTACCATCTAGGTTTGTAAAGGCACTTTCATGTTATGTCTGCAAAAGGAATGAATGTGTTACAGGGAATGTACTTCTACATATAGATGTATGCATGTGTGTATGCATATATACTTATAACGAACTCGCTGACCTCCATGAGGCGGTCCAATTAGAACCAGCCCATCCAACCCTGACATGTCTGGATCCATAATTCCATACCCATATTTCCTCCACCCCACCCAAGTTTGACATACACGCATACCATCCATTGTCCAGTTGTTATCGCAGCCATGACACGCTTCCACACATTGCCCTCTCCCATGCGTTAGGGGCCCTACACGTATGTTGTCCCAACCCATGTATTATCAGGCTCTCCCACCATTCAGTCCTTGAACATACCTGCCCTTGCTTGTGTAATGGTCGGAAGTCCAATCATCCTATCAATTTTTGGGTAGTCCCAACAGGAACTACCCTCTGATTGTTTGCAAAGTAGACTTAGCAGATCAACACTGTTACTCCCACTGGTAGTGTCCTGCCTGTGGTGTGAGTAGCAGTGTTTTGCTCACTCCTGCCCAGCTTGATATGACATACGCTGACAGCACTATATAATACTGGAGTTGCTGTTGATTCCCTTCTCATTTCTTTTGTATGCTTTATTGTTACAACATTCATTCTTTGATTGATATATATATATATATATATATAATATATCTGTACATACTTATATACATTTCCTATGCTGGGCACTGCTTACACATGCACAAGCGCACTCATACTTGCTTACTGGTACTTATATATGTTTACTACTGCTTGTTTGTGTTTACACCTGCTTACTAGTGCCTTATTCATTATGACAGTACCACTTTGATTGAATGAAAATTTCGTTAAACATTTCATGCGGTACTCCAGTTCACATTTACATGTTATTATGTAGGTTTTACAGCAAAACAACATTCATTCTACATGGTAAATGCTATGTGCTGTAGTTGGACTTAACTGTGAATGCTTGTTCATTAGGTAGACGCTCTAACCACTACACTATTGACGTTAACGTTAATTCTGCATGTTTTTCTCTATTTTAATGATTTTGATGTATAAGCTATGCTCAGCAGGGGGCAGTGACATGTAAACATGCTGCACTTCTCTTACACTTTCGATATTGAAGCAATGCAAATATAAAATAGGGACACGGGGAATCTAATTGTGACAGTTCTAGGGACGGGGCTGAACATTCCACTATGTGCTTGTGTGTTTACTACTTTGATTTTATTTCAGAGTTAGTGGACACTCTTGCACACTTAACATGCATTTCAGTATCCACAGACACTGAATTAATTGCTTACTATTCGATGTGGGCTCTAATAGTAAGCATAGTAGGTTGTGCAACTGTGGGGGCATGTTTCTGCCTCCATAGAGCACTTGAACACATCCCCTGCACTCGCACATGTTTCCTGTGCACGTCGAGGGTGCGGCAGCGTGCTCTCATAAATATTCATATGGTGCTGCTGCACCATCTGTAATGGGGACGCTCAGTGCAAGGCTATACCCATCCTTGCGCCGAGCTTCATGAATCCCAGGGATTATTTTTATCACAGTCAAATGAGATGTATATATAAATACTGGGAGGGAGTGTGGGCTGTATATGGATGATTGTACCTGACACTCTTATTTATTAATTTATTTTTCAGTTTACACAGCCTAGCTTTGCAGGACTCAGGAATTCTGTGCATTTCTGCAAAGTAAATTGGAATAATTGGACTACTGTTTATGTTAAACAAACTTGAAATACATTGTGTCCATGATTACTATTTATTTATTTTTATGACAATCACACAACTAAGGTATACAGTCAATAAAGGGAATATATTTGCTGGGTATGAAATTAACTGACCCTGCCGTCATGTTCATCTTAAACAGTCATTCGTGTATATTTATGTAAAATAAGTTGAATTTATTATTAGTACTTTTTATCACAATCTGACATTTGAAATGTATACTGTCAAGTGACTCTAACTGATTATATCAGTTGAGTGGTCTTTTGTATGCAAAATGTTCTAAAATGGGTAATTTTGTCACTGGTTAGAATGTTAATTTCACTTCTTGATGGAAGGATTTAAAGCACAGACAAATTTTGATTTATTAAACAACACATGTAGTTTAAAACAGCCAAGAAAGTGTATTCAAAAGATCATGTGCATGTGTGCATGCCAAAAAAGTGTGCTGGCGGCTCATATTTTAAAACACTCCCAGGTCCCAAAGTACAGTTAACTTGACACTGGTTGCACATTTTGCACTACATTCTACCTGTTAGGGTTTTCTCACTACAAAGACACTGAACATTGATTTCCTTTAGAAGACATTTTCGCGATTACCCCTACCACTTATATCAAAGATGAAATTCAATCCAAACAGAGGTAAAAATCCTTCTGGGTTCACTGCCAAAGCAGTACCATTAAGGCAATTTTACACCATAGTCAAATCTAGCCACCCAGAATAATGTCAGATGTTATGTCATGGTTTTCTTACTAAGAAAACATTTACCCCGGGATTCATGAAGCTCGGCGCAAGGCCGGCGTAAGGGCTGCGCCGGCGGTGCAGTGAATAGCCGGCGTAGTAGTGCCATATGCATATTAATGAGAGTGCACCGCAATCACAGACACGTGCGTAGTGTACGTGAGCGAGCCCAAGTAGGATGCGTCTGGAGGCGTGGCTAAGCCGGCATGCGGTGAGCAACCTAATGTGCTGACTGCCACGGTCCGCCCATAATAGTAATGGCAGCAGCCAGGGCCCGTGCAGAATGAAACGCACGTAGAGTATGCAACATAGTACCCGTCCCAACTAAACAGATAAGCAAATACAACCCACAAAGGCTTAAGTGTACCCGTCCAAGGAGCAAAGGATACGCATGAGACCGCGTTTGTCCCGCAATGCACTGTCACTGGTTATACTCAGAGAAGGTGTACAGCAGCATGTCAGCGCGCCACACCGACATAGGAGTAGCGACTAAGGTCACCACCTGTCCCACTTTGCGAGGGGCAGTCCCTCTATGGCCAGTTGTGTCCCGAAAAAAAATATTAAAAATGGCAAATGTGCTAAGAGTGTAGGACATAATGATATCCCGTATTTAATGTAATGGTAGCATGAATTGGTTATTTCTGTAACTGAAATACCTAAATGACACAAGAAACAGAATAAGCAACCAAACTGCCACAACAATAAGCTTTTATTTAGGCAAACAAGTGAAGTTCTATGTTATATAGTGACCGTGTGTATGTGTCGGTCTGTAAACTCAGATGTGAGTCCCGGAAATATCCCACCTTGGCAACTGGAAAAGGTGGCAACCCCAGTAGCGACATGGGCATGGTCACCAGGGTTACCAGCTGTCCCAATGTGCCGTGGACAGTCCCTCATTGGACAGTTGTGTCCCTGCAAAATCGAAAAATGGAAAATGACCTGAGATTCCCTGCCAAAAATATTCCGCAATATACATGTAATAGTAGCATAAAACATATAATTTGTATATGAAACACATACATGGCATAAGAAACTGAATAAGGAACCCAAATGCTAACAGAATAAGCGTATATTATGGCAAACAAGTAAAGTCCTGTCAACTCCACTTACTGTGGGTATGTGTTGTCCTGCAAAATCCGATGTTCCCACAAAACATGTCCCACTATGGTCATTGGAAAAGGTGTCAACCATAATGGTCACAAGCAGTAGTGACAGTACATAGCCGGGTAGCTGTGTTGACATAACAACAGGAAGGAACCAAGATACCTTAAACACAGGCAAACATGTGCATAGCAGCATATCCCACACCCAGCAACGTCTCTATCGCATACACTGGATGGCGATGTTGAAGTGTAATATCCAGAAGCAGAACCCATGCATTCAGATGTAATACACAATAGCCTCATTGTAGCATGTAAGTCCCACCCATGTACACCTGTGCACCCAAACCTGCTAGCATCCGTGTGCAGCTATACACCTACACACAATGTGCATACCTGAAATGTGGTAAGATGTTTGTGTTAGGCAGTGCCACGCGGGCAAATCATTACCCCACATGTCACCAACCCACCTCAGGTACAGATATGGAAATGGCTGCATGTGAATGTGTCTGCAGAATGTGTACATCCCGCATGTGGTATGTACCCGTCGAAACCATATAGGTTTGCATACGACACGGTGCACATAACTGTACACATGTGGACAAGTCGGGTTGTTGAACCACCACATCGATGATTAGCTATGCATAGAAGTTGAAGACATATAGCGGAACACGTGCCTACCAAACAGGATGTCCTAACAGGGTGCTACAGGCAAAGAAGGGGAAGGTGGGACATCACATGTGGAGGGTAGCGTTGCCGGACGGCCAAATACACACGGTCAAGGTAAAGGACGGAACAACATGCATATGGCCGGATGGATGTTGTTCGAAAAATATATATAGAAACACATATGAAGTGCCAGTTTAGACTCGAAATACTATATAATGCATTGAATTGTACCGTACAATATGGCAGTAGAACTGATCCTGCATGTAATTGGTGAAGCTAAGCTGTAGTGTGATGGAATTCTGACCCTGGCAGTAACCAGTACAGCAGGCTTATGTCTCTCAGCATTAATTATCTGCTGGGTTACAGAACAATAAATGTATGTACATGCATAACATCACCCCTTGCCCTAAGGAGGATGGGCTTGTGAGCTTTATCAAGATAAGAGTACAACTCCTTACCAGAGAGACAAAGCAACGATTAAGAAATTAACTGACTACTGTATCGGAACAGTCCAGGGTCCTTGAAACAGCTACAATCACAGAAGGACACTGTAATTGACCAGGTGCCTTGCAAGGCTGTGTTATTCTCATGGGAAAACTTTTTAAAACATGACCCCAGCACCCACGTATGTATAGACTATTGCGGACCATAGTGATGGAAATGCCCTGTGACCGTCCACGTCAGTGAGGTGGGCAAAAGCTGATTGTAAACACTATATAAAGAAATTGCTTACTGTATAGAGTCAGACAAAACTCTCATACTTGGACTGTATATTATTTTGCTTGCCTGTGTACACTACTAAAACGCTAGAACCCGAGCCTCCTGTGTTATTGACTGTCACTTAGAAAAGCCTACTGATAACTACAGTCTGGTTTTAACAACTTATTTGACATTGTGATCCTTGTAATCCGGAATTCCCTTGGTAAGCTACAGGTCAAAGTGCATGGGTGGTTAGACATCTGCGCAGGAGAATTTGCCTAAATGGTTCTTCTTGAATGAAAAGACCTCCGACTGAATTGTTGTGTGTAAAGAGGCTGTCCACTGTCTGATCTGTGGCTGAAAAGCGGAAAACTGGATCCCAAGAAGAAAGCGTGCAGCCTTAAACAGGAGGCTCAGGTAAGGAGTGTTTGCCTCTTTGTCTCTATTGTAGATCAGGGACCAGACTACATTGTGTTTCTGTTAACAGTTGTGATAGCGGTCGAAGACCAATCCAAATAGTGTTAAATCTGAACATAGGTCAGGCGAACACAGAGCAGAGTAAATAGTCATTGTAGACACTACAGTGGATACAGGGAAGGAGATACCACGTGGTATGAGAGAAGGGTACGTAACAGTCGTGTAGAGGATATGGGAGATTAGTGAACAAACAGATCATGTGATCCACGTTTGACGGGTGACGTGAAGTATATGCAATCGCAGAGAGCACATAATGTGAGATATTCAGCAAAATGGGGTAATAAATATGACATTGATGGTATATTAGACAAAATATCGTTACTGAAACATTGTAATCTCTGAAAATGTGATGCACATGTTCTAGGGTAACCACCTGTCCCACCCTGTGAGGGACAGTCCTCTTCGGCCAGTTGTGTCCTGCAAACAAACCGAACAAATGGCAAATGTCTTGATATCTCAGGACAAAGATTTCCCAGATATCTTTTCAAATGGTAGCATAAAACACTAATATTGTATCTGGAACAACAAAATATCACAATAAACAGAATAAGCAACTGACATGCTACAAGAATTGGTAGCTCTCCTGGCAAAAAGTGAAGTCCTGTCCTATGTACTGGCCGTGGGTATGCTTTTTCCAGGCAAAGTACACGTTCCGAACACTAATGTCCCACATTGTGCATTTGAAAAGGTGGCAGCCCTAAGATGTGCAGGCGACAAAACAGCGACAATTGGGTATCCGTCAAGCACATAGGTGGATTGAGGTAGTGAACCGAAGGGAACAGAACACTACAAATGCGAAAGCATCATACGTACACAAAGAAGATAATAATACAGTAGTAGCGACAGCCCCCCCCTCTACCACCTCCGATACCACATCCAGGATATGAAGCGGGAGGGCAGGCTAGTCCCCCCCACGTTATCCTGTGGCAACAGAGGTATCACAACGACCAAATGTAAGAGAAGCTATTGAAACCACATCCCGAACTCGTAACATACCTAGGGACACTCGAGTAAGAAGACAGTCACTAGAACAGAGTGAGGATATCTGTCAATTAATAGAAGTACCGAACCCTCATGCAGGACAGGAAGGCCAGGACCCAACCCCCGTAGTGTATAGACCATGGACACCAGATGATATCTGTAAAGTCACAGAGTGAATTCCCCATCTACAAAGTAATCGCTATTCACCATGCAATACCCCTGTATCTTCTGATCGGAAAACAAAGGGGGAATGGCGGATGGTACAGGATTTACAAGCTGTAAATCATGTAATAATACCTAGGGTACCGATGGTGCCAGACCCACACACAATATTGAATGCTATGAACACGCCACAGAAGTATCTTACCGTGGTACATATAAGCTATGCTTCCTTTGCAATACCTATACATCCAGATAGTCCGTATTGCTTTGCATTTACATTCAGGGTAACAGATACAGCCATACCCGGCTATCGCAGGCATACTGTGAAAGTACAGCGATATTCCCACAGGAGATGGCTAGCTACATTCCGGTGTTTACTACACCCGGGGCCAGTCAAGTTCTACTTTATGTGGATGATATTCTGCTTGCGGCCCCTACCCAGCAGCAATGTATGGAAGATACAATAGCATCATTGAGATATTCAGCAGAACAGGAACATAAAGTAAGCAAGCATAAATTGCAACTACAGAGAATACAGGTCAAGTACCTGGGATATGCGGTATCCAAGTAGGGTAGAACATTACATGACGATAGGAAGGTAGCAATTTCACAAGCACCCAAGCCAACTACCAAGAAGGGAATGAAGTCCTTTCTGTGCCGACTAACATTTGTCAAAGCTGGTCACCAAACAATGCTTCTGAATCTGCTGTATTGTCTGCCTTAATCTTTAATACACCTATGGCAGCACAACACATACTACACTGGATTACAGTAGCAGAAACAACTTTCTGCAGACTAAAACAATTGATAGCTTCAACATCTGTATTAGGTCTCCCGAATAATCATAACACATGTTGTCAGACTGTAGATTGTAAGCGGAGATATATGACGTCAGTCTTGATGCAACAGCATGGAAGTAAGCAACGCTACATAGCTTACTAGTCATTGCAGTTGGACACTGTGGCATGGTCAGTGCCACATTGTGTACAGGCAGTTGTTGTAGCACCCATGGCAGTACAGGCCCCGGCCTCAATGTTATCATACCACCCTCTCACTGTGAGAATGTCTCCTGCAGTTGCGATCATTCTGCTGCAAGAGAAGATAGCATTCCTGACCCGTGCTAGACATTTGTCTTGTTTGACCATACCACTGAGTCAACCTCATATGGTGATTGAACGTTGTACAACATTAAACCTATCAACGTCACGTCCGACACCTGTGTATGGCACACCACACAGTTGCCTATACGAAATGGATGAAATAACTACACACAGACATGATATATCACTGATATACCCTTAGATGATGCAGACGTGACAGTTAATATTACGGATCATGTAGACAGAGTCCTACAGGAACGAATCAAGTAGGTTATGCAGCAGTTATTGATAATGAGATTGTAGACGCCCAACCCCTGCAGCATAACGTGTTTGCTCAAGCAGCAGAATAGATAGCTTTAACACGTGCTTGTACTGTGGCGAAAACCTGATGTGTGGACATATGTCCCGATAGTCAGTATGTTGTCTGTACAGTGCATGTTTATGAGCAGCAGTGGAAGAATAGGGGAATGATAACATCCACCGGTAAACCGATTAATCATGCGCAGTTGATCCTGAATGCATTACATTCCATTCAGTTACCCACTAAAGTAGCTAATTGTAAATGTGCAGGTCATAGATAGCAACAGGATAACAGTAGGAAAGGTAAGGCATGAGCTCATGCAGCTGCAAAACAAGCAGCCTCACAGTTGGAAAGTGTATGTTTGAATGAGGAATGACAATCCTCAGACATTTTACATGTAGAAATGTTACAAACAATGCAAACATCAACTACGAAAGCAGAAAAGCCGACGTGGGTATGATGAGGAGCAATCCTTGAAGACGGACTGCACATATCCACAGTGAGAAAGCCAATATTAACGTCTAATGTAGTCAGATATGCGGCTTTGTGGAGCCATGGGTAGAGACATGTCTCAACAGGGGGGATGGTACATTCGGTTAACAGAATAGCCTAACATACGGAATTAGGAACCACATACAAACATCATGAGCAGCGTGTCACATTTGCAGTAGATATCATGCACAGGGAGCATTTAAACCGAAGGGAGTGTGTTTACCTACACCACCATAACTGTTCCGTACTATTTGTATGTAGTTCATACATCTGAATAAATGTGAAGGGAAGAAATACTGTTTAGTGATTACACATATATATAATCAAAATGGGTAGAAGCATTCCCAACCATGAATCCGGATGCAGCAGCAGTGGCAAAGGTGCCAGTAAATTAAGTATCCCGAGATCGGGCATACTGTAAAGAAGCTACAGTGACAATAGAACACATTTAGTGAACCAGACAATCACGCAACCTGGGGGATTATTTTGTATTTCCATGAATGTAAATTGCATGTACAACCCACAGTCAGCATGACTGCTGGCGCGGTACAATGGGATCCCGAGAAATAAGTACAGGAGGTTGGTGGGTGACACCCAGATGAGTTACATTTGCTGTCTACCTCTAGCATTGCTGAGCATGACAACAGTTCCAAATGTAAAGTGTTGCACCCACTTCGAAGTAGTATGTGGAATGGCATATCATGTGCCAGAGTGGAAAGCTGTCATGTCTGCAGAGCCGGAGGTCGATGGCTCATTAGCAGGTGACATGAGAGGATTGTTAACCAATAACACTGTTTTGCAGTTAAAGTCTTTTACAGATAAAGAGCAAGTGAAGCGGACGCATAGCTGACACCAGTATCCTGTGTGTATGTCACTGTTATCCAAACAAGATAATTGGCAAGTGGAAAGTGTGAAGGTCTGTACCAGGTACTGTTGGCAACGCCTACTGCAGTAAAGTATGCTGAGAGGTCGTCCTGGGTTCACCTCACAGTTTTCAAACCGGTAAAGGATATGAAGTCTGATCAACATCTTGTAGCTGATATACCATAGAGCCTGAATCACCCGGGCCAGACTGTATAACAATACAAAGCAACCCCAAAGACATTTGGTTTACTGTCATAGTGATTATAAACCTATTAACCATGTTTGTGTTTACTTTACATTTGCTGGGACCTTACCTGCATATAACTACACGGATACAAATAGTGATACGTGATGAGCTGGCCACAGAGTGTCTTCCACACTTCAACAAATACCTAGGCATGACGCGTGTGCATGTACACACTATAAACATTTTAAATTGCTGTGTTTGTACTGCCATACCTACATCATATGGAGGACTTCCGATGTATGGTGTCCCCTTGGGGATAGATTGAGACTTGTGAATATTTACACTTTGATACAGGTTCTGTGAGATCACAGGACAAAGTGGCACTGTACTTACCTGTTACACAAAAAGTAATTGTATGTTGTTATAAACATGATACAGTTCAAGTTGGTGGGAGTATTTGTAACATAACTGTGTCTTACAAATGTCATATAACAGGCCAAAGATCACAGTACTACTTGTAGCACCATTCATTATCTGTATTGAAGCTTCATGAGAACAACGTGGAAGGATGTGCAGAAACATCCTGAATTGTATAAACAGTCCTCTGTTATAGACAGGCAGATGTTACATGCAGAGGTAACCTGCATCAGTAGTAAAGTAGAATATTGTTATTTTGTTTGTGGGAAAAAAGCATATCAATGGTTACCTGAGAATTGGTCCGGCAGTTGTTATTTGGGTTATCTGGCTCCAGTCACATGACATACTGCACAATTGCCTCTGGGTACAAACGAACTATAACACACATAGCTCGAAGAACTGGGAACACAGTCGAGAAACCTACTAATCCAGTGGGTGAAATGGAAGCTGTTCTGACATTCCAGTTTTCTGCAAGAGATAAAGGAATATCGATCCATATGGACTTGAGTGACAGCGTCATAACCTGGGCTGGAACACTCCCAGCTTGTGGAGTAGTGAAATCAATCAGGGAACAGAGGAAGTTGTCAAAACCTGTCGGAGGAATGATGAATGTGACTTTCCGCTCTTGAACTTGTGACTGATGAACTGGATGCAATGAGAACTGTTGTGTCACAAAATGTAATAGCGTACGACTGCACCCTGCCGGTGAGAATTGGTACGTCTTGGCTCATTAAAGAAGATCGCTGTGTCCAAGTACCACATAAAAAGACCAGAATCAACGCCCACCTAGAGGTAATACAGCAGGTGTCATCCATGGCGGAACCAGGCCCAAACCCACTGACGAACCATTTCCACAAACCATTTGGTGGATGGGGTTCAGTCATACTGAATATCATGATTGCCATTTGTGTTGTTCTGCTCATATTGGGAGCATGTGTCTATTGCGGGATACTTTGCATGTAAGTATTAGTCAGGGACTCTGTCGACGTATCTGTACCCGAGACTATGTATCAAGACCTGTAGTGGTATTTGTCAATACAAAATGCAATCCTTCTTGAAATGTACAACAAATTACTTGCCTAGTTAAACGTTCCAGAGAGGAAGAGGCTAGGGAATGAAATAATGTGGTATATGTTTCTGGATAGAATAGAAGCAATCAAAGGAGGGAGAATGTTAGCAAAATACATATTTAAACATATATATGACATGCAACTTTAGAAGCAATAAGTGTATAATGCATATTATTCTATCTTACAATATGGCAGTAGAGCTTATCATGCATGTAATTGCCTGTAGTGTAGCTGCAGTGTGATTGAACCCTGACCCTGGCAGTAACCAGTGCAGCAGGTGTATGTCATTCAGCATTAGTCATCTGCTCGGTTAGAGAATAATAAATGTATGTACAGGTATATCTGTCATCCTTCCACTGAGGAGGATAGGCTTGTGAGCTCTATGTAACACAGAGTACAGCTGCTCACCAGAGAGACAAAGGAACCTAGTAGGAAATGGAGTGACGACCGGATCCGAACAGTGTTGGAACCATGACAGAGCAGAATTTACCGAAGTACATTCTAATTGACTATGTGGCTCGCAAGGTTTTGCTATCCTCATGGGAAAACATTTCATAAGCATTACCTTAGCACTGTTGTAGGAATACAACATTGTGGACTATAGTGATTTAAATGCCCTGTGACTGACCACATCATTAATGTGTGCAAAAGATGATAGTATACACAATGCTCATACAGCTGTAACATGTATAGAGTAAAACAAATGTCTAAACTTGTACTGCATAGTTCTTTGCCTCCTGCTGCACAGTAGTAAAACGTTATTAATCTCAGCTTACTGTGTTACTGACTGTCATTTTGAAAAGACGAATGAGTGTTACAGTTTGATTTAAACAACGTAATTGACAGATGTGTATGTTCTAGCATGGGAATAGGTCAAGCCAACCATCACAATGTCCATGTGTACCACATACAAACAGCCAGTAACATGCAGTAGTAGTGCATGAAGGCATACACGACTGTGGGAATAGTACAGGACATATGGCACATGCCAATTGCAGATGCATGGCACAAACCCCAGGATGGGTGTCCCTGCAAAGAGGAACATGTGCCAACCACACCTCCCACAGATGTACCGGCAATAAAAACACATGGCAAACACACAGAAACACTACCGTCCAACACACGACTGCAACGGAGCCTGGTCAGACACCAACATGAAGCATGCACAAAAAGATCATCTCTACTTGACTCCAAGTAGACTTTTCCCTATCTGTTAAACCTAGCACTTGCTCCTACAGTACTTATTACCTTGATATGGCACTCTTATAGATAGCACCCCAAAAAGGCAACCCCCCATTTCTCGGTAACCCACGTCCCCCGGAATCTCCTTTACAGTTGTTTGTCTAGTCCTTCTAGCATGTCGAGGGATCAGTTGCTAGTGTCCTCTCCTGCTCAGCTGGTGAACCTGGGAATATTGAGGCAATGTTACAATTGCCTCATGTACACAGACAACCCTCTCCTCCTCCCACAAAACACAAATACATGCGAGAGATGCAACTATACGGCCAAACTGGAGGCTGAGCTCTCTCAACATAGGACTGGCAAGACCAGTCAGGAGGAGAAGGTTACCACACACACTATAGACCCAGTCTCACATAGTACCATCACAACCTCAAATCATACACATAAACACACAAAGACATACTCGGCGGCTCTGATCAAACATCTACCAAAACAGCAGAGGCCACCAAAGCAGACACCCAAACAACCACCACCTCAGAACACAACACCTGCAACACATATACCTCACAGTCAGAGTGTCAAACAGTCACAGCCCTTAAGGCCAAACACAATGCCAGACACACTAGTCATTGGTGACTCCATAGTCAGACACACTGACGTCCCGCTCACCAGACTGAGTAAGGAGAAGGTCACAGTAAGCTGCCTGTCGGGTGCTAGAATCCGCCACATAACACAAGCACTCAGGTCTCTCAACAGCAGGTACAAATACGACTCAGTCATTGTCCACGCTGGTGTAAACGACCTGAGACGTACCTCCTTGGACTACATGAAAAGAGACATTGAGGAGCTCTCTGATTATGTAGCCCAGGCAGGTATGACCCTGAGCTTGAGCAGTATCCTACCTTCACCAAGAATGATGCCACAATACAGAGATAGGATGATCAGCTTTAACAATTGGCTTAAACTCTGGTGTCATTCAAAGGGGATCCAATGTCTGTCTGCCTGGGATGACATGCTGGACAAGCCACGCTGCTTCGCAAGGGACGGCTTGCACCTGTCACCCCTGGGATTCCGGATATTGGCAAAGGCTCTTGCCACCCCCATAGTCCCTTTTTTAGGCAAGGCTCAAATTCTAAACCTACCACCCTAGAACACAAATAAGGAAAAAAAATAAGGGTAATGCTGCTCAATGCCAGAAGTCTAAATCTCAAAATGCACGCACTCGAGGCCCTTCTCAGTATGGAGAACATCGATGTCTGTGCAGTGACAGAAACCTGGTTCAAGGCTCCTGAGAGCACCCCAGCACTATCAGGTTTTACCTCTTATCATGCGTTCCGCCCAAAATCCGGACAATACCAAGAAAGGAGGGGGTATCCATATTCATCAAGGACACCCACACCTCAAGACTGGTGGCAGCACGATGCATCGGAGACCATCCAGGTGCAATTAACCATAGGCAAGACTGCTCTGCAAATTGTAGCATGTTACAGGCCACCCTCACAAATTCAGGAACCTCACATGGCCTTCCTGAAAACACTAGAGGATAAATGTATCACCAAACACCATCATACTAGGTGACTTCAATTACCCTAATATAGACTGGGAACACTACTCAAGCTCAAACACCCTAGCCCAAAAGTTCCTGGAATTCATAAACTCAAATGCCATGGAACAACTAGTCACCATCCCCACAAGAGGAGAAAACATACTTGATCTCATCATCACGAACATGGGAGCACAATGTTCAACACCGGACGTATACCCCTCACTGGTGAGATCAGATCACAAACTAATCTCGCTGGAGGTCCTCATCCCACCCCACCTGAAATAAAAAAGACCACAGTAAAGAACTTCAAGAAAGCAGACTTCACACTTCTAAAGACTAGTATGGTCTCCTTTAAGGCCCCCGAGCCGGCGGAAAACAGTACTCAAGCCGCTGAATCACTTACAAATGCCTTCTACCAGCACCTGCAGGACTGCATGGATAAGGCAATCCCAAGCAAAACAAAGACTCTTTGTACCAAAGGCAAGCATCAAGTCTGGTGGACCCCAGCCATAAACAAACTCTACAACAAAAGGAGGAAGCTACTACAAGATAGAGCAAAATCCTTAAAAGGTAAGACACCCTTGCTCACTATAAGTAAAAAACTAAGAGCTCTCATAAAATCATCCAAAGCAAATTCTGAGAGAAAAATAGCTAAAGACTCAAAAGACAATCATAAGGCCTTCTTTAGCTATGTTAGAAACCTGGGAGGAAACTCCCAGATATGCTCAGAACTAGTTCAAAATGATGTGAGGATTACTGATCCTACAGACATTGTCAACATACTGGCTGACAGGTTCAGTGCAAACTTCTCCCCCTCCCCAAAAGGAGAGATATCTATACCAAGCGATTGCAGCCCCCCAAACATCTCCAATGCCCAAGTGAGAACTGCTCTCTCCAAAGCAAAAAACACAGCATCCATGGGACCTGATGGTGTCCCTGGCTGTGTGCTCCACGAACTCAACGAGGAATTAAACCCACAGCTAGGACAGCTGTTTAATCATAGTCTTACCTCTGGATACGTACCCAGGGAGTGGTGCACTGCAACTGTGGTCCCACTTCACAAAGGCGGTGCCTCCACCGACCCTGGAAATCACCGGCCCATTAGCTTGACAAGCCTTATCTGCAAAGCCATGCAGAGGATCATAATGGACCTCATAAATAAAGACATAGGGAATTTGCAGACTTTGGATCCATCCCAGTTTGGCTTTGTCAAAGGCAGATCATGCCTTCTAAACCTGGTTGACTTTTTCAAAACAGTCACCAAAGCCATTGATGAGGGAAAGGCAGTCCATACAGCCTACCTCGATCTGGCGAAGGCCTTCGATACACTACCCCACTCGGGTATCATTGAAAAACTCATCAGCTTAAATGTTAACCCATACATCACAAGATGGGTTGCAAACTGGCTGAGTGACAGAACCCACAGGGTCAGAGTTGCTGGCGCCATATCAGACTCAAAGCCTGTCACAAGTGGTGTACCACAGGGCTCAGTCCTGGGCCCACTCTTGTTTGGCATCTACTTTTCAGTACAAGCAAACACAGGAGGTTATGGCTGACAAAGTTCGCAGATGACTGCAAACTGGGCCATGGTAGAAAACACATCTGACACAGATATCCTTCAGAAGGGTCTCACAGAAACGGATAACTGGTGCCAGAGCCATGGCCTAAGGTTAAATGCCAAGAAATGCATAGTCATACCCTTCGGGAAAAACAAGGTTACCCCTAGCTACCAAATAGGTGGCAATCCACTGAGCACAGAAGAAGTTACCAGGGACCTGGGGACCCAGGTTGATAGTAGTCTGTCATTCGACACCCATGTAGCTAAAGTAGTTAGGAAGACCTTCTACATTGCCCACCTTATCATGAAGGGATTCTCATCTAGATCAAGGGAGGTCATAGTCTCCCTATACTCATCACTCATCAGAGCAATGATTGAGTACAATACCCCATTCGGAATGTATCTGACCCGACACTTGCAGCAGCTGGAGAGGCCACAAAAGTTCCTCACCAAAAGGATAAAGGGTCTCAAACATCTGTCCTACTGCCCGACTGAAAGAACTCCAGCTCTATTCAGTCGCTTACCGCTTGCTCAGAGCTGACCTTTGCCTAACATACACGGCCATGTCAAACCCAGATTTGATGAATATGCTTCACCTCAAAGAATCTAGATCCGTCCAGAGCCACAAGGGCGGAGACTTAAATCTCGACACGGCTATTAATAGGACATGCTGGAGGATAGATTCATCACCCAAAGCCTCCCTATGCTGTGGAATAAAATCCTGGTATATGTGAGGCAGAGCACCTCGCTGGCCTTGTTCAAGAGAAATCTTGACCAATGGATGGGAGATCGCAGATATACCCCAGGGATTACCTCAGTGTCACTGCTCGACAGAGGCACAGCAAAATAATGGGTATAGTTCCCCATACTAAAGGGGTGGCGTAAGCCACAAAACTGTGGGCTAGGCTTGTAAATGCCCTCGGACAGATAGCCTAGTATGAACCTATGAACCTATGAACCTATGAACATACAGGGACTTGTGTAATGTTTGCCTTAACACCCCCCCATAGGCCAAAGAAGAATAGAATGGACATATGCATGTAATGTTGTGAAGGATGTGTGGTAGTCCTCAGTATCACAGTGTTAGGGACACAGATACACTGTCATCAACTGTGACGTATGTGCACTGTACACAGCATACCTGCATGTAATACAGAGGACAATCATGTGCCACAGAAATATACACTGGAGAAAGAGTATAGGGGATAGACAAGTGTAAATGTGACAAACTATGAATATAGGTTCATACGTCCATAGGTACAGGGTAGGCCATCGTCCCAGGTTCAGCCATAACACTACACCATAGTTAGGATGACTTTGCCAACCTTCTGTGCTTCAGATAAAATACTCATGATATTGCTGTACCTCCGTCAAGCAGTGATAATGATGTAATCCCTGGCCTATACCTGCAATTCTCCATCCAATGGACAACATACCCGCGAACAAGGCTAGGAAGGATCTCTGTCTCACATGTACTGTGATGTAGATCCACAGCATTGTGAGTGTCTGGATGATATGTGTCACTCAAACACATCCCATTAATGACCATGACAAGGTTCATGTCACCTGCCCTAGTGGTTCTGAGGGATGCAGATACAGTAGGTGAAGCATACACATGACATATGGGTTGACATGGCCTCGTATGTCAGGCACAGGTCAACACTAAACAGCAGGTATGTGACTTAATGGGGCAGGGGTCCTACAAGTTGGGCAGCATTACACAAAATGATGTCATCCTGCATCTGTACAATTAACCTATGAGGGCTTCCCAGCTGCTGTAGGTGTATGGTCAGATACAGTCTGAATGGGGCAATGTAGTAAATCATAGGTGTAACACGTAATGGGTACAAGGAGACAATGACCTAGCCTGATGTAGATGTGAATCCCTGCACAAACAGGTGGGCAATGTAGAAGTCCCACAGAACCACGATAGCAACGTGTGTGTTGAATGAATGGTGACCGACAAACTCTGTCCCCTGATCCCTGGTAATCACCCCTGTGCTGAGTGGACAGCCACCTATATGCTGGACAGGGGTAACCTATTACTTCTCGACAGGTATGATGTTGCATTACTTAGCATTTACCTGTGGGACATGTCCCTGACAGCAGATATGCATATCTGGGAGGCCCCTTCGAAGGATATCTGTGTCAGATGTCCGTCCCACTATGGCACCTGTTTTGCAGTCATCTACAAACAATGTTGCCCATAACACTCCTGTGTGTGCCTGTACCGTGGAAATGTAGATGTATGACAGGAGTGGACCCACGGAAGGGCCCCATGGGACACCACTTGCGACAGGCAGTAGGTCTGACATGCTGCCAGCAACTATGACCGTGTGGGTTGTGTCACATAGACAATTTACAACCCCAAAAATTCTTTTGATGGTTTTGGGGGTCGAGG
>NC_056725.1:1592772135-1593037135 GCF_019279795.1 Protopterus annectens
CAATATAAATGAGCTAATGAGCTATTCAGTGCAGCTAAACACCTTTGATTTTAAATTTAATTTAAATGCAGTTATAAATATATATATATATATATATATATATATATATATATATATATGGGGTCTACTGCTTTTGGTCAAATTACATTTGGTCGAAAATGATTTCAGGCAGCCCACTTCACTGAAAGCTCATTTGATTGAAAGCCCATTTGGTCCATAATGGAATATATCCCCTGCCCCAATGCAGTGCAACTCTGGAGTGAGAATATAAAGTTGGGGGGTGTGGGGGCCAAAGCCCCCTATATTTTGCAATTAGCTTTTACTGATGTTATATGTTTCAATGTATTTTTTATGGATATACAGGTATATAATAGTGAATACACTGCAATTATGTGGGGGCTATGTCCCCACACCCCCAGTGCGGGGGTCTGTCCCCCCCACACCCCCTAACTTTATTTGAAATATATATTTAACTTGATTTAACAAGTTCAACAATTTTTAAAAGGTGCTCAGGTTAATACAGATAAGCATCAACACAGACCTTCTTACCAGATGAAAATGTCTTAATTATTATGGATGATAATGACACATTCTTTTTTTTTCCCTTGCTTTTTGTTTCTTGGACGTGCATATTTAATCCTGTCCAGCGTCATCCAAGCAGTACTTGTTTTTTCCCCTCATTGTTGAGCCTTAACGTACTACATTGCTTTTGATGTCTCATTTGCATCTGATCGAGTCACAAGTCTCATCCTAACTGTATTCTCTTATGCTTTCTTTATCGCTCTTTTCCTCTGTTCATCCTATTTTTCTCAGGCATCTTTGTCATCTTAGAATGGACCAAGCTATTAAACCCTCACTGACTCAATTTTACACATCACGAGGCCTCATATGTCAAAACATGTGGACATCAACTGCAGTAAAAATAATTTAAAATAATAATAATAAACAGAATTCCTCTCAAATAATACTATTCAGTCAGACAAGTAATCTCAGAATACTGATGAACTGCATCTCCCACAGAAACTCCTTCTTATATATATTAACTTTAAAGTCACAAAAAAACTAGAAAAAGGGCAAAATCAGCAGAATAGAAATTACTCCTTATGTACCTTATTAGTGATGTAACCTCACCCCCAATACAGACAATAAAAACATGCACCATAAACTACAAAAGTACCCAAGTCTCCCTCAAATTATAATGAAACATCATCTGTGAAAGGACAGGATCTCTGTGAAGTAATCTTAATGAAATGGTACTCAGTGGCAGAAGCTCTGATAAAGTTGATTGCACTCCATTAAGCCTTTGCCAGCCCCTGATTTTGCCTCATTTCTTTGAATTGTTGAATAGATAACTGAATGCAGAAAGGTAATGAAAGGGTCAAATAACACATTTTTTTTTTTTATTTGAATTCTATATTTCTTAGAATACTAGCTTTAGGCACTGCTTTGTCCTGTTACACTCAATTCATCTGAAGTCTAGTGATCTCATGTTTCATATTAACTGAAAAAGACGGAAAAGACTTAAAACGCGCTGTGAAATGATCTGCATTCTTTTGCTGTACAATGATTAGTAAAGCATGGAAATATTTGACATGACTGAATCCAAAATTATAACACAAAGAATGGAAGAATTCCTCCCCCCACGTACACACACACACACACACACACACACACACACACACACACACACACACACACACACGGCCAGATGCAATGGGTTCTGTTTAGATGAATTAGTTTTGCTGAATTACCATTCAAGAACTACATCTTGGCAAAATGACATACTCTCATATGAAACATGATACACTGACTACATCTTCCCCAGTTATCATTACTGCCAATCTGGAAAGTTCCAAACATCTTTGGTCAAGAATAAGGGTCAAAACAATGAAATAATGGGGAGCAAAGGCCCAACATCAGGTGTCTTTTTAAAAAATATTAATCTTATTTTCCTAAAAAATGAATAGAACTACAATTTTTGCATCAACACACATTTTAACAATAAGAAGTAAGAAACGTTAATACTTAACATTTTTGGAAATTGTTTCAGGTCTTCACTGTATCGAAAAGTATTCTTTTTATTAATAGTTCTTATGTGAAAGTATTTTCGCTCACAACTGACATAATTCAGGTCATCCAGAAACAATACCTTTTTGTTTGGGAGTACTTCAATGGCTTTGTTTTTATTTGCTGGCATAGCTGTAAATAAGCCCACCTTTCATTCTCTTGCCCTTTCTCTTCTTCATCCAGTTACTAGTTAATCATTCATCTTGGTGACTGCACCCCTCTCTTGTATTATCAGAGTGACTGTTTCTTCCTAGTCTCTTCTTAAGTCTGTCACACTTTCACATACATTATTGGTGCACTAACATTGCAGATGCAATTCAAAGAACTTCAATCAAATATTAAACACTTTTTTCTTAGTTTGCCCTTGTTATGTTTTGTATATAAAAAGGAAAAAACTGCTATGTAAGGCACAATATATTATATTTGATTATGGTAACAGAATACTACTGCAGTCATTAGTAAGTAGACATTAATACCTAAGTCGGTAATGTAGAGCTCCCATTCCTTAATAAAATTCTAAAGGGCTTGACTATGTTGTTTCCAGCCTGACTTAACATGGTATCAGCAAAGTATATTAGCATTCTGTTTTGCAGTTTCTAACCATAAACTCCACCACCACTTTTTACATGCACATACCTCCCACACACAAAACACACACATACATGCATGCATACACAAATGCACACACACATAGACATACCTACATACACTTGCATATACATGTGCTTGCATGTGTGTGCACGCACACGTGCACACACACACACACACACACACACACACACACACACACACACACACACACACACACACACACACACACACACAAAGTTACACTCAGATAAGCTGCTTCCTTTTATCGAATGGTACCAAATGTATCTGTTGGGAACTTAGCTCCCATCTTTTTTTGTTTCTGTTTTGTGCAGCTACTGGCAGATATTCTACTTTAACTGCAACATAAACATTCTCAGGACTGTTAATAAAAACTTTGGAGTGACAAGCCATAAATCAGTGATTAGACAAGGAATATTACAAAATTAGCAAAACTGCAATTTATGCATGGTGATGGCACAAATTAATGCATCATCCTTCTTATTCTTTTATCTTCTGAGTATTTATATACATATCTATCTGTATATCTACATATCTATACATCTGCATCTATACTTATACATATCTATCTGTATATCTACATATCTATACATCTGCATCTATACTTATAGTTATACATATCTATCTGTATATCTATACATCTGCATCTATACTTATAGTTATAAATATCTATCTGTATATCTACATATCTATACATCTGCATCTATACTTATAGTTATACATATCTATCTGTATATCTACATATCTATACATCTGCATCTGTACTTATAGTTATCTATTAGTTATACATATCTATCTGTATATCTACATATCTATACATCTGTATCTATACTTATAGTTATACATATCTATCTGTATATCTACATATCTATACATCTGCATCTATACTTATAGTTATACATATCTATCTGTATATCTACATATCTATACATCTGCATATATACTTATAGTTATACATATCTATCTGTATATCTATACATCTGCATCTATACTTATAGTTATACATATCTATCTGTATATCTACATATCTATACATCTGCATCTATACTTATAGTTATACATATCTATCTGTATATCTAAATATCTATACATCTGCATCTGTACTTATAGTATTACATATCTATCTGTATATCTACATATCTCTACATCTGTATCTATACTTATAGTTCTACATATCTATTAGTTATACATATCTATCTGTATATCTACATATCTATACATCTGTATCTATACTTATAGTTATACACATATATATGCATATCTACATATCTATACATCTGTATCTATACTTTGTTATACATATCTATCTGTATATCTACATATCTCTACATCTGTATCTATACTTATAGTTATACATATATATCTGTATATCTACATATCTATACATCTGCATCTATACTTATAGTTATACATATCTATCTGTATATCTACATATCTCTACATCTGTATCTATACTTATAGTTATACACATATATATGCATATCTACATATCTATACATCTGTATCTATACTTATAGTTATACATATCTGTCTGTATATCTACATATCTCTACATCTGTATCTATACTTATAGTTATACATATCTATCTGTATATCTACATATCTATACATCTGTATCTCTACTTATAGTTATACATATCTATCTGTATATCTACATATCTCTACATCTGTATCTATACTTATAGTTCTACATATCTATTAGTTATACATATCTATCTGTATATATACATATCTATACATCTGTATCTATACTTATAGTTATACATATCTATCTGTATATCTACATATCTCTGCATCTGCATCTATACTTATAGTTATACATATCTATCTGTATATCTATACATCTGCATCTATACTTATAGTTATACATATCTATCTGTATATCTACATATCTATACATCTGCATCTATACTTATAGTTATACATATCTATCTGTATATCTACATATCTGTACATCTGTATCTATACTTATAGTTATACATATCTATCTGTATATCTACATATCTATACATCTGCATCTATACATATAGTTATACATATCTATCTGTATATCTACATATCTCTACATCTGTATCTATACTTATAGTTATACACATATATATGCATATCTACATATCTATACATCTGTATCTATACTTATAGTTATACATATCTATCTGTATATCTACATATCTCTACATCTGTATCTATACTTATAGTTATACACATATATGCATATCTACATATCTATACATCTGTATCTATACTTATAGTTATACACATATATATGTATATCTACATATCTATACATCTGTATCTATACTTATAGTTATACATATCTATCTGTATATCTACATATCTATACATCTGTATCTATACTTATAGTTATACATATCTATCTGTATATCTACATATCTCTACATCTGTATCTATACTTATAGTTATACATATCTATCTGTATATCTACCTATCTATACATCTGCATCTATATTTATAGTTATACATATCTATCTGTATATCTATACATCTGCATCTATACTTATAGTTATACATATCTATCTGTATATCTACATATCTATACATCTGCATCTATACTTATAGTTATACATATCTATCTGTATATCTACATATCTATACATCTGCATCTGTACTTATAGCATTACATATCTATCTGTATATCTACATATCTCTACATCTGTATCTATACTTATAATTCTACATATCTATTAGTTATACATATCTATCTGTATATCTACATATCTATACATCTGTATCTATACTTATAGTTATACACATATATATGCATATCTACATATCTATACATCTGCATCTATACTTATAGTTATACATATCTATCTGTATATCTACATATCTATACATCTGCATCTATACTTATAGTTATACATATCTATCTGTATATCTACATATCTCTACATCTGTATCTATACTTATAGTTATACATATATATGCATATCTACATATCTATGCATCTGTATCTATACTTATAGTTATACATATCTATCTGTATATCTACATATCTCTGCATCTGTATCTATACTTATAGTTATACATATCAATCTGTATATCTACATATCTATACATCTGTATCTATACTTATAGTTATACATATCTATCTGTATATCTACATAGCTCTACATCTGTATCTATACTTATAGTTCTACATATCTATTAGTTATACATATCTATCTGTATATATACATATCTATACATCTGTATCTATACTTATAGTTATACATATCTATCTGTATATCTACATATCTCTACATCTGCATCTATACTTATAGTTATACATATCTATCTGTATATCTATACGTCTGCATCTATACTTATAGTTATGCATATCTATCTGTATATCTACATATCTATACATCTGCATCTATACTTATAGTTATACATATCTATCTGTATATCTACATATCTGTACATCTGTATCTATACTTATAGTTATACATATCTATCTGTATATCTACATATCTATACATCTGCATCTATACTTATAGTTATACATATCTATCTGTATATCTACATATCTCTACATCTGTATCTATACTTATAGTTATACACATATATATGCATATCTACATATCTATACATCTGTATCTATACTTACAGTTATACATATCTATCTGCATATCTACATATCTCTACATCTGTATCTATACTTATAGTTATACACATATATATGCATATCTACATATGTATACATCTTTATCTATACTTATAGTTATACTCATATATATGTATATCTACATATCTATACATCTGTATCTATACTTATAGTTATACATATCTATCTGTATATCTACATATCTCTACATCTGTATCTATACTTATAGTTATACATATCTATCTGTATATCTACATATCTATACATCTGTATCTATACTTATAGTTATACATATCTATCTGTATATCTACATATCAATACATATGTATCTATACTTATAGTTATACATATCTATCTGTATATCTACATATCTATACATCTGCATCTATACTTATAGTTATACATATCTATCTGTATATCTACATATCGCTACATATGTATCTATACTTATAGTTATACACATATATATGCATATCTACATATCTATACATCTGTATCTATACTTATAGTTATACATATCTATCTGTATATCTACATATCTATACATCTGTATCTATACTTATAGTTATACATATCTATCTGTATATCTACATATCTCTACATCTGTATCTATACTTATAGTTATACCTATCTATCTGTATATCTACATATCTATACATCTGTATCTATACTTATAGTTATACATATCTATCTGTATATCTACATATCTATACATCTGCATCTATACTTATAGTTATACATATCTGTCTGTATATCTACATATCTCTATATCTGTATCTATACTTATAGTTATACACGTATATATGCATATCTACATATCTATACATCTGTATCTATACTTATAGTTATACACATATATATGTATATCTACATATCTATACATCTGTATCTATACTTATAGTTATACATATCTATCTCTATATCTACATATCTATACATCTGTATCTATACTTATAGTTATACATATCTATCTGTATATCTACATATCTCTACATCTGTATCTATACTTATAGTTATACATATCTATCTGTATATCTACATATCTATACATCTGCATCTATACTTATACATATCTATCTGTATATCTACATATCTATACATCTGCATCTATACTTATAGTTATACATATCTATCTGTATATCTATACATCTGCATCTATACTTATAGTTATAAATATCTATCTGTATATCTACATATCTATACATCTGCATCTATACTTATAGTTATACATATCTATCTGTATATCTACATATCTATACATCTGCATCTGTACTTATAGTATTACATATCTATCTGTATATCTACATATCTCTACATCTGTATCTATACTTATAGTTCTACATATCTATCTGTATATCTACATATCTATACATCTGTATCTATACTTATAGTTATACATATCTATCTGTATATCTACATATCTATACATCTGCATCTATACTTATAGTTATACATATCTATCTGTATATCTACATATCTATACATCTGCATCTATACTTATAGTTATACATATCTATCTGTATATCTACATATCTCTACATCTGCATCTATACTTATAGTTATACATATCTATCTGTATATCTACATATCTATACATCTGCATCTATACTTATAGTTATACATATCTATCTGTATATCTACATATCTATACATCTGCATCTATACTTATAGTTATACATATCTATCTGTATATCTACATATCTATACATCTGTATCTATACTTATAGTTATACATATCTATCTGTATATCTACATATCTATACATCTGTATCTATACTTATAGTTATACATATCTATCTGTATATCTACATATCTATACATCTGCATCTATACTTATAGTTATACATATCTATCTGTATATCTACATATCTATACATCTGTATCTATACTTATAGTTATACATATATATGCATATCTACATATCTATACATCTGTATCTATACTTATAGTTATACATATCTGTCTGTATATCTACATATCTCTACATCTGTATCTATACTTATAGTTATACATATCTATCTGTATATCTACATATCTATACATCTGTATCTCTACTTATAGTTATACATATCTATCTGTATATCTACATATCTCTACATCTGTATCTATACTTATAGTTCTACATATCTATTAGTTATACATATCTATCTGTATATATACATATCTATACATCTGTATCTATACTTATAGTTATACATATTTATCTGTATATCTACATATCTCTACATCTGCATCTATACTTATAGTTATACATATCTATCTGTATATCTATACATCTGCATCTATACTTATAGTTATACATATCTATCTGTATATCTACATATCTATACATCTGCATCTATACTTATAGTTATACATATCTATCTGTATATCTACATATCTGTACATCTGTATCTATACTTATAGTTATACATATCTATCTGTATATCTACATATCTATGCATCTGCATCTATACTTATAGTTATACATATCTATCTGTATATCTACATATCTCTACATCTGTATCTATACTTATAGTTATACACATATATATGCATATCTACATATCTATACATCTGTATCTATACTTATAGTTATACATATCTATCTGTATATCTACATATCTCTACATCTGTATCTATACTTATAGTTATACACATATATATGCATATCTACATATCTATACATCTGTATCTATACTTATAGTTATACACATATATATGTATATCTACATTTCTATACATCTGTATCTATACTTATAGTTATACATATCTATCTGTATATCTACATATCTATACATCTGTATCTATACTTATAGTTATACATATCTATCTGTATATCTACATATCTCTACATCTGTATCTATACTTATAGTTATACATATCTATCTGTATATCTACCTATCTATACATCTGCATCTATATTTATAGTTATACATATCTATCTGTATATCTATACATCTGCATCTATACTTATAGTTATACATATCTATCTGTATATCTACATATCTATACATCTGCATCTATACTTATAGTTATACATATCTATCTGTATATCTACATATCTATACATCTGCATCTGTACTTATAGCATTACATATCTATCTGTATATCTACATATCTCTACATCTGTATCTATACTTATAATTCTACATATCTATTAGTTATACATATCTATCTGTATATCTACATATCTATACATCTGTATCTATACTTATAGTTATACACATATATATGCATATCTACATATCTATACATCTGCATCTATAGTTATAGTTATACATATCTATCTGTATATCTACATATCTATACATCTGCATCTATACTTATAGTTATACATATCTATCTGTATATCTACATATCTCTACATCTGTATCTATACTTATAGTTATACACATATATGCATATCTACATATCTATGCATCTGTATCTATACTTATAGTTATACATATCTATCTGTATATCTACATATCTCTGCATCTGTATCTATACTCATAGTTATACATATCTATCTGTATATCTACATATCTATACATCTGTATCTATACTTATAGTTATACATATCTATCTGTATATCTACATATCTCTACATCTGTATCTATACTTATAGTTCTACATATCTATTAGTTATACATATCTATCTGTATATATACATATCTATACATCTGTATCTATACTTATAGTTATACATATCTATCTGTATATCTACATATCTCTACATCTGCATCTATACTTATAGTTATACATATCTATCTATATATCTATCTGCATCTATACTTATAGTTATGCATATCTATCTGTATATCTACATATCTATACATCTGCATCTATACTTATAGTTATACATATCTATCTGTATATCTACATATCTGTACATCTGTATCTATACTTATAGTTATACATATCTATCTGTATATCTACATATCTATACATCTGCATCTATACTTATAGTTATACATATCTATCTGTATATCTACATATCTCTACATCTGTATCTATATTTATAGTTATACACATATATATGCATATCTACATATCTATACATCTGTATCTATACTTACAGTTACACATATCTATCTGCATATCTACATATCTCTACATCTGTATCTATACTTATAGTTATACACATATATATGCATATCTACATATGTATACATCTTTATCTATACTTATAGTTATACTCATATATATGTATATCTACATATCTATACATCTGTATCTATACTTATAGTTATACATATCTATCTGTATATCTACATATCTCTACATCTGTATCTATACTTATAGTTATACATATCTATCTGTATATCTACATATCTCTACATCTGTATCTATACTTATAGTTATACATATCTATCTGTATATCTACCTATCTATACATCTGCATCTATATTTATAGTTATACATATCTATCTGTATATCTATACATCTGCATCTATACTTATAGTTATACATATCTATCTGTATATCTACATATCTATACATCTGCATCTATACTTATAGTTATACATATCTATCTGTATATCTACATATCTATACATCTGCATCTGTACTTATAGCATTACATATCTATCTGTATATCTACATATCTCTACATCTGTATCTATACTTATAATTCTACATATCTATTAGTTATACATATCTATCTGTATATCTACATATCTATACATCTGTATCTATACTTATAGTTATACACATATATATGCATATCTACATATCTATACATCTGCATCTATACTTATAGTTATACATATCTATCTGTATATCTACATATCTATACATCTGCATCTATACTTATAGTTATACATATCTATCTGTATATCTACATATCTCTACATCTGTATCTATACTTATAGTTATACACATATATATGCATATCTACATATCTATGCATCTGTATCTATACTTATAGTTATACATATCTATCTGTATATCTACATATCTCTGCATCTGTATCTATACTCATAGTTATACATATCTATCTGTATATCTACATATCTATACATCTGTATCTATACTTATAGTTATACATATCTATCTGTATATCTACATATCTCTACATCTGTATCTATACTTATAGTTCTACATATCTATTAGTTATACATATCTATCTGTATATATACATATCTATACATCTGTATCTATACTTATAGTTATACATATCTATCTGTATATCTACATATCTCTACATCTGCATCTATACTTATAGTTATACATATCTATCTATATATCTATACGTCTGCATCTATACTTATAGTTATGCATATCTATCTGTATATCTACATATCTATACATCTGCATCTATACTTATAGTTATACATATCTATCTGTATATCTACATATCTGTACATCTGTATCTATACTTATAGTTATACATATCTATCTGTATATCTACATATCTATACATCTGCATCTATACTTATAGTTATACATATCTATCTGTATATCTACATATCTCTACATCTGTATCTATATTTATAGTTATACACATATATATGCATATCTACATATCTATACATCTGTATCTATACTTACAGTTACACATATCTATCTGCATATCTACATATCTCTACATCTGTATCTATACTTATAGTTATACACATATATATGCATATCTACATATGTATACATCTTTATCTATACTTATAGTTATACTCATATATATGTATATCTACATATCTATACATCTGTATCTATACTTATAGTTATACATATCTATCTGTATATCTACATATCTCTACATCTGTATCTATACTTATAGTTATACATATCTATCTGTATATCTACATATCTATACATCTGTATCTATACTTATAGTTATACATATCTATCTGTATATCTACATATCTATACATATGTATCTATACTTATAGTTATACATATCTATCTGTATATCTACATATCTATACATCTGCATCTATACTTATAGTTATACATATCTATCTGTATATCTACATATCTCTACATCTGTATCTATACTTATAGTTATACACATATATATGCATATCTACATATCTATACATCTGTATCTATACTTATAGTTATACATATCTATCTGTATATCTACATATCTATACATCTGTATCTATACTTATAGTTATACATATCTATCTGTATATCTACATATCTCTACATCTGTATCTATACTTATAGTTATACCTATCTATCTGTATATCTACATATCTATACATCTGTATCTATACTTATAGTTATACATATCTATCTGTATATCTACATATCTATACATCTGCATCTATACTTATAGTTATACATATCTATCTGTATATCTACATATCTCTACATCTGTATCTATACTTATAGTTATACACATATATATGCATATCTACATATCTATACATCTGTATCTATACTTATAGTTATACATATCTGTCTGTATATCTACATATCTCTATATCTGTATCTATACTTATAGTTATACACATATATATGCATATCTACATATCTATACATCTGTATCTATACTTATAGTTATACACATATATATGTATATCTACATATCTATACATCTGTATCTATACTTATAGTTATACATATCTATCTGTATATCTACATATCTATACATCTGTATCTATACTTATAGTTATACATATCTATCTGTATATCTACATATCTCTACATCTGTATCTATACGTATAGTTATACATATCTATCTGTATATCTACATATCTATACATCTGTATCTATACTTATAGTTATACATATCTATCTGTATATCTACATATCTATACATCTGTATCTATACTTAGTTGTACATATCTATCTGTATATCTACATATCTATACATCTGCATCTATACTTATAGTTATACATATCTATCTGTATATCTACATATCTCTACATCTGTATCTATACTTATAGTTATACATATCTATCTGTATATCTACATATCTATACATCTGTATCTATACTTATAGTTATACATATCTATTAGTTATGCATATCTATCTGTATATCTACATATCTATACATCTGTATCTATGGTTATAGTTATAGCTATCTATATATACACCACAAGAAAAAATGCAAAGTTCTTGCACAAGGAGAGCTTTAAGGGTTGTTAGTTGAATAAAACAGCAGGGTCCTAGCTCCTTGTGCTCCAGATTAAAGAAGAAATAAGAAAACTGCTAGGAGTCTCCAGGGAAGTTGTGCAGGAAGGAAGGAACCAGCCAGAAGCCACCCCATTGCTGGAAATTCTGAAATTAAAGGATTATTCTGCTTGAGACTAGTCTTTTTTTTTCTAAGTACTCTTTAAATATACCTGATGATTTGATTTCTCTCTGCAAAATAAAGTGTGTATGAGTGTGCGCACATGCACACGCACACATGCACACGTGTGCACGGACACACACGCACACACATATATATGCACATATATATTTACAGGTTTGCAATAGTCATTCAGTACATCAAAAGACAGCCTAGAAATAAACTAATGAATCCCCATTCAATCATCATTGTTGATTTTAATAAAGGAAAGAAAGCTGTTTTGCTTAATATGAAGTGAGAGGTTATTCCATTGGAAGGGAACCTTTAGGAGAGATATTTTTTTCAACCTAAATAAAATATTGTTTGTATTATATTCTATTGTGATAGGATGTAGGGAAATGATATACTCCTTGAATTTAGATGATATACCTGTAGTAATTAGGTGGGCTATGTAGAAAGATAGCCAAAGATAGCCTAATAATAGTTAAAATGGAGCTCATTTTCAGTGAATGAGTCTAGGTCTCCAATGTTGCTATCAGCTTTTTGTAGACATCATGCTGTAGTAGCTGGAGATGTGTTTTTGTTTTCCAAATAAGAAAATACTGCATTTTTTGTGTTTAGCTTGAATCTATGGTCTTGACATCAGTAATGTGGGTGGGTTGGGCCCTCATGCATGATGTTGACTTCAGCTGAATGAGTTAACAGCACTGGCATTGCATTCTTATGCAAACTTAACAATAAACCCTTGACATCAGTTTGGACATCAGTGAAGTATATGCTGAAGAAGAACAGACCAAATAAGGAACCCCATGTGGGATGATATCAAAGGCTTTAGCTAAATCTAAGCAAATACTGTGTACTATCTGGCCATTATCCGGAGTTACAGTTACCTTTTCAAAGACGTCTACCTGATTCAGTAGGCAAGATCTACTTTCTACAAAGTCATATTGGTTTAGAATGAGAGACTGGAGACTGCCAAACCTATTATGATTATGATTACGATTACGACATTAATTATGAGTTTCACAATATCATAGTCCATTACTTTACAGATAGTATGGGTGAGAATGATTGGGCTGGAGATTCCCCATTACTGGTAAATCTAGCCTTGTGTAGGTCATTTATATGGTCATTCTCCAGACCTCAGGTTTTAAAAAGAATTAGTGTGCCAGTATTTAGTGCTTACTAGCACCCCACGTGATATGTCATCAAGAACTATGCAGTTGCTGGGTGTGGCTAGAATGCTGAACTGATAGCTGCACTTCATTTCATCTCCCTTTCCTCATTGCTATTCCTGACAGGAATTTTACAAAAAAAATATTTAATTTGAAGAAATATTTACTACTGACTTATTTTTAACAACTTCGAGCATCTACAGGAAAATTTTCATTGACAGAACTTTAATAATTCCTGTCAAATTAATTACTGGCAAATCAGCACCAATATCAGCTTTACAATGAGTCATCTTAGGAATTCAGCCTAAGACTCTTCTATCAAAATGGATCTACAATCTCTTATAACAAATATATAGGAACTCACAATTCAAATTAACAAGATGGACAATAAAATAGATACTTTTAAAGAAAAGTGCTCACAACAACTAGAACAACTTCAGGAAATGTTTACTCAGCAGAAAGGACAGATATCACTTATTGAACAGTCACTAAATGACATTGACACCAGAGTCCAACTAGAAGAACAACAAACTGAATTCTTATTACAGCAGAATACATATTTACTAGAAAAGATTGATGATATGGAAAATCGAATGAGAAGAAATAATATCCGAATATATGGTCTACCAGAAAAATCGGAAGGAGACAATATGATAAACTTTCTTACCACCTGGATACCAAATGTAGTAAAATAACCTGAAGCTCTTTCATATGGTATAGAACTTGCACATAGATCACTAGCAACACCTGGAAATACTTCTTCTCCAAATAAGAACAAACTAAAGTCCATAATTGTGAGACTTTTTTCTACACAAGATAAAGATCTGATATTAAGGAATGCTTGGGCAAATTCTCTCATCAAATACAATGCTACATTAATCAGATTTGACAATGATTACTCTATAAAGGTGGTTTCAAAAAGAAAGGAATTTCTACCAATAATAAAAGCCTTGAAGACGAAGCAATTCAAAACCCATCTTTTATTTCCAGCAAGGCTGAGAATTTTCATACCAAATGGAATAAAAGTCTTTGAAACAGTAGAGTCAGCAATAAAATACCTTGCCAACAATAACATCCTAACACAAGAAGAATCTATGGACTGAGCAATTAGTACTCCAAAGAGAAATGCTGAAGTAAACAACTGGAAGACTGTTGAACAAAAGAAAAAAAAAACTAAAGGACAAATAATCTTATATGTTTTATATTCTGTAAAACTTTAAATAATAATACAAACAACAAAAGAAAAGTTCTTTATGTCTTCAACTCAATCTGAAACAGGTACTGTTTTCTATTATACTTTGTTAAAGTTAATATAAATTCAAGTACATTTAAATTAAATCAATCACTCAAGTATATTAAGCATAATTTAAATATTACTTCATTTTTTATTATTTATCCATCTAATATATTCATTTTCTTAAACAGATTAATCAACACATAGCAAAGTTTTCAATATTTTTTATGTTTGTTTTCTTCTCTCTTACATATAATGTTCTATTTAGTTCATAGTTGTATTCCTTAATAGATATAGTAAGTCCTGTTGTAAACTTTGTTATCAGTTATATCTCTGATTACATATTTTTCTGAAAGACAAAAGTGTTCTTGTTTGGGTAAACAGCAGAGATTGGAGGGAATGTGTCATGATTAATACGAAGCGTTTCAGTTTGGCACTATCATAAAACTAATTTAAATAGTCTTAAAACTGTTTGTTTTGGTACATTTGTCTATGTTGATGCAGAGTAAGGCAGAATTTGCTCTTCATAGTGTTTTGGCCTTCAAGCCGAATATGATGTGGTTCTGGACATCCGGAGTTCAGTGACAGTTCTGCCGATGTTTAAATGTCCTGTTTTGTTCTGCCCTGTGATAGTGTATATCATAGTATGCTTGAAATGCATTTTCTGTAATGTGAAATCTATAGAGCAGGCTAGAGCAGTCGCGTGAATAGTAGTTAATCTTGCCAGAATTAAAAAAAAATAAATAAATAAAAAATACCCTTTCCTGCTTGGTCTCGAGACAGCCTTACACTCACAAATGGTATTAGAAGCACAAGCTCCGTATATTGCTGACGTTTTTCACATTTTTGCTTATGTGCATCATCCCCTGGCTTTATCTAACTGACGCTCATCCAGGAAGCATGCTCATTTCATTTTTTAAAATAACATGACCATTATTTATACACCTACAACCACAAGACATTCCTCGGTGCTTTTCCATTGTTGGGGCAACGATATAGTTGTGGCACTGAAAATTGTCAGGAACCACATTGCTTTTATGTATTACATGTTTATATTAAGTACTTTCCACCTTATTTTACAAACGCAGAGATGCACTAATTTCTTAACTGCACAGAGAACAGCATTTTGAGAGAAGTATGCAGCTTTAAAACAAACGCAGAGATATATACATTAGTAAGACAATACATTTTTAAACTACAATCTCGATCTTCATAAATTAGCGTTTCCTTAAGCCTTTCTTGAGTTGTCCATGTTCTGGATGACACTAATATTGCATTCTCTCTGCATACTTTCATTTTAAACTCCACCCTTACTCACCACCCAGATTGTGTGTTCATAGTATACATCTTCCATTCTCCTCTAATATGTTCTTCATCTGTAAATATGTTGTAAGTAATTGCTATGTTAAATTGTTAATCGCTATGTAATCCAATGTAACTACTGTCTGTTTATTTTAACTGTGGAGCTTTTCTTCCCAGCCCTCCGCTGAAAATGGACCTATGTCCAGTCGGACACTCCCGGTCTACAAATTTAAATAAATAAAATAAATAAATAAATAACTTTTTATCACAAAATTGGTCTGCTAGCTGCCATAACATTTTTATCCCCTCTATTCCCCTTCCCCTAAATTGCCTCAGTAGTTATCACAAAGTTGCAATAGGCGTATATGCATACAAGAACACCTGAGGGAGACTCAGTTCATATAGCTGCTGTAAGATGCTGTAAATGTTTTCACCAATACAGAGAATTAAAGCAATCTTCACTGACAATAGATATGGGGGTGAATAATGGGTTTATTAAATGAGCCTGAGAAGCAAATCAAAAGCTGATGACTTTCTGTGTAGTTCATTCTACACAGAAAAGAAGCAGAAATTTAATGTCACTCAGCAGAAAGGAACTTAATGTTGGCTTGTATATGAAATAACAAAAAAGTAGATTTTACTGGTTACCAATGAATAATATATATGTCTATTTATTTATTTGTGTCTTGTTAATTAATAACAGATAATGTTTTAGTTAGTTATGTATATATGTAAGCATCTATGTTTTGTATATTGATATTGCTTTTTTGACAGTGAAAGTCTGAATGGGTAGAACCCCCCTTCCTTTTTCAATGGAGGAAAAAAAACTATGATTTAACTATCACTGATTGTTGGAGTCTGACAGGTCTTTTCTTCTGATGACCAGTTTAACAAATTCAGTTTAGTTACAGGAGTTGAATGGGTGATAGCTCAACTGTCTTCTTCTTTCATATGTCCCAAACATTCAAAAAATAAATTCTCATGCTAATAACATGACTATATAATGTTGTATTTGCCTTTCACCCAAGATGCTCTGGTGACACGTTCATTAAGGAACATCCTTTTCTCCAGACATGATATTTGTTAAGCACAGTGTATGACTTGCACAGTAGATATCTGGAAATTCAACACTGGTGTTCAAATCCTGGGAACCACTTCTCCCTTTTATATGTTAAACATACTCTCCCTACCTAATGGTGATGTGGTTAAATCCAAAAGATGAAAATATAATGGGGGCATTGCAGACTTTTGTTATGGGCTCATTCCATCCCAGCCACACCAATTCTTCTATAAAGCTAAATAACTCATAACCTTGCTATCATTCCTCTTCCTCCAGTTTTAGGAGATTAATTAAACCTTACTTAATTGATTTGTAGTCAGAGATGCATTTATCTGTCAATTGATCAGATTTTTACAGAGTGTATAATTCTATATATTTTTTTTTGTTAAAAATATTGTTGAACATGAAAAAATGTTTATTGATACTCTAAACTATTTTTAAATGACATTATCTTAGTCTAAATGTTTTGTACCTTTTTGATTAGAAACAAGTATTACTGAATTACAATAATATAAAGAGAAAAAGAATATACTTATATTTATTTATTTATTTATTTTTATTTATTTAAATTTGTTGACCGGGAGTGTCCGACTGGACGTGGGTCCATTTTCAGCGGAGGCCCGGGGAGAAAAGCTCCACAGTAAAATAAACAGACAGTAGTTACATTGGATTACATAGCGATTAACAATTTAACATAGAAATTACTTACAACATATTTACAGCTGAAGAACATAGTACATCAGTAGACAACTAGAATCTTTATCTGTGAAGTACATAACAGGCATTAACAAATGTAACAATGAGAAGTTCCTGCTGTATAATAAGTACTAGGCTTATGAGCATCTGAGCTTGCTATAATCAAGGTAGGTAGTGGAGTGGAAAGAAAGGTAGTAGTTGGATGGGGTGGATGATATTAGAGTGGGAGTTGCAAGGGCATAGCCAGCATGTTTTTAGGTACGCTTTTAATAAAGTTTTGAAGTTGATGCATGATGATACGGAGGTAATTGTGGGTGGGAGTGAGTTCCATAATTTGGCTATGACGCAAGAGAATAGTGCTTCACCAGCAGAGTTATTGGCTTTAGTGATCTGCAAGTGATTTTTGTTGCTGGATCTTAGTGGTCTGGTGGTGCGATAGGGTTGGAGTAGATTCTGGAGGGATGCGACATTTAGTGGATGGTTTACTAGTTTGTGGGCGAGTGAGAGTTGATACCACTGAAGGAGGTGAGGGAGTTCAAGCCAGCCCAGTTCAGCAAGAGAAAGACAGTGGTGACTACGGTAGGATGCCCCTGTGGCGAATTTGGCAATTTTGTTGTAGCAGGTCTCTAGCTTGTTTAGATCACATTGCCTTAGGTTGGTATATACTGGAGAGGCATAAAGTAGGGTGGAGATAAGGTGGGAATTTGCTATTGAAATGTTTGCTGCTTTGGTGAGAAATTGTTTATTTCTGTATAATGCACCTAGTTTTTTGTGGACTTTTTTTATGGTCATGGATATGTGAATGTCAAATTTTAGTTTATTGTCTATTTCCACTCCTAGCAATTTGGTGTGTTCAGTTGTGTATATAGTGGTGTTGTCTTTTGCTGTGATGTTAAAGTGAGAGTTGTTTTGAGTATGTTTGGTGGGTTGGAAGATGAGTAGTTTAGTTTTGTTTGGGTTGAGTATTAATTGGGCATCGGATAACCATGTTTCAACAGAGGAAAAGGCTTCCTGTGTGACTTTTTGCAGTTTGGGTAGGGACTGGGCTGAGCAGATGATGATCGAGTCATCTGCGTATTGGATGAGTGTGCCATGTTTGGTGACAGAGGCTAGATTATTGGTGTAAACAGAGAAGAGTAGGGGTCCAAGGATGGATCCTTGGGGAACCCCTATGGAGACAGGTAGTTGGGGAGATATGTCATTCTGCCATACAACGGATTGTTGGCAGTCAGACAGGTAACTGTGAAACCAGTTGGTGACTGATTGTGAGAAGGATAGGTTATTGAGGACAGAGATAAGTTGTTTGTGTGGGACCATGTCAAATGTTTTAGATAGGTCTAGGAATGTAGCAGAGGAGAGATAGCCATTGTTTTTATGCTGAAGGATAGTGTTAGTAAAGGAGAGTAAGGTAGTGGTGGTGCTATGGTTTGGTCGGAAACCATGCTGAGTACTGGAAAGGAGGCTGTTAGTAAGGAGGTAGTCTGAGACCTGAGAGTGTATGCATCTCTCTAGTATTTTGGAGAGTGGAGAGAGAATAGCTATGGGGCGGTAATTGGTTAGTTCTGCAGAGGGTCCACCTTTGTTGAGGGGAATTATATGTGAGACTTTCCACAATGTGGGAACGTAACTTTCTGACAGAGATCGGTTAATCAAGATGGATACTGGGTAGGCCAGAGCATCAGCTGCGATTTGTAGGTATTCACTTGGGAGGTTGTCTGCTGCTAATTTGGTAGGTTTAAGTTTAGTTAAGAGTTTTTTTATGTTGGCGGTATGTACAGGAGAAAAAGAGAAGGCAGTGGGGAGATTACTAGTTGAAGGTGTGGGTTGGAGGGGAGGGGGATTGTGTTGTTTAGCTAGTGATAGTATGGTTTGGGTGAAGTGTGTGTTGAATGAGGTAGCAATATTTTCTGAGGAGTGAGGGATGTTAGGAGGAGGGGTACTGACTTTACCTGGGTGGAGGATGGAGTTTATGGAGGACCAGAATTGTTTGGGGCTGTGTTGTGAGGAGTCTAGGGCAGACTGGTAGTATTGGAATTTGTCCTGTTTTATTAGCTTTTTGACTCTATTGCGTAGTTCTAGGAATTTCTGTTTAGCTGAGGGGGTTTTGGTTTTGCACCAGTGCTCCCAGGCTTTATCCCTGTTTTTCATTTCTGACTTAGTGGTTTTCTGTAGCCATGGGGAGGGTTGTGCTTTGGTTCTGGAAAATCTTATGGGGGCATGGTAATTAAGGATGTTCAGGAAGGTAGTATTAAAAAATTCAACTGCGTCGTCTAGACTTGAGGTACTTTAGAGCATGCCAGTTACATTCTTTGAGGGATGAGATGAATGTGAGTGGGTTAAAGTTTATTTTTTTACGTATTTGACGATAGATGACAGGTTTAGCTTGGTACAGGTATTTTTTGAGTAGGAATGTTGGGGAGTGATCACTGAGGCTATCTGATAAGCAGCCTGTTATATTATATATTTTAGATGATTATATTATTTTAATATATTATTTAAGTGTTTTATTTAAAACTAAGAGGATAAGAGAAACTGATCCAAACATTATTTGTGAGGGTAGAAAGTTTGTTTGGTTAGATTCACTAACCAAACAAAGAGGTATATTACCTGATAGTGATAGGGAATGGTTTTTAAGGTTAAGAATTACAAGTTCAGAAGTTTTATTGTTTTTAATTATCACTTTGGTGTCAGTCAGAAACATGCAAAAACTATACAGTAAAAACATTTTTAAATTCTTCATACAAGATAGAATAAAAAATAAACAATATTTACATAAAATCACATATAAAACAAACTCAAAACTAGGAAATGAAATGTTTATCCATAAATGTTAATGGTCTGAATAATAGTAATAAAAGAAGAAGCTTATTCAAATACATACATTTACATAAACCACAAGTAGTCTTTTTACAAGAGACACACTTATTAGATAGAGATATAAACAACTTAAATATCAATAATTACACAGTGTTAATAAGTTCTCAATATAAAACAAAAAAAAAAGAGGAGTAGCTCTACTACTTCGCAATACAACTATAACACCTAAAATAATGACTACTCATCAGGATACATCAGGTATATTTTGTCTAGCTTCAATAGAGTTAAATAAGATAATCTATACTTTAGTAAATCTATATTGGATTCCAGGACTAAGATTAAGAACAGTTAAACAGCACTTTGAAGAGATAATTCGTCTAAGGGTAGCCTGATATTGGCAGGAGACTTCAACTGTATAATAAATGAAAAAGATACAGATTCTAAATCTAAAAGAAGAAAACAACCTATGTCCAAGGTGCTTTTAAAATTTATAGATACACTATATTTAAAAGATATAAACAAATTTGCAGAACCAGACTCACTAATCTTTTCATTTTATTCTCATAGATATAGAACTAATTCTAGAATAGATATAATATATGTCGCCAATGACCTAATAACAAAAATTGACAAAGTCAGAATTATAAATTGTCCCTTATCTGATCATAATGCCATAGTCTTTGAGATAGAACTTACTCCTTTTCATTCAAATCCCATTACTAGAATACTTTCCTATATCACAAAATTGACAGAATTTAAAGAATTTTATGACGAAACAATCAAAAACTTTCTAGAAATAAACTACACACAGGATATTTCAGAAATATATGTCTGGGATTCATTAAAGGTAGTTACATATGGGAAAATATTATCCTAGTACATAAATAAAAGGAAGTCATGGAATAAAGATATGCTAGACTTACAAAACAAAGCAGATGAATTGAAACTGGAAATACAAAAGGGCAATACTACTCAAGTTCAAGAACTTACACAAATCAACAAGAAGTATGCAGAATTGTTACATCATAAGATTATGATTAACTTAGAAAAGATAAAAATAAACTCATACTCTACTAATCCAGCACACCTGAGACACTTAACTAATAGAACAAAAAAAATAATGAAATCTAAACAAATAAAAGAAATATTTATTCCTAATACTAACAAAAGAGTTATGGATCTAAATGATATTTTAGAAGCATTCAGACTTCAGTTTAACTGTGATAATTCCCTAAACACCCAAGATACACCTACCAAGGATATAAAAAAAAAACTTAGAAAATAATATTCATATTAAATTAACACAAGAACAAATAGACATTATAAACAAACCAATCAATATGACAGAATTAAAATCACAAATTAAAAAGCTCAAGACAAATAAAGCACCTGGCCCAGACAATATACTACCAGAAATGTATAAATTAATACCCGCTCAAGCCATATCCTTACTATTGAAAGTATATGATATAGCCAAAAAAGATTTATACATACCACCCTCTTGGAAATATTCATTGATATCTTCAATTATCAAACCAGATAAAGATGAGAAGCAGTGCTCTTCATATAGGCCAATACCATTACTCAATATAGACTATAAGATGTTTATGGTTATATATGCAGATAGGATTAAACACTTTCGTCCTTTCTTAATTCACAAAGATCAAACAGGTTTTATTAAAGGATGAAACACCTCAGATAATATTAAAAGAATTCTAACATTAATAGACTATAGCAAACATAAAGTCTTAGATTTAAATGTAATCTCATTAGACATTAATAAAGATTTTGATTCTGTTAACTGGAACTTTCTTTCACTAGTTTTAAAAGAATATAACTTTCCTTCTAATTTTAATAACCTTATCCAAATACTATATGAAAAATCTACTGCATATGTTAAACTAGGATCACATAGATCAGGCCCTATTACAATCAAAAAGGGAACTAAACAAGGTTGCCCTTTATCACCATTGTTATTTGCATTACTCATAGAACCCTTTGCAAATCAAATCAGATCAAGCAATAACATAAAGGGCATATGTATTAATAAAATGTCAAACCTTAAAATCAAACTCTTTGCTGATGACATACTTTTAACTCTCTCAGATGCCAATGAGTCTTTGAATGTTCTATTTAAATCCATGAATAAATTTCAAAATATTTCAGGCCTAAAATTTACTGAAAACAAAACTAAAATTATGCCCTATAACTGTAAAAAAAAAAAATATATATATATATATAAACAAAAGATTTTCCAAATATATAGTAACAGAAAATAAATTATTATACCTGGGAATAGATCTACTCAATGACTTAACAGATTCTGTAATATTTAACTATAATAAAATACTAGACAAAATAGAACAAACAATTGGTTACTGGAATAAATACATCTTTTCAACAGCAGACAGATTATATATTATTAAAGCAATCATATTTCCCAAAATATTATACTTAATACGAAACTTTTTATTGCTACCTCCCAAATATATTATTCAAAGATACAATAAACTAATTTTAAATTTTCTGTGGTTTCCAAATAAACCCTGTATAGCCTTAAATAAGCATTTACCAGATTGGGAAGATGATGTAATTAATTTACCGGATATTGATTTATATATTACCTCCTCTGTTATTAAAAATATAACACTATGGTTAAATAATTCATACACACCTATATGGAAACAAGCGCATGAGCAGATTTACATAGAATTTAATTACAATCATATACAAGACAATTTAATTGCAATATCAAGGATATTTTTTAGGGAAAAAGAATAATATCAATAAATTACCATCAAACTATATAGGCTCTACACTATCAGTATTCAAAACATATATAAACAAAATACCAAATATTAATTCTTGGATTTTTCTTATTTTCCCTATAGCTTTTACACCCACTATTCTAGACACATCCCAAATTTCTAAAATGAATATACTCAAGAAAGAATCATTACTCTTTTGGCATCAACTTATAGAGAATGGGAAAATACTAACAAATGAACAGATATCTTACAATTATAATATAAATAAAGACTACTGGTTGCTTTTACAAAATCTAAGACATTTTCTTATAAATAAAGTAGAACAAATGCAACCTTCAGTTAGACATGAAGCTCCAAAACTCATTGAATACCTTATTCTTATCACAAAACAACCTTATCAGGGTACAGGTTACTTATCTAATAGCTATAAAATTGTTAAAAAAACAAAAATTTATCATGAAAAATCATCCTGGGATTATTATGCTTTAATAAACAACCATCCTCCAATTGAAGAAGAAAAAAGTAATATTCTAAAATCTTCCAAATTTTCTACATTATCAAAATACTGGCAATTATTCACTTGGAGATATCTACACAGAAGTTTCTATACACCACATAGGCTTGCCAAAATGTTTTCTAGTGAAGATCAATGTTGGAGATGCCAAATCAAGATAAAAGCAGATTGGCAGCATGTTTTTTTGTGAATGTATATGTCTCAATATGTACTGGAAGTCTATTAACTATTTTTTCAGACTGTTTATAATGATCATTTTCAATTAACAAAGTTTATAATTTTATTCAATTATCCTATTCCAAACTGTGTACCAAAAAAAGACACTAAAATCCTATGGTCACTATTGACAATTTCACGTAAAATCATAACTATACACTGGAAAAATGAGGCTTCTCCTACGTTCAAGGAATTTGAGAATTTAACATCAACAGTTGCTCACATGGAAATATTAACATTTTGAATAAGTGAAGAATAGAACTAAAAGATCTACTTCATACTATTACTCTTGGATGAAAGTACTGGAAATACTTGAAAAGATCGATGAAGATATATCATCTTATGTTTGTAACTCTATATAATATAGAATTTCAATGTTATTTGCATATACACCAATGTAAACAGTTATATAATGGTTTGACGTTAGTAATGTTTTAAAATTGTAAATATGTTATTTATCTATATTTCATGTAATGTTTCTTAAGATATCTTATTTGAAATAATAAAAAAAAATTAGTGAAAAAAAAGAACTATGCAGTCTTTTTCTGATTTTCATTGAAGCTAGACTGCTAGTAGTAAATGGGAAAAAGCCGACACTTAATTTATCTGGGGAGTTTATTGGTGATATCCTCATGGCTGGAGTAGGCAGCACCATTAGAGACCATCTAAATTAAGTATTGGATATTATTCTAAGATTCCTAAGTACAATATTGAGTGTTATTTATAGCTGCCAACTAGTACCTTCCAAACTAGGGACAAAGCAAGAAATGTATAGGGGAAAGGTCAAAAACTATGGGCACCTTTGAAATACTGATGCTTTTACCTTAACACCTCTCAAAAACAATGCCCGATTTTGGTGCATTCAGAGCAATATTCTGAGAGAAAATTACAGATGCCCCTAAAAGATAGGGACAAATGAGATATACTGCAAAGGTAAATCGTTAGCAATGTAAAAGGCAGTGATATCTAGTTTGCATTTGGCTTTGCAGGTTTTGATCATAGGTATACGTTTTTTTGCTAACGCTAATAAAGTTGTTTATTCAATGAGGTGATTTGATTTAATTCCTTACAGAAAGAGGGTTTTTGTGTTTTTTTTTAAGTTTGTAGATGTTGCACTTCCATTACAGTGGCTTGCTCTTAAATATACCATAATATTTGCAATGAGAATATGCTTGTATGCAGTAGTTAAGGTGGGAGTAAAAGTCTGTGGTATATGCAGTGGGTTATGTTATAGAATCCCATTCCACAGGTTGTCTGAGTGTTAAGTTGCCACTTATAGAGAAATCACTGAATATAGAGGGCTAGAATGCTGTCTTGGGCATAGTGGTCTGATTTGATCATGGAAGAAGGTATACCTGTGTGCAAGAACAAGGTCAATGAGATGTGGGCACCTAGTAGGAGAAGGCATTGCCTCATTAAGAGAGTGGTAATGGCAGCAAAAGGAGGAAATCAGAAGAAGCTGAGAACTGAGATAAAAGGGAAAGTAGTGGAACAGGTTAACAGCTTCAAGTATCTGGTAGGGATGGTTGAGGAGAAGGGAAGAAAGAATAAAGAGGTCAAAGCTTCAACCAAGGGGACTGAAGCCAACTAGCACAGAGCCACACGCTCCAGGGATCTAAACCTTGTCATTACAATAAACAAAACATGCTGGAGGGATAGGTTCCTGACCCAGAGACTCCCCAGACTCTGGAATATATTGCCCATACATGTCAAGCAGAGTGCCTCTTTGCCCTCTTCAAAAGGAACCTTGACGATTGGATGGGAGAAAGGAAATTCACCCCGGGGATCACGTCAGTCACCCTGCTAGACAGGGGTCCAGGGAAGTAAATAGTGTGGGAAGAAATAGCCAGGGAATTGTTATGGCTAGGCTTGTATAGGCCCTAGGGCTGATAGCCTAGTACCAACATATGAATCTATGAGTAATATATGACAGAAGAGTGACAATGAAGCAGAAAAGTAAGGTGTACAAAACAGTGATGTGATCAGTACTAACGTATGTTACAGCAATCTGGGAAGATCAGATGAGAAGCTAGAGGTGATGGAAATGAAGTGCCTGAGTAGGATGATAGGATGCACACTGTGGGAAAACAAAGAAATGAGGGCATCAGAGCAGAAACCAAAGTAGCTCCAATTGCACACAAGGTCAAAAAGAACACATTTTGCTGGTTCAGTCACTTGTGTTAAAAATCAAAAGACAATCTGGTGAAAAATATTTGGGACAGACAGGAAGATGGCAAGCAAAAACAAGGGCATCCAGCAAAAAGGGGGATAGATTGTGCGAGAGACCTGTGTCAGTCGGTGTTAGTGTTGAAAAAGCTAGAAAAGTGGCATTGAAACAACAGAGATGGTAACAGTTGACATGACACCCTGACCTCATGTAGAAAATTAGAAAAAATAAGAGGGTTGATGATGTTAATGCTGAGAGTTGGCATTAATAAAGTTATGAAGGCCACTTTAGAGGCATAGAAGGGATAAATTCCTGGCTAGAGCCTAGATGACTTGGGATCAATTAGCAACTCAGGCAAATGACAGAGGTCAAGGAAGGGGTGGGCATGCCCATCCTAGGTGAAATGATGCTTGCTGATATGTTCCCTAAGATGGGGGCATGGTCAAATGTGGGGAGTTGTCCTCAGATGTAAAATAACTAGCATGGTGGATGGGAAAAAGGAAGTGGATAGGTCATAAAAAATATCTCTCCAGACAGAAGAATAGATAATCCAAGCCCACAGGATACCACCAAGATCCACACCAGCTCCAGCAAAAAAGGAGTGAATCCAGAGGGTTGGAAATTTGCTTGTCGACTCAGAATAGACATTGGGTACTGGGGACCAGGCAGCTAATAATGATGTGCAAGGGGACCATTATATATATATATATATATATATATATATATATATATATATATATATATATATATATATAGTTTACTATCAAAATGTCGATTGCCCCTTGCCGACACCACTAACGCGGACTCCGAACTTTGATTGTAGATAATGTCGAACACCGATATCCCGAAATGCATAATCTCGCCCCCCTTTTGACCCATGGTAGCACTTGTTTTGTGGTGTAGCGGTCGGAAATGTCGAAGTTCGGTATTTTTTGTCAATATCTTGAGGAATCAGCATTACGGCTTTTGCATAAAGGAGTCGACAGTATGTACATTCGATGATGGGCGATCGACAGTTTGATAGTAAACCTATAGATATATATATATATATATATATATATATATATATATATATATATATATATTTATGAAACCACTGCACATATTTACTATTTGTGGTGTATGCATGTCAGTTGATGAAAGAGTAGCTAATATCATCCTGGATGATTGTATTGAGTTGAAGAGTTAAGGACTATTCAGTATTTAGTTTAGGTAGGTGTCACAAGTTAAAGGAGACACTGAAGTGCTTCTATTGTAAGCAATGATATAGCTATTTGACTTGTTAATTATTACTATGTTATCAAGTACATTCAGGTTATTTTTTATACTGAATTTTCATAGGAGTAATGGGATAAGAATTCCACCAGGTTTAGGAGGCATGATCTGCCCTTAACAAAGCCAAACTGGGTAGGGTCCAATGTTTGGAGGTTCCCAATGTCTCTGTTAATGAGTTCCATGATGATGCGCTACATGGACTTGCAAACCAGGCTAGTCAGGCTTATAGGGCGATAGTTCCCAGGGTCCACTGTGACTCCACCTTTGTGGAGTGGGATAACTGTTGCGTGCGCCACTCTATGGGTATGTAGCCTGTAGAGAAGCTGAGTTTGAACAGTGTGTTTAGGTGACGGGTTAGTTCATTTTGGAGCTCGTGTAAAACACAGCCTGGGACACCATCCAGTCCCATTGAAGATGTGTTTTTGACTTTGGATAGGGCTGTTTTAACTTGTGTTTCAGTGATTTCCGGGGCTCTACATTTTTCTGATATGGTTATGGGCCCTTTAGGGGGTGAGAGGGGGGTGAAGTTTGCACTAAACCTGTCTGACAGAATGTTGGCAATATCAGTCAGTTCAGTGTATTTTGTGCCATTCTGCACTAACTCAGAGCAGATCTGAGAGTTTCCACTTAGGTTCTTGACATAGCTAAAGAACGCTTTGTGGTTATCTTTGGAGTCTTTGGCAATTTTTCTTTTGAAGCTAGCCTTGGATGATTTTATGAGGGATCATAGTTTCTTGCTGATATTGATCAGGGATGTCTTTCCTTCTTGGGATTTTATTGTTTTCTGTACTAATTTCCTCCTTCTATTGTATAGCCTGTTTATGGCAGGGGTCCATCAGACTGGTTTCCTTTTCTTGGAGGAGTGAGCCTTGGTTTTGCTTGGGATAGCATGATACATACATTCTTGCAGGTGCTCATAGAGTGCCTTTGTAAGGGATTCAAATGGGAAGAACACATTTCAAAATCACAGACAATTGGTGACAGGGAGGTTAAGACTACACATTGATGGAGGAATCCAACACATACAAAGAAAGGGAACACCGTAATGGCATTTGACTTGGGTGACTTCTATGACCTTCTTAATATCTGGGCCCAACTACTAATGGCATATTGCTCAGGGTCAGATAACTGTGCACCTCTGTTAGTCACATGAGAATATGCTCCAGGCTGGCAATGTGGGTGCCTAGCTACTGGTCTCCGAGACAATCACTAGGCTCTCCACCTACTACAGAGTGACATCCTGTATCTAACCAGTAGTGCCTGTTGATGGGACATCTGAACCCCAACCAGAGAAAGACACCCAGAGAGTAGCAGGGATCCCTCCTGCTAAACAGCAAATGTAACCCTGTAGATAGTCTTGTCTAGATACAGCTGGTAACCCAGCAGGTGATGACAAGAAGGTTAACAATGTTGTGGCTGCTGCTGCCACACATCCACCAACACTGCAGAAACCTCAAAAAATTAGAACAGAAACGTAGAGAAACAACACAACAAACAACAAATACAACAACAACAAAAAAGAGAATGGTGATAAAAAGATAGAAACACAACAGCAAAATGCAATTATCAATAATGTGTACTAAAGCATTTTACAGTAAATTCCCAGGGGGAGTAAAATACTGGTAATTATGTAATGGCAATCAGATTACAAAAACTTTGCTAGATGAAAGTATACTACAACAGCAACTGCGCTACAATGGCCTGGATTAAATGCATCCTAACCAGTTCTCCTTATGCATAGCATGTTATCAGTGCATGAGTTGCAAAGAGTTAACTACTGCAGCCATTGAAGCTAACCTGAACATAATAAGGGAACAGAAGTGTTATTCCCAAAGAAACAGTCTCTGTTGGCAGGCATGGCCTTCCAGACAGCGCCATGAATGGCATTGTACTACCCATGGCATGGAGACACAGCCACAGGAAGTAGTATGCTATAGACACAGGTGACAGATGCCAGATGGCAGCAATGTGTCATGAAACAAGGCATCCACCAGGAAATAGTAAACATGGGGGGGGGGGTTGGATGGAAAATGGAAGACTATTGCTCTACAGGTAGGCCAGGTTGACATGTCTCAGTTATATTGATAGTGGTAAGTCTATTGAAATAGCAATGTAAGAAAGAAAACAATCAGCTCTGTAGCAGAGCATGACGCTTGAGATGGTGCTGCAACACCCACTGCTAGGTCAGTCATCACACCCCTTAGAGTTGACTCATACCCCTTAGAGTTGACCCAGTAGTCAGGGACTTAAGGACACACATAGATAGTAATCTAGCCTTTCACCATCAATTGTCTACAGTGGTGAGGAAATCATTCTATGTTGCAAAACTTATAAACAAAGGTATGGCATCTAAGTCCAAGGAAGTCATTGTTCCACTGTATTCAGTATTCTTCAGACCTGTCATTGAGTACAGTGCCCCCTTTGGTATGTACCTAACCAGGCATATCCAACAACTGGAATGTCCACAGAGGTTCCTCACTAAAAGAATACAGGGAGTAAGTAAAATGCCCTATGCAGACTGCCTCAAGGCCCTATCCATGTATTCTATCTCCTACAGGCTTTAGAGGGGAGATCTATGCCTGGCATACAGGGCATTGTCAGACACCACTCTGATGGACCTCCTGCATATCCACAAAACAAAAAGCACCAGAATTACCCATTCTAAAGACATAAACCTTGCCTGTGATATAAATAGGACCTGCTGGAGAGATATGTATATATCCCAGAGACTACCCCATCTATGGAACAGGCTTCCCATCCATGAGAAGCAGAGTTCCTCCCTAACCCAATTCAAGTGCAGCTTGGACAATTGGATGGAAAATTGGAAATTCATCCCTGGTTTGGCACCTATGTCTCTAATGGACATAGGTAATCTGTAAATGGTTCATCTCCCAGGCCCATGCTTACACTTATCAAGGGTATCAGAACTTATCAGAAATTTGGGATGTATGGCTAGGCTTAAAAAGGCCCTTTTGGTCATTAGCCTAGTAAACACCTATGAACCTAAGAACCTACAAATATTCCATTGATGGCAATCCCTGGAGATAGGTATTCAAGGTATGCCTTACAATAGGTCTATAAAGGTCAAACTAATTAAGAGCAATGCAAAAATGGGCAACAAATCAAAGTATACAGCTAGGATGTCAGTGGCATATGCATATGTATAGAAAAGACAAGGAAACATGTATATAATTCACAAGTCCTGCACATGGCTGAGCACTTATGCCTAATTGCAAGTAAACAACTGTCAGTACAACTTACTACACAACTTTGGTTCACTTTCTCTAACTCCTTCTTCCTATTGGCTAAAAAGGTAATTCTGGCACACCTTCTCTATCCATGTCTGAACTGCACACCAAAGCAGATGATGCCTATGACATCACTCACTACACTGAAAAGGCACTGCCATGCAAACATTTTTTACTGAGGACTTTCACAAGACTCCATGTGCAGGTGGTACAGAAAAAAAAATATTTTCCTTCCTGCACCATGTAGGAGCTTTTCCATTCACAGCACTATCAAAAGCTGTGGCCATTCATAATTTGCAGCTTAGAGGAAAATGGTAGCAGATTAATGTTGATGTGGGCTGGTGGTATCACATGACGTGTCTCAATGGGCAGCATAACAAACCCTGAGACAACCATATAACTATGCATTACCAAACGGTGTGCCAGCATAGTGTTTGCGAGTGAAAGACACACTGGATTAAACAACAGTACCCAGTACAACACATGCACCATTCCATGGTTATAGTATATCATGCCTAGGGCCACAAGGCTGATTAGTTAACCTGTGGCCCAAATGCAGTCACATTTGCATTGTGCTTCACAGATATTCAGCATGTGAATTTTCAGGTGCAAGCGTGCTTAGACAGTCCAGGACTTGTATGCACTAAAGTAAAGTGCAGTTCAGAGACATTTAACCTAGATTGCTTAATTTGCATAACTGCTGTGCTACAAGTCTCAAAATTGTGAAATACAATCCTGTGGCCATTGCAATGTCATCATGCTATGGAAAATTTGCTGGACAGAAATGGATTAGTAGGGGCTCTTACAGTTGTTGCTGAAGTATGGAATGATTACTCTGCATCTCTTTTGAAAAGTGTACATTAAACAGGGACAGGTAGAGAGAATGTCTGGTTAACAGTTGTACTCTTTTTTTCCATTCTTGTGGGGAAGTCACTCCACATCTACCTACCAAGTGGTGGAGGAGGGCCTGAGTTGAGTAGGTGATGCTGTACTGCAGTACATTACAGCAGCTCTTTACAGACTACAGAAGACTGTAATATAATGGGTTAAAGGGGCACAGTTCATGTACAGGTGTACAGAATGATTGAAAAATGTGTTCTTTTTGGTGGGGGTCCATAGCCACCTTCAGACAATTGTGGGAAGTGGGTAGGGTGGGCTGCATTGATGGGTGCCTGGTACTGTGCCTGAAGTAAGGACAGTAGAAACCCACCTAGATAATGGTTGTGGGGCTGTGTGACGTGCACTATGACTATTGTTATGTAGTTAATGACATGTAAGACTGTGCTCTGTTGCACACTGCAGTGTACTTGCATCATGTATGGAATGTAGTGGACAATATGAGGTGGGACTAGAATCCAGGAAAGCAAATAGTTGGTGTGCAAATGTGGAGCACATGGAAACAGTGCTTTATTGGTGTGGATAAGGCACATGCAACAACCGGGTCCATCCTCATGCTACTCTACTGAGACATTATGAGGAACTGACCCATGGTAATGGGGTAGGGATCTGACCTACTGCATGCACAGCCATGCAAACACTTTTTACTCAGGGCCTCTATAACAGTCCTTGTGCAGGTGGTACAGAAAATGTTTTTTCTCTTTCCTGCAGCATGGATGAGCTTTTCTATACACAGCACCCTCAGTAGGTGCTACTACACACACACGCACACACACACACACACACACATATATATATATATATATATATATATATATATATATATATATATATATCATTCACGTTCACAAAGTTAAGAAAGCACTTAAAGCAGTCCCCTCCATGAGCATGGGTGGCAGATACAAAAAAAGACAAAGACAACCAGGTCTTACATGACAGTGCATGATGGGTGCTAGTGGCCACAAAAAGGCAGTCCATCAGATCCAGACAGTGGTCACCATTACATGGAAAAGCATGGCTATGGGTGGGGTTCTGCCATAACAGACTACTCTGATCATCACTTAGAAGTTCCTGCTGTTCTTGTCTGGGGAGATAGAATGGATTTTGATATCTGGTGGAGGCCTTGATGTTGGAGCCAAGCAGGATGTTCCTTCATGTGTCCCTGTTGCTGATGAACCAGGTTGTTATTGCTATAGCCAAATAATACAGTATAACAGCATGCACATGTCATAATCTCAGGGAAGCCCAGCTATGTGATCTCTTCCATGGGCACATCTCTAATGTACACATGCCTGCAAACCACACAAGGTATGTATGCTTATAATCCTTTCATAATGGCAATCACTAATGCTGGTACTTCACTGGATTATGGTATTGCTGCCATATTAGTAATTTCACACTTTGATGTTTGTTTCCCTCGTTTCTTAGGTATTGTGGTTGAGGGATCCTCCACTAAGGAACAGGGCATGACTGATGTTGGTGCTGTGTCGCAGACTGATAGTGATGGCAGTGTTATGTTAGCACAGTCAGAGTGTGCAGGGCAGAAATCAGAAATGGTGACTCTGAGAACACCCTATAACTTTCACCAGTGACACACCTCTGCTGCTTGTTAAATCCATCTCCTAACTCACCTGAAGCTGTGGAAGAACAGATCATTCCTGGGACTCCCACTCAGGAGGTATAGTTGATTCTTGCCCATGATTCAGCAGTGGGCAACAGCAGATCATGGGAATAGGGGTTGGGAGGAATGAAGCAGTGCCTGTCATTGCCATGTCTTCCATCATCTGTCTGTGATGGGTGCCACATAGAGCATTATGTAAGGGATGTGATGGTAGTTATCCAGGCACAGAGAGATACCATCATGATCACCATGACAGTGATGATGCAACCTGTAGGATGAGGAGCATGAGAACTTTCAATAAATGTCTCACCTCAATGTCATGTTAAACAGGCAAATGGGTGCTTCCACTGCTGCTACATGATGGAGACAATGTGATTCCTGGGGCTACCTCAAATCTGCCTCCTCTGTCAGTGCACCCAACATGTCAGGAGTTTAGTGTTCACATGCTGCTGCCTCACCCACACCACTGTCTTCACAATGGGTACACCACACAGATACTGATTATTATGTTTACATATCACTGCCTCGTACACACCACCCACCAATATAGTGTGTGGTGAAACACAAGTGGATACCCACGATGAAGTGAAGTACATTGCAAAGAGGCACAGACAATGGACAGGCAATCACACTCTCATCTTTTGCTTTTGACCTTGGCAGTAGGTGCTGGTTCCTGTGTCATTTCTTGGAGAGGAAACACCCACAGCTGGGGATATCCACAATTTGTATCCTTCCCACCTAAGATCTCACAATATTTATCAAACACATATACAGATACAGGAGCTGTGTCACTTGCCAGACATTCTCAAATGATTCCTAGTAGGGTTGAGCATCTACCTGTCTCAGGGAGCACCACCCCCACCCAGCATAATATACCCCACTCCTCCATACCCCTGGCCATACCACAAACTCTCATCCTCAACCTCATCTTAGTAAAACACCACCCCTACCGCTGAGCTCCTTGTGCACTTTTTTCACTGTACGCCTTCCCACCTGTACATTTGATGACACCTCTGCCCTTCATTAAGTCAGATGGTTAGTCTTTGCACTGTAGTGCATAACCTGAGTATAGCATTAAATGCATCAGAGCTAATCTCTGTTCTGTCTAATCTGGGCCATAGCTGTGCACTAGGTGCTCCTCTTTGCTAATGTTGATCTGTAGTACAGCTGCCTCTGTCTCACATGTTTGTGGCCTTTGACAACTTCTCAACCATTTCCTCCTCCAGTGCTGTCGATGTTCTGTCCTGTCCTGTGATGTTAGCATTTAAGCACATTGTGCAAAAATGCAAAGACAGCAAATATCTTGATGTAGGGCTCTGAAAAATACCACTGCATGCTACTAGCTGAATCTAGGCAGCATTAGTGGGCCTTCCTCAGTCTGAATACACACAATGATATTCTGGGTTGGCAACAGTGTTGAACTGTATATCATCTCAGCCATGCACACTGGGTTTTATATTTGTGTTATGATACATGGTTCCAGGGCATATCTGGAATTGCCAACAATGTTTCATCAAGGGAGATAAGCCCGCACAAGGTGCTGCTATGTGCCAGGTGTAGAAATCATGGGAATTTCCTAAATGGCAGGCAGACACACTGTATATGATAACCTGTGTATTGCACAACACCTGGCATTTGATTTTGAGGAATCCATCCTGGTTCATGTACCACTATTCATCAGGACCAGTTAGGGCTTGATAGTGATGTGAGTATAGTCTATGCCCCTTAAACCTGAAGAAATGGGCTATTTTGCAGAATACTCTCACAGTGTTGTTTCTCTTCTATGTAGTTGTTGGGGAACACATATGCCCTCCACATGCTGTAGCATCACATTCAGGAAATGATATAGCACTGCTGAGGCAAATGCCTGTGAGGTACTCAAAGTGTTACCTGATGGTCATTGGAAGGGCCCTGTAGTGAGAATAGTTGAGATATATATAACTTATTATCCACAGACACTGGTTTTCTACTCATATTGAAATCCATGTTTGGATATCACGTTTTCTAGTTTTTGTATATTGTCATTAGCTCATTCTACCTAATACAGTGAGAACATCTGAGAAGGCTAACCCACTTAGTTTCTTTTCTTCTGTTCCTCCTTTCTCCCTTTCTAAAAAAAAAAAAACAAAAAAAAAATGCCTGAATCTCCTTGTGTTCTGACTGTGCTTCTCAAATATTTTGGAAATATAGGGTATATTTTAGTGCATTTATTAAAACTGTATTTGCCTTAATATTGCTACAACTCAAGTGCTCTTGGTTGCGCTGCATCTGAATTGTTTTAGTGTTGTTTTAGCTGCTTTTCTGTATATACAGACTTTTCTGTATATGTAGACTAGCTACTTATTCTACTTTATTACTGCCTCTTAAATCATTTTTCATTTGTGCATCTGCCTTGCTTCATTTAAATTAAATAGCTAATTTTGTAGAGTTTGAATTACATTTACTATTTAGGGCTACACACTCATGTGTGTTAGTCTTTTCTGTGTTTATTTACTGTATTATTGCATTGTTTAGCCTGTTTAAAAATAAATAAATAAATAAATACTATCTTGTTTGCTCGTTTCCTGTCTTTCCTAGCTAGTATAGTCCAGATCCCATGATTTGCTGGTTTCAGGACTTTATTTTCTGTGTTCAAAGCTATCCAGATGTGGTAGAGGGAAGTCCTACTGCTTACCAGTGGGAATGGTGAGGATTGTACTGCCTATCTAACACTAGAGGAGTGGTTTCCAGCTGTGAAACTGTAATTTTATTAGCCCTTTTGGGCTGATTTATAGCCATTTCAACTTTCTGGCTTAAAAACGCGTGTGTTTTTCAAATCATGCAGCACCGCAGGGCTACGGTTAAACTATTTCAGGTGCCAGAAAGTCTGCTCTTCAAATTTTCCGTTCGAACTAGCTGGTTTCTCAGTAGTAGTACTAAAATCTGAACCCCTGTGACTAGCACTTGCTCTAGAACCTGCTGTAAAGCACTATGAAGCCTTAAACTGATACAAGCACTCAACTCTCCTTGCTAATAAGGAGAAATTAATTGTAGGCACTAAATAGCCTATAATTGCAAAGTACCTTGCAAAGGTAAGGGAAAACAGCTCTTTTACTTTACAAGGATCAGCTCCTGGTGATTTCTCCTGTTCACCTGGTGAATCTGGACATACTGGGGAAATGCAGCAACTGCCTCATGTACACAGAAAACCCTCTCCTCCTATCACCCAACACTACAACCTGCGAAAAATGTATTTACATAGCCAAACTGGAAGCAAAGTGCTCTCCAGCCAAGAGTGTGCTAGACAGTCAAGAGGAGAAGGTTAACACCTGCACTACACCTCAAGCAACACATAGCCCTTCAAAACCCACACCAACACCCACACATAGCAACACTAAACCACATATGTGGAGGCCTTTAACATTAACCTGCCCAAGCAACAAGGATGTCCAAAGCTGAAATGCAAACAGTCACAACCAAACTGACATGTAGCTCACAACACCAGTGTGCCATCCAACAACGGCCCCTAAGGCGAGACAATGTACCCAACACTTTAGTCATAGGTGACTCTACAGTCAAGCAGACTGATGTCCCATTCAACAGGCTGAACAAGGAGAAAATTACAGTCAGCTGCCTGTCGGGTGCCAGAATCCACCACATAACACATGCACTCAAGTCACTCCACAACAAGTACAAATATGACTGTCATTGTCCATGTTGGAGTGAATGACTTAAGATGTACCTCCTTGGACTACATGAAAAGAGACATGGAAGAGCTCTTGGATCATGTGGCCCAGGCAGGTATGACCCTAGCCCTGAGTAGCATCCTGCCTTTGCCCAGAATGATACCACAGTATAAGGACAAAATGACTGACTTCAATAACTGGCTAAGCTTCTGGTGTCATTCAAAGGGGATCCAGTATCTGTCTGCCTGGGACGACATGATTGACAAACCACGATGCTTTGCCAGAGATGGTCTGCACCTGTCGCCCCTGGGATTCAGGTTACTGGCTAAAGCTCTTGCCACCCCTATAGTGCCTTTTTTAGGCAAGGTTCAAAGGACAAAACCACCACCGTAACAGATACAAGCATGCAAAATCTGAAGGTAATGCTACTTAATGCTAGAAGTCTTAACCTCAAAATGCACTCTCTTGAGGCACTCCTAAAAATGGAGAACATTGATATCTGTGGAGTAACTGAGACCTGGTTCAAGGCTCCAGAGAGCAACCCTGTAATACCAGGCTACAACTCTTACCACACTTTTCGGCCACCAAACCAAGACCAAAACACAAAGGTGGAAGATGGTCCCTATTCACCAAGGATAGCCACACCTCCAAGCTAGTTGCCCAACACAATGCATCTGAAATTCTCCGGGTGCAACTAACACTAGGTAAGACTGCAATCCAAATTGTAGCTTGCTACAGATCCCCCATCATGCCTCAAGATTCTCAATACACCATTCTAAACATGCTGGAAAATATTAAGATACAACCAAGCACCCTAATACTGGGTGATTTCAACTACCCTGCCATTAACTGGGAAAACTACTTGAGTACCAACACCTTTTCCCAACAGTTCTTGGAATTCATAAATTCCAACGTCCTTGATTAAATAATCCATTGTCCCACCAGGGGCTCCAATATATTAGATCTGGTCATTACCAACATGGGAGATAGATGCTCCACACCAGTATTCACCCCCTCATTAGTCAGGTCTGACCAAAAGCTAATCACCCTTGACATCCACATCCCACCCCCACCCCCCCAGTAAGAAACCTCTGTAAAAAACTTCTCCAAAGTCAACTTCATGCTACTCATGTCAGAAGTGACAAACTTCATGACACTCATGCAGACAGTAGCTGAAAGTCCAGCTGCTGAATCCTACACTAAGGCGCTGTACGAGCACATCCAGTCATGCATGAATTGTGCCATCCCAAATAGAACCAAAATGCTCTCCTCCAAAACAAGGAAGCCAATCTGGTGGTCCCCTGCCATAAACAAACTATACAACAGAAAGAAAAAACTGTTGCAGAAAAGTGGAAAATCCCAGGATGCAAAAAACTCCCTTACTAGCCTCAGTAAGAAGCTGCAATCCCTCATAAAATCCTCCAAAGCTAGTTACGAAAATAAAATTGCCAAAGATTCCAAAGACAACCACAAGGCATTCTATAGTATGTCAAGAATCTAAATAGCAATGCTCAGATCTGCTCTGAGCTACAACAGAATGACATTAAATATACTGATCCCAAGGATATTGCCAAAATCCTGGCAGATCGATTTAGTGCCAACTTCACCCCCCTCTCACCCCCAAAGGGTCCATCTCAATAGCAAAAGATTGCCAAATTCCGGTAATCACGGCCACACAGGTAGAAACCACACTCTCCAAAGTTAAGAGTACAGGATCCATGGGACCAGATGACATCCCAGGCTGTGTACTACATGAACTACAAAATGAACTGGCACCTCACCTAAGTGTCATGTTTGATCATAGTATCACCTCAGGCTTCATGCCCACTGAATGGAGCACAGCTACAGTTATCCCACTCCACAAGGGGGGATCCACCTTGGATCCCAGGAAATACCATCCCATCAGTCTGACGAGCCTGATCTGCAAGGGCATGGAGCACATTATCATGGAACTTATAAACAAAGATATTGGCAGCCTTCAAACACTGGACCCCATCCAGTTTGGGTTCATGAAGGGCCGATCTTGTCTCCTGAACCTGATTGACTTCTTCAAATCAGTCTCCAGAGCTGTGGATGAGAGAAAGGCGGTCCACACAGCCTATCTGGACCTCATCAAGGCCTTCGACACCATCCCCCACTCTGGAATCATAGACAAACGTACTAACCTGGGCATAAATCCCTATGTCACTTGATGGTTTGTCAACTGGCTAAATGACAGAACCGAGACTGTTAAAGTAGCCGACTACAAATTCTACTCCAGACAAGTGACAAGTGGAGTACCTCAGGGTTCAGTCCTGGGACCACTCTTGTTTTGCATTTACTTCTCTGAAGTGCAGGCCAACACTAAGGGACTCTGGCTAACAAATTTCGTAGATGACTGCAAACTGGGAGCCATTACTGAATCCCCAAATTATGTCGATATTCTACAAGAGGGCCTTACAGAAACAGATGCTTGGTGCCAGAGCCATGGGCTCAAGCTTAATGCCAAGAAATGTATAGCTATTCCCTTTGGAGAAAAACATGTACCCATGAATTACCACATAGGTGGCAGTACACTAAACACCGAAAGTGTGATGAGAGACTTAGGGACAGAGGTGGACAGTTGTCTCACCTTGGATAACCACATCGTCACAACAATCAGGAAATTTTTCTATGTGGCACACCTCATCACTAAAGGCTTTTCATCCAGAAAAAAGGTCATTGTCCCACTGTACTCATCCTTCAATAGATCCATTATAGAGTACAATGCCCCATTTGGAATGTACCTCACAAGACATCTGCAACAGCTTGAAAGGCCTCAGAAGTGCCTCACTAAAAGAATCGTAGGCCTTAAACAGATGCCCTATGCTGACCATCTAAAAAAACACCAGCTATACTCTGTGGCATTTCGTCTACTCAGAGGCAATCACTGCTTAACATACAAGGCCATGTCAAACCCTGAGCTGTTGGATATGCTCCACTTAAAGAAATCCCAATTCCTCAGAGCCACATGCTCCAAAGATCTAAACCTTGTCATCAAAATGAACAAAACATGCTGGAGGGATAAGTTCCTGACCCAGAGACTTCCCATACTCTGGAATAGACTGCCAATACATGTCAAGCAGAGTACCTCCTTAGCCCTCTTCAAAAGGAACTTTAACGATTGGATGGGAGATAGAAAATTCACCCCGGGAATCACGTCAGTCGCCCTGCTAGACAGGGGTCCAGGGAAGTAAATATCATGGGAAGAAATATCCAGGGAATTGTTATGGCTAGGCTTGTAAAGGCCCTAGGGCCAATAGCCTAGTACCACCCTATGAACCTATGAACATGATAGTGGTCACCCCTGTCCACGTCATGGAGGTGGTGGTATGGTATGCACAGCTGGGTACTTATATTATGCAAGGGGCAATAGTGTACCCACCATAGCTAGTGGCTACAAGATCATTCTCTAAAATATTCCTCTCAGCTATGACAGTTGCTATACCTGCCATTGTAATGTGGTCTCTCTCCCACTTCTTCAAGAAATCTCAATGTACAAACTTGCCGGTGTCAAAAGGATCATTTTTTTTTTTTTGCGGGTCTCAGTCACTTTACCATATTGATTACATTAACCTACAAACACAATAGGGCTCATTAGAATGATATATATTTCTGTATCAATATACAGTCATTAGCATATGGTGTCAAATGCACAATTTCACCTGCTTACATAACAGTGCTAATCCCCTGAAAGACTCTAGTCTTAGTCTCAATACAATGAGCAACTGAAATCATGAAACATAAAGAAAATTTAGAATTGTATGAAGAAAAAATACAGACCTGTAAATCAAAATTAAGTACATTCACGTATAAAGTTTGCTATCAAATTTCTTATACTATTAGTTATATAGTGAAATGAAAACAGTAGCCTAGATCATAGAGAACATTTCCAGGAGTATCATCATATCTTATTAGTGTTAATTGTTGCTCTTTCACAAAGTTCTTTTAATTCGACAGATGTTTTATTTATTTATTTATTTGTTTGTTAGTTTATTTATTTATTTATTTATTTATTTATTTGCAATTTGTTAACTGGGAAAGTCCATTGGGCCAATGTGAGCCCGTTTTCAATGGAGGCCCGGGAAGAAAAGCTCCTTAATACAGTAATTCTATATCTACATTAAAACTCAAAATGCAGCATTATTATATTGATAGTAATGACAAGTAAGAAATCCAAATAGTTCAGCTTGAAATATGCAATCAGCAGGTTTTTTTTTTTTTTGTGAAATATGGGAAGATTTGTAGAGAGAAGTAATTATATTGAGCAGGAGTAGGTTTTAGTTGTTGTGTCTTTCGGATTATCCCAGTTAGGGGTCACCACAGCAGAACTCCAGTCCGCTAATGTTTGGTAGTGGATTTTTACGTGCCGAGTTACCAGCCCTGATGCACAGCCTTCAATGAAGGCACGCCCATTCACGCATGCCTCCACACAGAAGACGCTCTAACTGAGAATTGAACGGTATGTTTTAGTATGATTTAGAAATAGGAAGGGGTGAAAAAGGCTGGAAAGTATCAGGTGGGGTGGGAGCAGGAGCATTCCCAGAGAGAAGAGAGGTAATTGTGGAGTAAGGTCTTAAAGGTAGACAGATTGTGGGTGGTTCTAATATGGGGAGGCGGAAGTGAATTCCATGACCTGGCAAGGGAGAAGGATAGTAAGAGTTGCCCTGGAGTATGTAAGGGTTTATAAAGTTTGAGCAGATTTTGATTGTTGGATCTGAGTATTCTATGAGACTGATGCATTTTTAGGGTGGAGGAAAGGGAAGGACAGTTAGATGATTTGAAAATGAGCTTATGGGCTGTTGTAAGTTGAAGATATGTCAGATAGTTTGGGAGCTCTATCCAATTTAGGGAATGGAGGAAGTTACAGTGATGAGAAGAGGATATGGATCCAGTGGCAAATTTTGATATTTTATTATAGCAGGAAGATAGTTTGGTTTTGAGGGTTGATTGAAGATTAGTAAGGAGAGGGGCTCCGTATAGAAAAGAGGAAATGAGGTAAGTGGTGGATAGAAGTTGTTTTGATGCAGGAGTAAGGTAGCGACTATGACAGTATAGCATTCCAAGCTTTTGATGTTTTTTTTTTAATATTTGTTTGTAGATGTACGTCAGATTTTAATTGGTCATCGATAAGGACACCCAGCAGTTTTGTATGGGGGACTATTTCGATGGAGTTCTTGTTATGACTGTAAATATAGAATGATGCTTTGTCAATTTTGGTGTGTCTAGAGGGGATGAATATCATAATTTTGGATTTTGATGCATTAAGAGCTAGATGATTATCTAGCATCCAATACTCGGTACAGGAGAAATCTTCTTGAGTTAAATTCATACATTTGGGAAGAGATTTGGTGATCAGATAATGGTCGAGTCATCTGCATATTGGACGAGTTTAGCATTAGGGATGTATTGATGGAAGTCATTAATAAAAATGTTGAATAATAAGGGGGCCCAATATTGAGCCTTGTGGAATACCTGTTTGAGTGTGGAGGAAGGAAGAAATACAATTGTTCCGCTTTACGGCTTGTTCCCTGTCTGAGAGGTAGCTGGTGAACCAGTTAATAGAAAAAGAGGAAAGGTTGAGATGAGAGAGCTTGGACAGGAGAAGAGTATGATATATAGTATTTAAAGCCTTAGATAAGTCGAGAAGGAGGGTAGATACTATGTTGCCAGTATCACGAACAGAGTTAATGATTTTGAGAACAGAGAGCATGGCAGTAGTGGTGCTGTGACCAGGTCTGAAGCCATGTTGAGTAGGGGTAATAGATGATTACCTAACAGGTAGAGTAGGAGTTGGAGGTGGATACATTTTTCAAGAATTTTAGAGATAGGTGACAGAATAGCTGTTGCATGAAAACTGGAGATTGTAAAGTTGTTACCCCCTTTTGTGGAGGGGAAAGATGAAGGATTTTTTTCCAAAGGAGGGGTATGTAAGACTCTTGTATGAAGCGATTTATTAGGATGCAGATGGGAAGTGGCTAGCTTTAGGAAGTTAGGTGGGATATTGTCAGGGGCATTAGAACATGATTTTAATTTAAGTAAGAGTTTTTTATGGTATGCATAGGAATAGGCTTGAGAGTAAAAGTTGAGAGGTGAGTATTGTTGGAGGATGAGGGGGCAGGATTTGGTGTGATGGGTGTGGTATGGTTTGGGAAAGATGCAGTGAGTTTGGCTATGGAGTCAATGAAGAAGGAATTACATTAAGTAGCTAGGTCATGGTCTGGAGAGCTTGGGTCAGGGCAGGGGTTATCTTTTTTGCCAGGACAGAGAACTGAGGAGATACTAGTCCATAATTTTTTGGGGTTGGATTTATGGTTATTTTGAAGTTTAAAATAATAAGATTTACAGTCAATGGCTATTTGTTTTTTCACCTGATTACGAAGTTGCTTGTATTCAGTCAGGGAGTTGGATGTTTTGAATCTTTGATAGTATTTCCATGATTTGTCTCGGAGACACATAAGGGTTTTGGTCTGTTTGGTTAGCCAGGGGGACAGTTTTGGATTTGATTCTTTTACTTCTGGAGGGGGCAAAACAGTTGAGTATTAATGTGTTCTTCATGAATTCCCAAAAACATTTCTCACAAAATCTGTTAAATTAAAAAAAAAAAAATTCTCACAAAATCTGGTGTGCGACTGCAAATTTTATCACGTGACATTTGCATTTAGAAATACACAACACTCAATGAATAATTTATATTCATACATACACAGCAAATACATTTCATGTTCTAAGTGGATTTAAAGGCATCAGGAAATGTCCAGAGCCAAGTTCACAAAGCTGAAATTCATCGACTTCAAATATAAATGAAATATACAAAAAAGATAGGCTGAAAGGTGGCATGGATATTTAGATATTATCATCCATAATTTATGGACAACCACCATCATTACTTGATATCTTGAATGTTATCAATTATGGATAACATTGTCAAGGAAAATGAAGCCCAATGGAAGTCTATTTCAAAATTACATGTTGCAGCATTTTCTACATTTTTCATGTGAACAAATGAAAAAAAAAAAGTTGCAATCTGTGCCATGATGCTGCAGTTATTTTCTCATTATTAATGTTTATTAAAGACATAACGTTTACTGCAATGTAGATACATTCCATTCCTTTATAAAGGATTGTGCCATGCAGTATATTGTAGATGTAGAATAAAATGCAGCACCATCATTAGTACAGGATGTACTATAAATCAAAACAGTAACATAAATGGGAGCCCATAGAACATAAAGCTTCTAGGTTAGGACACACTTCTTTAATTTCATTTTACACCTGCATTGTTTGCATCGAATTACCAACAGCATCATTGTAGATGGAAGCCATACATGTTAGGCAGAGAAGTGAAGGTAAAGGCAGATGAAACATGGTGGTATAGATCTAAAACTGGTGACAGATGGGGAAGGAAAAATAAAATGTGATTAATATATTACTTTAAATGTGGAATGGAAGACAGTATATTGCTGAAAGATGATTACAGTGAAAAACTGCCAAATGCAATAGCATGGATGAGGAGTGTCAAAAATGAAAAAAAAAAGTAAAGACTAAAAAGTTATAGCAACTGGAAAACTAATTTTCTAAGCAGTAAATTTTGGAACTGGAAATGTTGCTCACTTTCATGATGTAGGGGATCATTGAACCTGTGGAGAATGTTGTGATGTCAGTCATACAGAATGTGTACCAATAAAAATATCTGTCATCCTTCATCCTCACAGGAAATGAGAACAGTCTATGAGTAGAATAAAAGGGGATGACAGGCAAAATGAATCTTGCCACTGTCTCATTTAATATCCATGTGTCAAAGATTTGAATGCATATAGGTTGTAAACATGGACCTGCAGGTTGATAAGCAGAGACATATTGTGAGAAAGAATGGTGCAGAGCAAAATGAACTAACTTCAATGGAAGATCTAGGGGGTGTATTAATAAAGGAGTGATCCATCAATTATTACTGATCTAAGGAGATGAACACTATTGAAAGGTATTAAAAATTGGCTAAAAATGATGTGAAGTAGGCTATGAAAAACTGAAAGGCTGCCAGCCCAGCCAGATAGAATCTTGTAAATAAGTCTATGTGATTTCTAAATATTAATATAATCCACAGGCTTGTTTTACAAATGTAAAACAGAACTATATGTTATGATTAAACTATATGTTGTACTGAGCTTCAAAAAATTTAACCACAGTGTACTCTGGAAGAAAGCTGATAAGCCAAGTGTTGTATGACTGTTTGATCTCAAACTCACAGCCGTGATGTCTGGACTAGCAAATTCTTTCTATTGTTTTGAGACCAGTTAATTGCTAGATTTTACATATAAAATGTATTTTATTGCTATGGCTTCCTGGCCAGGTGCAAGATTAAGGAACTGTTAAAATTCTGAGTTTCTGTTTGCTTGGGAAATTAAACCAGAGAAGTGTCAAGAATTATGCAATCTAAAATGAGTCAGCAGTGATGTATTATCAATTTAAGACTTTCTCAGACTGAGAAAATCAGAGCATTTTGCATTTGGCTTCATAACTGACAACATCACCAGCACTTGCTTGCTCTGTATGTAAGTAGGATCTTAGACTTTAGTATTTCTCTTAGAAATAGATAGAAAATAGTAAGATTAGCTTAGCTGTTTCTATATTTATGTCAGACTATTCTACAATATTAGTTTAAGAATTTTTCTATAATCTCTGAACTCTTGACTAGCACTATATTGAACTGAGAAGATTTGTCTTATGTTTTTATTATTTATTATTAAATGTTTTTAAACCTTTCAACTGTGGCTGTTTTGTGTAGAGATAATTTAAGCTCTAGAGTCTTCTTCTTCTACTTTCGGCTTTTCCCGGTTAGGGGTTACCCAGAGGGCATATTTGTGAACTCATACAAACCAAAAGGAGTCACAAAAGCTGACCCCATTCTAGCACTGGTTGTTATGGGCACCTGCCAGTAACTTTTGGTAAGATCAATGGTGGTAAGATACTTAGTCCCACCCAGCTGCTCTAGGCCCTCATCTGTCCAAGGCATGGGGTAAGCATTTGACTCTGTGTGACTATTTAATTTCCTATAGTACACACAGAACCTGGTACTGCCATCCTTTCTTTGGCACCAGCACCACTGGGGAGGCACAGGGACTGTTGGATCTTGAATTATTCCTAGTTTCAACATTTCCTGTATCTCCTCCCTCAGAATCTTTTCAACTCTTCCAGGCACCCTATAAGGAGCCTGCCTAATAGACCTTTTGGGTCCTGTATCCACCTGGTGCTCTACCAGGTGGGTGCACCCTGGTTTCCCAGTGAACATGTCCCCAAACTCCTGTAACACTGCTTGGATTTCTCAAACCTGGGTAGGAGATAGCTGCTGGGATATTGCTTCCCCTTCCACTGAGGTGTCAGTCCGAGCTTCACTGAGGTGATCAGTCAACAGATCTCCCTCAGACTCTCCCTGCAGTCTACTGCAAATACTCACCACAAGGGCCTCCCTATCATGGTAAGGTTTCATCATGTTAACATGGTATAATTTGTGCCCCAGCCTTCTGCCTAGCCATTTTACCATGTAGTAAACATCACTTACCTTTCTTACCACTTTGTAGGGTCCCTCCCAAGTTGCTTGCAATTTGTTGTGTCTGAAAGGAATGAGAACCATTCCCTGCTACCTTATAGCATACTCTCTAGCTCAAGCATTCCTGTCATTCCAGACCTTTTTCTGCTGTTGGGCTTCTGCCAGGTTCTCCTAGGCCAAGCCCATGAGTTCCCTGAGACTTGCCTGAGATTTAGGACATATGCCACAGCAGACTCCTTGTGAGATTCACACTCACCTTCTGACTCATCTGGAATTAAATCTAGTGGTCCCCTTACCCTATGCCCATACAACAACTCAAAGGGTGAATAACCCATGGATTCCTGGGAATCTCTCTGTAAGCAAACAACAGATGGGGCAAATATTTGTCCCACTCCCTCTTAAACTGGCCTGCAAATGCCTGTAGCATGGAACTGATTGTAGAGTTTAGCCTCTTAACAAGACCATTAGTCTGGGTATAGTAGGGGGTGGTCTTTAGGTGCTTCACCCCACAGTACTTCCACAGATAAGCCAGCAAGTATGTCGTAAAATTGGCACCTCTGTCAGTCAGTATTTCTTTTGGGAAACCTACCCAGCTGAAAACCTCTAACAAAGCATTTGCCACCTTTTCGGCCTCAATGCAGGACAAAGCTACTGCCTCAGGGTATCTTGTAGCATAATCTACTACCACTAGGATATACTTTTTCCCTGTGGAACTTGGGATACTCAGAGGCACCACAATATCCATAGCTACCCTATGAAATGGCTCCTCAATCACAGGCAAAGGCATCAAAGGAGTTCTCACCTTGTCTCCTGCCTTGCCTCCCTTTTGGCACTGCTCACAGGTCCTGTAGTACCCTATTATATCTCTAGAATTTCCAGGCCAATAAAAGTTCTGCATAATCTGTCTGTTTGTACATTTTATGCCCATACGACCTGCAAAGGGAATATCAGGGGCTATGGCTAGAAGTGCCAGATGGTAGGCTCAAGGCACTACCAACTGCTGTATTATCTCCCCTTTTAGCCCTCCATCAGGGGTCCATACCTCTGTACAGTAACCCTTTGTCCCAGCATACAGATCCCCTTGCTTGAGAATCAGATGCCTCACTAGCTACCTGCCTCAGGCCTTGCAATGTAGGGTCTGAGAGCTAAGCCTGTCTCAAGTCTCTCTTTGTAACCCTTCCCAGCTCCCCTTCCACAGGAAGTCTGGCATTCTCTGACAGCGGTGCCTCACTGTTACCCTGGGTACTACTACTCACCTCTACCTTTGCAGTCACTCTGTCCAAGGGAACATCAGTACCCACAAGCAGCTGTGGCTCACCTTCAGTCTCACTCCTACAGAGTAGCTCCCTTCCTGAAGTAACCACCTCACAGTCCTGGCTGCAAGTATGCAATCTGTCAGGGTCTCCCCAAGGCTACCAGACCCACATACTTGTCTCAAAGCCTGACCACATGTAATTGCATTAACACATGGTACTGCCTCATCAAAATCCTTCCCTATCAGGACATCTGCAGAATGGTAGTTTGGTACCCTTGTTGTCTCAAGACAACCTACTGTTGGCATTTTGTCTTTCCCACTTACTGGCTCCCTCACCTTTTGTTCCCCACCTTGCCTCCATGGACATCTGTATGCCACATGGCCCCACTGGTTGCATTCAAAACATTTAACCATAGGTTCTGGACATATACCTGGACTAGGGGCTTCCCCTGCTACTAGCAGGCTCTGTTGGGGCAGTCTGGGCTGCCCACCATGGATTCCTTTAGACCCTTGAGCAGTAATTGGGATCCCTTTCCTGTGCAGGGATGCCTTGTTTGTTAGCTATAGGTCTCCCTTATTCCTCAATTCATCTGAAGTAGCACCTTGTCTATCAGGTAACCAGATCCTCATGTCCTCAGGCAAAGTGCTAAGGGCTTTCTCCCTCACCAAAAGGTCTGCCAGTCCTTCAGACGTGCTGACCTGACATCCACTCATCCACCTATGGAAATAAGTGCTCAGTTCAGCAACATATTCACACATACTTTCATCTGTCTTGCATCTATGCTCATGAAACTTTTTCCTATAAGTTTCAGGTGTTAGCTTAAAAATTCTAGCAAACAATTCTTCACAGCAGCATAATCAAAAACTTCACGACCAGTTAATTTAGACAGCACAGATACAGCTTTACCATAGAGTAAGAGGTTCAGGAACCATAACCAGAGCTTTTGGTCAACATCATACTGTTTACATACCCTATCAAACATATGAATGCAACTATCAAAATTATCTCCCTCTATAAACTGTGGAAGCAATTTACTGACCTTTTGTGCTTCTGGGGTCCAGTTACTCCATTCCCCATTACCTCCATGACTCTGGTAAAGAATCAGCATCTCCTTTTCATGCTGCCTCTGCCTCTCCTTCTCCTCAGCTTCCAGGCATAGCAGTTTCTCATTCTCCTCAGCCTGTAGACATCTCAGTCTCTCCGCTGCTTCTGCTTCCAAATGCCTGGCCTCCAGCTCAAGTTTCTTTAGCTCCAGATGGATTTTAAGTCCTCTGTGGAAAGGTTGAGCTGTCCATTATCTGAGTGTTGTACACCTCCATGGCCAGTCTGACCATCCTCCTGATTGCTGTTTTCTGATGCAGCTGTGACCAAAGCTGCAATCATGTCTGCCTTAGTCAGGTTTCTATGCACCAGTCCTTTAGCCTGCACATCTCAGCCAACTGGTTCCTTGTCAGCTTGCTATCCTTCTCTGCTGACATGCTTACCTGCTCTCCCTGACTAACTAACCTAACAAAAGAATTAAAGCAATTGTGATCTAAACTCTGAATATTCAAAGCATGGCTGATTTAGAGTACAAAAACACCTTCAGTGATCACTGTACACAAGCTAGAGGAATTCACTATCCACACCACTACTAGCCAGTTAGTATGTGATGTGGCTAACTCACCACTATCAAACAATTAATATTTGAAGTGGCTATCCCACCACTGCCACCAATTAATATGTGATGCCCGTGGACTGGCCCAGTAATCAAGAAGCATCAATCCTCATGACTAGCACAAATGAGGAGCATGCACATTGGGAAGGATAACAAATACGCACACAGTAAAGTAAAATTTCTCGTACAAGCACACACAGTTCACAATCAGTCTGAGGCTAGTTTCTCCCTTTCTCTCCAAAACCCCAATAAGACTCCCGACTGGCACAGCTATAGGGTCCAGATCTCAGCCTAGTGGTCAAGCTAAAACCTCCAGCACCCTCTCTGCACAACCAGTGCTTTGTATCCCTGCCCAAGTAGCTGACACACACTCACTTTAAGATTTGATTTATATATAAACACACAGACATTTCTGGGGAAGGCTGGCACAGGTTCTCCAGCTATGCCCCCTTTCAGCCCAGACTATAAGGTAATAATTACTGCCACCAACCACTAATATCAGCTACTAATAAGGCCCTTACCCAAGGGTATCCAATTTTACTGTGCAATACTATTATCCAAATAGTAAGTGTGACGAGAACCTTTAAGGCTATTGGAGTGGCTGAGTACAGTATCACTAAATACATGCACATACTCTAGAGATTAAATTATCTCTACACAAAGAGCCACAGTTGAAAAGTTTAAAAATATTCAATAATAAATAATAAAAACACAAGGCAAATCTTCTCAATTCAACAAAGTGCTAGTCAAAAGTTCAAAGATCGCAGGAAAATGCTTATAATGCTGTAGAATAGTCTGACATAAATATAGAAACAGCTAATCTAATATTACTATTTTCTATCTACTTCTAAGAGAAATACTAAAGTCTAAGATCCTACCTACATACAGAGCAAACAAGTGCTGGTGGCATTGTCAGTTCTGAAGACAAATGCAAAATGCTCTGATTCTCTCTCTCTCTCTCTGAGAAAGTCTTAAATTGATAATACATCACTGCTAACTCATTTTAGTTTACATAATTCTTGACACTTCTCTGATTTAATTTCCCAAGCTAACAAAAACTCAGAATTTTAACAGTTCTTTGATCTTGCACCTGGCCAGGAAGGTTCATAGGTTCATAGGTAGGTACTAGGCTATTGGCCCTAGTGCCTATACAAGCCTAGCCAAAAATGTACCCTGGCTTTCGACACCCAAAAAAATTATATTCCTGTGCCTCTGTCAAGCAGAACCACAGAAGTGATCCCCGGGGTGAATTTCCTATTACCCATCCAATCATCAAGATTTTTCTTGAAGAGTGCTAATGAGGAGCTCTGTTTGACATGGATAGGTAGTCTGTTCCAGAGTATGGGAAGTCTCTGTGACAGGAATCTATCCCTCCAGCAAGTTCTGTTTATTGTGGTGACAAGGTTTAGGTCCCTAGAGCATGTAGCTTAGAGGGATTGGGATTTCTTTAAGTGGACCATGTCCAACAGATCTGGATTTGACATAGCTTTGTATGTTAGGCAGAGATCGCCTCTGAGTAGGCGATATGCGACGGAGTAAAGCTGGAGTTTTTTGAGACAGTCTGCGTAAGGCATCTGTTTGAGGCCAGTAATCCTCAATGTGAGGTATTTTTGTGGCCTTTCCAGTTGTTGTAGATGTCTTGTGAGGTACATACCAAAAGGGGCATTGTACTCTACAATGGGTCTAATGAGTGATGAGTAGAGGGGAACAATGACCTCTTTTTTTCTGGATGAGAAACCTTTTGTGATGAGGTGTGCCATGTAGAAGGATTTCCTGACCAGTTTGGCGATGTGATTATTAAAGGAGAGACTACTGTCCACCTGTGTCCCAAGGTCTCTTATCACACTTTCAGTGTTAAGTAGACTACCGCCTATGTGGTAGTTCATGGGTACAGAATTTTTACCAAAGGGGATGACAATGCACTTTTTGGCATTGAGCTTGAGACCATGTCTCTGACACCAGGCATCTGTCTCAGTCAGGCCCTTTTGTAGGATGTCCACATCATTAGGAGTTTCAATTATGGCTCCTAGTTTGCAGTCATCTGCGAATTTAGTTAGCCAAAGACCTTCTGTGTTAGCCTGTACTTCAGAGAAGTAGATACCAAACAGGAAAGGACCCAGGACTGATCCCTGTAGTACTCCACTTGTCACTGGTCTGAAGTCTGATTTGGAGTCTGCTATTTACACAGTGTGGGTTCTTTCAGTAAGCCAGTTGGCAACCCATCTTGTGACATAGGGATTTATACCTAGTTTAGTGTGTTTATCTATAATTCCAGAGTGGGGGATGGTGTTGAATGCTTTGGCGAGATCTAGATAGGCTGTGTGAACCACCTTACCCTCATCTATGGCTTTGGTGACTACTTCAAAGAAGTTTATCAGGGTTAGGAGACATGATCTGCCTTTTACAAACCCAAACTGTGTGGGGTCCAGGGTTTGGAGATCTCCAATGTCTTTGTTTTTGAGTTCCATGATGATACGTTCCATGGCCTTGCAGACAAGGCTCGTCAGGCTAATGGGACAGTAGTTCCCGGGGTCTGTTGTGGCCCCCCCTTTGTGGAGTGGGATAACTGTCACGGTGCACCATTCATTGGGCACAAAGCCTGAGGTGAGGCTATGATTGAACATGTAGTTCATGTAGAAGGCAGCCTGGGATGTTGTCAGGTCCCATGGATGCTGTGTTCTTGGCTTTGGAGAGTGAAGTTTTTACCTGTGCAGCCGTGATTATAGTAACTTTGCATTCTTCTGGTATAAAGATGGGCCCTTTAGGGGGTGAGAGGGGGTTAAAGTTAGCACTGAACCTATCTGCCAGGATATTGGCAATATCAGTTGGTTCTGTATATTTAGTGTCATTGTGCTGTAATTCAGAGCAGATCTGAGTGTTGCCATTGAGATTTTTGACATAACTATAGAATGCTTTGTGGTTGTCTTTAGAATCAGTGGCAATTTTGTTTTCATAACTAGCTTTGGAGGATTTTATGAGGGAACTCAGCTTCTTACTGAGGCTGACCAGGGAGTTCCTCCAATCATGGGATTTTACTCTTTTTTGCAACAGTTTCTTCTGTTGTAGAGTTTGTTTATGGAAGAAGACCACCAGATTGGCTTCCTTTTTTTGGAGGATAGCATCTTGGTTCTGTTAGGGATAGCACGATCCATGCACTCGTGTAAGTGCTTATAAAGTGCATTTGTGTAGGATTTAGCAGTTGTACCTCTAATTGTCCATCTGCATGGGTTTCATGAAGTTTGCCACTTCTGTCTTAAGAAGCGTGAAGTTGGCTTTGGAGTAATTTTTTACGGTTGTTTTCCTAATGGGGGGTGGGAGCGGGATGTGGATGTCTAGGGTGATTAGCTTGTGGTCAGATCTGACCAACGAGGAGCTGACCTCTGGTGTGGAACACCGGTCACCCATGTTGGTGATGACCAGGTCTAGGATATTGCTGCCTCTGGTGGGGGTGTGGATAAGTTGATCCAAAGCATTGGAATTGATGATTTCCAGAAAACGTTGAGCAAAAGAGTTGGTACATGAGTAGTTTTCCCAGTTAATGGTAGGGTAACAAAAAAAGACATTATATATGTAAAATCTAGCAATTAACTCTGGTCTCAAAACAATGGAAAGCATTTGCTAGTCCAGACATTATGGCTCTGAGTTTGAAATCAAACAGTCATACAATGCTTGACTTATCAGCTTTCTTCCAGCAGACTGCACTGTTGTTACATTTTTGAAGCTCAGTACAACATATACCCTGGGATTCATGAAGCTTGCGCCAGATGCAGGCGTAGTGTAGACAGAATAACGCCAAATATGGCCGTCGAGCGATTCAGGTACGATCCAATACCACATGCACTACCGGCGTATGCCAGAACTGCACAGCCCTCGGCATAGGTATGCTAATCACCCCATGTGCAGTGTCGCACCATGCAAATGAAGGCAGATAGTGATTCATGAAGTGGTGCAGGTGTAGCGTAAGCCCACGGAAATGTAAACCAAAAAACACGGTTTACATTTTCCCAAACAGAACATCGGAGCTTTGGAAGCGGACCAGACTCATGTATTACAAAGTTAACATATGCCAATGGCTAAATACACAGCCAATGGCATAAGAAAAGATGCACAACACCTAAAAAAACAGCATTTAATGTCATGTCCACAGTAACGCACAGTACAACCGCAGGGCATGTGTGTGCAAACTGGAACATAAAGAAAATATATAAAAATGTCATAAAATCGCAATGTAATACAAATCAGGTTTACACCATAATACACAATGATAGGCATGGAACACCACGACCAAGGTGCAAGGGTTGCTAAGGGCCTGCGACAGTGTTCGGCACGGTAACTATGAATTAGTAGTCAATGCCATGCAAATGCGGCAGATAATACTGAATCGCAAGTGTCCCACCGGATGAAGATTGAACCATACGGCGCAGCGCTATAATACCGAGGAGTGGCTCAAAGGAGATACATGACATCAGCAGAGGGGTGTACCACCGTAGCAGCAATCACATTGGAGCAATGCAAACTGGCCTGGCCGTTGCTAAGCAAAGCTGCAGGACAGGGGTGGGGAGGAAGTTATAGAATCGTTTAGTTGAGAGCACACATGGTGCCCAAAAGCGCATGTGTACGGGGGTGAAAACGTGCCTGAAACCCAGTAAGTGGATGCACGCAGCGTGAACAATAGCACAAACAGGAAGGTCAGGGGAAGAAAAGAAGGAAATGCCGAAGTAGGGTAATTGGCGTACTAATGAGCAATCAACACCAATCAACTCACTGTGGCCAATCGACGGCAGCTGTCAAGTCTGCTCACAGAAACCTGCAAAACAGGATAGGGGAGGCATCGGAATGCAAAGAAAGGAGGGGAGGCATTGGATTTTAAAGATAGGAGATCTGTTATAGCAGAGCAAAGCAAACCGACAGTAGACCGGCAATAGCACACATTATGCAAGATACGCCAGGTCTAGGAAAGTACAAATGAAAGCAGGCTGCTGGATACATGCCAGAAAATGGTAGGTTGAATGTGCAGAAATGTAAAGGGAAGGTCAAGAGGTAATCCACGGCAGCCAAATGTAATTCAACACCAAAGGCACCGCAATAGTAGTTCCGGTAGTAAAACACATAAGATACTCTGTAGCTACGATCGTACATACACACCCTCTGACATCATCGGTGTTCACAGCACAATAGTATAAAGTGTAAAAGCACCCTACACACACCTGTGAATTCCCAAACACTGCACCATAGGTGTAAACACACGTGTTGGGAGCTGCCATAGCTGTGATTCATCAGCATGTGTTAGAGACTGACGGTGTTGTGGAGGAAGATGCCGACAACCACCGCAGGCCACGGAGGAGGAGAAGAGTGTTCAGACCAAGGGTAACCTACCAGGGGCTACATGATCTGGAGATAGTAGAATGTTACAGGGTGGACAGGGACATCTTACAGCAAATAGTGGAGTTGTGCCGGCCACGCCTGAGAACCAGAAATAACAGAGGGGAACCCATCCCAGTGGACATGAACGTATAAGCATGCAAATACTAGCCACAGGTACCTTTCAAAGGCCAACTGGAGATATAATGGGGATCTCACAGGCATCAGCATCCAGGGTACTACACCAGTTCCTGGATGCCATGTTACCACATGCCAATGAGCATATATACTTCCCCCGAACTCAGGAGGAGTTGGCCAGCAATATGTGTCACTTCCACCATGTGGCACACTACCTGGAGGTACTGGGTGCGATAGACTGCATGCACATACAAATCAAGTCACCACCTGGTGAGCATGGTAGGCACTACATAAACCGCAAGGGATTCCACTCCATCAACTGCCAGGTCGTGTGCAATGCCCAGGGCATTATCATGGATGTGTGTGCTGGCAGCCCTGAAAGCTACCATGACTCCCATATCTGGCATGCCTCACAGCTGTATCAGGTATTTGTCAGGGGGGACATATCCCACATGGCTACCTTGTGGGGGATGCTGGCTATGCACTGGAGCCGTGGATGATGACTCCCATTAGAAATGCACACACACCCATGCAAGAACGCCATAATGAGGCACACGCACAAACCAGAATCATCATAGAGCGTGTGTTCGGGATGCTGAAATCACAGTTCCAGTGCTTGGACACATCTGTTGGAGCCTTGCAGTACTCTCCAGGCACGTGTGCCCACATTGTCATAGTATGTGCCATGCTACATAATATGACGCTGCGGAAACAGCTGCAGCCGGGACAAAATGGTGAAGGCCCTCATAGCCCACCGCAATTGCCAAGGCCATCACAGGCACAGAGGGATTCAGACCATGAACACACTGTGCCAGCCCCAGTAGGCAGACAGAAGCGTGCCCAATATGCCTATGCCTTAGCAAAGAGGGAACCTATAGCACATACTCTGACAGTGTAGGCCCCTACGGACTGACACACCTCTCCACCTGCACACACAGTAAAATGGATGGCACACAAGCACGACCACCTGTAAATTGTAATGTATAGGTGGCCCACTGTGTGAATCCCACATAGGCAGCCCTCAAACATTGTACACACAACAGCTATAGGAACAGGGAATGTCAACACCTGAACAGTACATGCGCCTATCACCATATGGTGGTGCTGTGTGTATAGGTTCCCAGGTACAATGGTAGGTTCACGGCTGACTGTCAGAGGCCATACATCAAATGGGGCAAACAGTGTCCGCTGTCGCCACAACATCGAGTAACTAACTGTCGCATAGAGGAGCAGAGGCAATCGTGTGAGCACATGTGTGTAAGCACTGTTCTGCACACACTCAGCACAGAGTCCCTGCTGCGTTAATGAAGGGCTGCACATAATATAATCATGGATGTTGTGTCAAGGCATGTGGTGTACCCATAACAGGTATTCGTCACCCCAGCATGCTCCACCCACGGTCATTTGAAGGTGTAGCACAGTATCGTGTGTGGCTCACTGAGATATACATACCCAATGCCAGACCACATCCAGTAAACATCACATGGACATACCATTAACTGGACTCATCAATATGTAAACTAACTGAGTTACCCATGTGAGTGCAGTATGGAGTAACAACCGTAGTATACTCCATGTACAAAATGACATAACACGTGTACAAATCCCAGATGGCCATATGTTAAATGCAGTGACCGTCATGCATGTTCCCGGTCCCACATCCTGCAAGGGATGTAACGTAATCCCGAAGGCTTGAGTAATGCATGTTGGATGCAGGTCAGCAGATCATGTTTAGCACACGTTACCGGGAATATGCATTGCCCACTGCTGGTAAGCGACATTTAAATATGACTATATGGATATGCGTGAAACAGGAATAAGCTACACCGAATATCATGCAGATCACGGTCAATGATGTCCAGAACAGGTGAAACCAGCATTATTCATCCCTGTACTAATAGCGCCTGCTCTGAAGGGTAAAACAACCACTGCCAGGTGTAGAACACGCAATCATGTATAGAATCACCTAACACTGTTGCTAGGTAAGATGTACCTATGGTAGGGTTGCCACCTTTTCAAATGACCAATGTGGGACATACATCAGATGTCTGCAGGCCGACACATACACCCGGCCAGTATGAAATGCAGAACTTCACTGTTTTGCCTAGATAAAAGCTCATTCTTGTAATGTTTACTTACTTATTCTGTTTCTAGAACATATAGGTGGTTCAGATACAGAATAACTGTTTTATGCAACTATTACATAAACTATATGAAATAAGTATGTTCTAAAATCCCAGGACATTTGCCATGTTCACAAATATTTTGCAGGACACAACTGCCCAAAGAGGGATTGTCCCTCGCAGAGTGGGACAGCTGGATACCCTAACCTACAGCAGGTGTGCAATGGGACGGGTACAGACACAAATGTGCGGAGTCCAGGAAACAGTATACACCAACAAGTACACAATGAAAGGTGTAGCTTGCCTGTCACTTTCCCCGTCAGATATATATATATATATATATATATATATATATATATATATATATGTACACATATATACATATATATAATACAGATAGAAAGGGCGATAGAGTGATATATGTTGATATATACGGAGTCAGCGATATCTGCAAATATATATAGATAGGTCAACGACATTCATAACACCTCGGAGGTACAAATAAATAGGATACCGCCAACTATGAAATGTGTAACATACCGACATGCGTAACCACGAGGCTGAAAGACCAAAAGAACACAGTACCGGAGCAGTACAACCGCGAGTAATAGTATGATGATATGAAGGGACATTTAGTTACCACTGCCGGTGTTGCGGTCCACATAGGTACTGTGTTCAACTGTGTTTGTGAGCACTGTAGTCTGTGTATGTGTGTGTTGAGGGTGCCGTGTGCATCTCCGTGTGACTGTAATGTGTGTGTGTCCGCATCATGTGTCTGTTAGTGCCAACTCGGAGGTAGATCATTATGGTAGGTGTGGGTATAGCTACACGTAGGCATACGGTTACCACCTGTCCCACATTAGGAGGGACAGCCCCTCCCTGGGCAGGTGTGTCCTGACATAAAACATTACAAAGGGCAAATGTCCGGGATTGTAGGACATTAATATGTCCCATATATAATGTAATAGTTGCATTACATAGTTATGCCTGTATGTAAGACACGTAAATGTTACATGCAATATGATAAGTAGCCAAAGTCCCACAATAGGTATGTATTGAGGATAAAAGTATGTGCTAACCTGTGTACTGACCGTGGCTATGTGTTGGCCTGTAAACACCGCTGTGCATCCCGCAAAGTGTCCAACAATGGTCATATGAAAAGGTGGCAACCCATGGCAAAGAGGTTCTGTTACCAACACAACTGCAATGACTGCAAAAATCTGGGACAGAAATACACGGGATAGCTGTCAGTTAGACATATCCCTTTACATATCACTGCAATTCCAGAGGTATGGAAGTATCAACCTCACCTGCATACTATATAGAAACCAATTAACAATGGCCCAATCTACAATCCTGTAACACAAGTCTACTAACTGATAGCTCTTTAATTAGGGGTGGAGCCCACACACATATATATGGAATATGTAGAAATGCAAGCCCCACAAACCTGTATATGCTACGTACACCCACAGACATCCCCCACACTAGAAACTATAGCAATACAGACTGCAATAACAGTACAAACATCCAGTTAGTCAATTACATCTGCAGAACCGTCAACATACCTTGTGAGAGATACAATTAAAGGCGCCATGCAAAATTGCAGCCGTTATATAATGGAACAAACGGCGATGTTACAGGTTTTGTTTGCAATAGTCCATTATCAGACGTTGGGATGACAGAAACACCCACATGTTGAAACACATACTCTAGCTGTCACACACATTCCACGGGGGACATGAATCCAAAGTATAATTGTCTGTATGCATAACAGTTGCAATTACACATAACAAAACACAATACAGGCTGTCTCCCCGAAGGTAGGGCAAATGGGCAATGCCCAATTAAATTATACCCACTCTTGCACGTAATTGGTGAATGGAGTAGCTGCACAGCTGATATGCAAGTAATTAGTCACTCAGGAACACCAATTGGCAGGAGGAAACCGCATGTTACAGGTATCGATGTATATAAGGATGACTTGCTAGACATTCAAACCGTATGCTCATACAAACTACCTGTTTAAGCAGTGTGAGAGAGAGATAGAGACGAAAGTCCATAACGATAACAAGGTATGTAGAACACTCGGTATGTAAGTTTATGTATAGCATGTTTTTTATTAATTATTTACTGTATGTATAGCCTGGTTTGCATTATATAAAAGTGTCCGCAATGCATAAAGTGGGAAAAGGTATTTATGTAGTGATGTCTTGCTGAGCATACTAACGCATGTAGAAACTGTGCGTCCAGCAGTGGGCCACAAGGTACACATCACAGACACCACAAGGGATGCCACATGAGGGCTTTAAACAGAACATTTCCATACAACCTGCCATCAGTGGTAGGGTATGTCCAACAAGTACGTGCCATAGCAGGGGATAGTATATGTTGATATACTGTCACAGTAGGCATGTGTATGGGCATATAACGACAATGACATGTCTAAGGTGGTCCCGCTGTGCAAGTATGCTTTGCATTATGGGATACTATGTGAAATATGTGTAATGTATAGTATTGTAGGTAGATATGTCAGATATTCTACACAGCATAACAGGCATATCATGCATACCAAAGGTATCGTCTATTGGCATGTACAATAACAGGATACATATGGCTTGTAGGCACGGGACATTGCAATAGCATGATAGCTAATCTAAATGGAAGGGCTACCAAGTAACCATGTACACAGGACATGTAATAGCTTCACAGGTTCATAGTGGGTTACTATGCAGTCTGGCAAGTCTATATGTAAGCACAACTACAGTGTTCACACCAGTGGCACCTCTCTAGGGTAGTGTCCTGTGAACAGCAGAGCCATGTGTTACCTGCACCTCTGCACAGTACAGCCACTGCAGTGATCCCTGGTGTACATGTGTCTCCCAACCACCAAGGGAGGTATCGCATGAACAGTGCTACTGAGTGTCCCTGCGTGATGTACATAGGACTCATGTTCCAAAGCAAGGTGAGTGACCGGTTTGGGAATGTTACCCTCACGCACATCCCACTCATTGTTGCATGTGTGCACATATCCATGAGCATGTTGCTCACAGTGGCTTTTGCTTATGTCGTGTATGTATAGTATATCCATTAATATTGTTGTGGACATGGGCCCTGTCTGTTCAGCAGAGGTCACCCCTGAGTATGTAGTATGCAAATGTGTACAGATGTGGTGTCCGTAGTTCAGCCGCATACTTTAACTGTCGGAGCTCAAAAAACATCATGGCGTGTTAATGGTGTGGTATGTAAAGCTGTAGCTGTTGTGTAAGGTACACCCTAAATGGGTGGTGTACCCTTGAATGTGTGTAGACATCTTGAGTTCAGAGGTACAATGGGTGCCTATGTACCAGCGACACACCCAGTACAGATAAGTGTGACCATGTAGAAGGATATCCACACCACAGTGGCAATACAGTAACCACAGGAGTGGGTGTGATATACGTGTGTACTACAAACATGTACAATGTGATATGTATGTAGGGGACTACCACCTATGTGATAGTCGGTAGGTGAATGGTGTAATGCAAAGGTGATGTTCATGCACCTTGTGTCATGCAGCTTGCGGCCATGATATTCATATCAGGTATCTGTCACAATGATACCCATATAGATGGAGTCAGTATCAGCTGGTGGATCAATCATGGCACTTTGTATGCAGGGGTTTGTAAAGCTAGGCAGGGAAAGCCCCTCTGTGCTAGCCTGTACCTCAGGGAAGCATATACTGAACATGAGGGGCCCAATGACTGAGGAATGTTGTATGGCAAATGTAACTGAAATGTAGTAGGTACTATGGTATGCTACCCTCATTGTGTGTGTCCTGTCCATGAGCCACGTTGCATAATATCCTGAGACATAGGATACGATGTGCAGGTGGATGTGTATGTTGTCAATACCAGAATGGAGAATGGTGCTGAAAGGCAATGAGAGGACAATGTAGGATGTGTGGACTCCCGTACCATCATCAACTACCCTGGTAACTGTATGAAAGGAGTCCACCAGGTATAGGGGCCATGCTATAGCCCTAACAAGTCCAACCCGGATGGCATCAAAGGACCGGAGCCCAACAATCTCTCTGTGAATGACGTCCTTGATGATGTGCCCCATAGCCATGCAGAACAGTCCAATCAGGTGTGTAGGACTATAGTCCCACTCGTGCATTGTGGTGCCACCTGTGTGGAGTGTGATAAATGTTGCTGTGTGCCATTCAGGGGCCACAATGTCTGATACAAGGCTATAACTGAATATGATGGCCGAGTGGGGAGACATGTCGTCCAGAGGTTTGTGGACATCACAGCCTGGGACTTTGGAAGGTGACATGGGGCCATTGTCCCAGGACATATAGAGTGCAGGTTAGTACTGTGTAGGTGTGACCACAGGGACACTGCACTGTTCCTGCATGGATTGTGGCCCTGTAGTGAGTGAGAGGGTGTAATGTTAGCATTGAATCCATCCGACAGAATGTTGCCAACATCACCTGGGTCTGTAATGTTCCTGAGTGACTGTTGTATGTGAGAGCAGATGTGGGTGTTGCCAACGACTACTGACATACCACCATAATGCCTAGTGGTACACCCCGGAAAGTGTTGCAGTAATGTTTACGTAGCTAGTCTTGGAGTATGTGATGAGGGATCCTGTGGCCCTATTGAGGCTGACCAGTGAGCTACCCCACCCATGGGATTGTACACCACTGTGCAACAGCCTCCACCTGTTGTTGTACATTATGTCCATGGAACTTGACCTCCAGAGTGGCGTCTGTTATCTGGTGTGTACCATCATGGCTCTGTGTGGAATAGCATGATCCATGCAGTCGTGTACATGCTATTGAAGTGCACTGGGGTATGTTTCAGCATTTGTAAGTGCATTGTCCATCTGCACAGGTGTCATGACGTTAACAACCGCTGTCATAAGATGTCTGTAGTAGGTGTTGTAGTACTCATGTACTTTGTCTGCCGTGAAGGGTGTGGTGCTGGGATGTGGCTAACAAGGTTGATTAGCATATGTTTGGAATCCACCAATGAGGGGATAACCCCAGGTGTGGAACACCAGTCACATGTTGGTAGTGTTCATGTCAAGGTTAATGTTGGTCTTGGAGGTGGTGTGTATGGGTTGATCCAGCCGAGTGGAGGTTATGACTCATGGATGTGTCAGTACATGAGTGGCTATCCCAGTTAAGTGTGTGGTAGTGTCAGTCACACATCAGTAGTAGCTGTCTGAGGCCTACTGTCCAGTACACCAACAAATGAGGTCTGGTAACCGTGGGGTATGTTGTCGAATCTGTAGCTTGTTACAATGTGTATAGCAGTTCCAGACACAGTTAGTTGCATGTGGAGCACCTCTGATGCATTGTGCTAAGTAACTAGTCAGGATGTGTGTACAACATAGTGGGATAAGGGAACACCCAGCTGTGGGTGTGCTGGTCCAAGTATGTGCCTGAAAGGTATGGTCTGTTATAACCTGTCATTGCAGTTGTGCTCTGCAGAGCCTAGAGGCAGGTCTCAGTCACTGCAGAGATATTGGAGTGGTGCATTATAAGGTGTGCCTTGCCTGTGTGCATCACAGAGGAAGATGCAAGCAATGTGTCACATGACCCCATGTCCTGCTTGCCAGTTCCCGTTCTGCCGGTGACTGTTATTGGAAACTGTGCAAGACAGGCAGTATAGAAGCAGCAAGAGCCTTACATGTGATCTGTACTCCCAGGGCTGACAGGTGCAGGTCATCTGTGCCAAAGCATTGTGTTTGACCAGGTCAGTCAAAGCGGACAGATACCAGATGCCTGTGGAATGACAGCAGAAGCAAAGGCAACTGTTGAAGTGACACAGTCAGTCATTGTACAGTGGTATCGGGTCTGGATGAATGCATAATGCTCACCAGGGCTAGGCCCACACCTTCAGGGCTACAACACTGGTGAGCTATTGCATGTCCCTGCACACATATTCTGTGAAGTGGCATCTCAGGGCAGTCACACTAACATGGAGAATGACAGTCACATCATACTTGGTGAGGTGTGGCATGGGTGCATAGGTTATGTTGCAGAACCAGTTACCCGACAGCAAGATGTAAGTGACTATTACCTTGTGTAGCCTGCTGTGTGGAGCTGCAGTGTGACCGCCTACAGACTCACCTATGACTGGTGTGTTGTGTATGTTATAACACCCTATTGGCTGTATGTGATGGGCACACATGAGTCTGTGGGCTATAAGTTGGTGATGTTGTGTTCCGTGATGGGGGCTGCCTCTGGTGAGTACACAGAGTATGGAGAGGTTCTGCACACGTTGTCCTCATATATGTGGCCTGTGGTGGAGATCATGTGAGACTATGTGATGAGTGGGGTGTGTTGCGAATGTTACACATCCCCACATGACTGTCAGGTGCAGCCAGGGTTGGTGACAGCATTACCCCCAGCAGGGCTGCATAAGTGCATCCCCCACAGGCTGTAGTGTCGTATGTTGGGAGGTGAGCATTGAATGTGTACATGAGACAATTGCTCTATTGCCACATGTACGACATATCCATCATATAGACAGGCAATAGGTACTGGTATGTGACAGTCGGACATGCCTGTATATACAACCATGTCTCACAGGATATGTGCATTACGTGTGTACAACAGCTGTTGTACCATAAGCAAGCTGGAGATTTTAGGACAGCCAGTGTACCTGTGCGAAATGGTGTGGAATGGGTGCTATATCAATCAGTAGCGCATGACATGCTCAAGTTCTAAACAAGTGCCTAGCATGACCATACAATTCAGATAGGGTGTTGGATAATATCAACCCACAAGTGGTGATGACAGTCATAATATGTGACACCTGCTGAGTATGGTGTGCATGTCCATTATCACTGTGGATGTTAGCAGTACAGATGTACAAGACAGTACAGATGTTTGATTTCAAATACCTTTGGATGTCACAGGAGTGTTCTACCAGTGCCTGCTGACAGACTCACAACTACAAAAGGTGCCAGAGTGACATGTGCATATCACACCAGTGCCAGCTACAGTAGAACAGGGTAATGTGTTGTACTCCACCCTCATTGTAGCCCATACCACACAGACAAATGTTAGGCATCTGTGTATGTAAGGATGTGAATGGCCATGACCTATGAGTAATAGCTGTGTCAGTGTTGTGAACAACATAGAGAATGGGCTGTGTGGGTGAGGTGTGTGACATATGTGCACATTCTGATGGATGATATCAGCATTGTCACCGCTAGGTGAACATCCCTGTACCCATTAACTACCACCTAGGCTGTGGTCAACATTATGGACACTGTGTAAGGGATGGTGCTGTGCAGTACACCTCCCTGCCTTGGTGATGTCTCCAGGCCCCTTGGGTAGTCATACAAGGTACCCATGTCATGACAGGGTGCCATCCATGAGCATGGAGATCATTGGACAGGTATATACAGCACTGGGGTGACCAATATTGGATCACATATCACCTTTAAGGGGTAATGGCCATGCGTGAATGGGCGATACCAGCCTTCACAATCCTCACCTCCACTATGCAGCATGCTGTCTACCTTGCATAAAGACATTTGCTACACCATGATGGTGGACATGCTACATGTCCATATCCTGATCTGTAAGACATATGTCATGGACAGCCACCATCCTAATACTAGGATCGCCACATGCCGGACAGATCCCTGTGCCATACATGTGACATACTCCCGCCAAACCATGCAGCCCTGTCCATCAAAGCTGCACATGTCATCCCAGTCATACATGGTGTGATGGCTGCATGGTAGATGTAGTATCAACTGTCCGGATCAGTAATGCGGCACTGATGCACTTTGCGGTGGCATACCGGCTGTCTGTTACAGCTGGGAAACCTTGCCCGTACATGCTATGGTTGATAACCATCCCTGCAAATGACGTCCGACTAGCCATTGTCCCATGTCTATCACATGTGCAACACAGGTGATCCGTGGCAGGATGTTGAACAGCTGTACAGTGCTGTGTAGATGTATATGGCAAAACACATACATGTACAGGTGTCCATGCGTATGTGTGCATTGTCACTGCTCAAGTCCATTAAGGCTGTGTCTGTGTTGATATGTGACATATACACAGCATCAAGGTCAACAGCAGTGCCGTGGACACATCCAGTGCAGGCAAATAGACATGCCCACATCAAGACAGCATTCACATGGAGTATGAATACTGTAATGAGGTGACGCACATATATGGTGATGATATCCAATGCATAACGGGTGTTACATGTGTGTGACACAAACACGTCAGTCATGTCAGTGTCATGATGATTTGCAAAGATTACTGTGCAGATGTACTAGATGTCATAGAAATGTATGTGCAGCAGTATCACTGTACATCTCTGAAACTGTGACCTGTCACCATCATTATGTCTTACAGATAATGCCTCATACACACCTTCCAGCGTACAGCCGCCAGGAGGATGATGTCCTCATCCCGTACCTCCATGAGAACTATGAGGTGTTGTTCAGCCATGTGCCACAGCATGCCCAGCAGCAGGAGGATGACCTGTGGCAGGATCTACACAGTAGGGTGAATGATGTGGGTGGCCATAACCGCACCTACCAGCAGGTGCGCAGACACTGGATGGACTTGATACGACATGCAAAACAGCGTGCCACTGCAATCGCCAGGGAACAAAGTGGAACAGGTGGTGGGCCACCAACCTAGCCCCCACTCACACACACCGAGGAGCTACTGGCCAGTCTGGGGACACCCTCAGAACAGCATCCACACACACTAGCTGCCATCGTGGAGGTGGGTTTCTCCCAACCAATGAGCCTGGAGTTGCCTGGTAAGTCAGTACTGCACATATGGCTATTATATCCCATTTAGTTGCATGTGTCACTGTACATTATGTAAAGTAACAACATATGCAAGGTATGTGGACACACATGCTGCATACTACAGTATGCTACCCTGTGTATGCACACATGTGCATACTATATGCTATTATACAGGCGAATGTGTTAACATGCACCGTGCACCCTGTGGCTGTCAGACAGTCAGGGATAGTGTTCATACTGCTGTGTCACCCCTATACAGGTACCTCTGGTGTGCCGCACAAACATGAGTCTCTTGCAGGTGAGACTGTCACCAGTATCAGGCATGTTAAAGCATAGATCTATCTGCCATGTGGCCAGTTAACAGTTGCACACTTGATGTTTGTTCCAGTCATGATATACAGGTCGCATAACCAATCATTCACACAGGCCACCCATGTGCAATATATACAAATGAAATGATACACAGACTTGAAACCACAGTAGTTGTCATTGCTACATGTGTGGTCAGCTGTGCATACAACAGTGGAGGTGTTCTACAATGGAGGTATATGTAGTATGCAGTGGAACAACATGTGTGGTACACAAACAGTACCACACAGTAAGCTGTGATATGGGCAGCCCACAGGTGTCACCATTGCGTTATATGCCCATGCATTGGGTGCACCCATTGTGATGTGCCATCTGACATGTCCCAGACACGTAGTGTTCTGGCTGCAATATTGTCACACTATCCCATGACCCATACCCCACATACCAAACATACAACCCATTGTCTGCATAGCCCTGTGGATGGTGACATATCTGACATCTATGGGTGTATGTCATATGGGACAACACAGACATGTGAGATGGTCATCACACACATTTGGTCAACACATGTGCACACATGGCCATGGGGGATGGCCAGAGACACATAGCCACACAGTAGATGTGATGTGTACACACCCTGTTGCACATTGTCCACACATTGTCCAATTATAGCCTTAGTTGACTGATTATACAGTTGATGTGGTACACTGGACATCCTAAAAGCCTCTGTACAGCTAGTGGAGGTGTCACTGATGTCTACCATATAAGATCTGTTGAACATCACAACTGTGTCATAGCATGACAGTAGTCACCTGTACAGCTTCCACAGTCATTGACACCACATCAGGCCACAGATACTGTACATTTCCCTTGCTGCTGTAGGACATCACCGTTAGCTGTGCACCTCGTGTGTGTGGCACATCAATGTCATGTGGGAAATGGTGAATTGACATGTTCACTATGTGTGGACATGATTGCCAGGCAGCTAAGACCCTCTAGTTGTTGTGCAGGGGTGTCATCTGTAGGTCCTCCACTGACCTGTCACTTGACACAGCATGGTTTGGTGTGTATACACCTCAGCATCGTGGGTCACAATACACAGGTATGTCATGGGTATGCATGCAGTTATGGCTATGCAATGTGTACATATTATGCATTGTACAGCAATATAGATGCCTCATGATGCCATGCAATGGCACAGTGTCTGTACTTCACACTGTATAGCAATGTAGATGGCTCACACTATCCTTCCATGCTCATGCACAATTGCTAAACATGATTCTATCTGTAGGGCATACAGACAACACCGCAATGTGATGCCCATTATGATGCTGTACATGTGTCAGGACACCATTGTGTCAGACATGTATGCATGTTAATGCACACGTCAGCAGATTACATGTCAAGGTCACATCAGTCATGTGTACTGTTATCCTGTTCTGGTCCACATGGTGTATCACGGGGATGCATGCATACTTCCATGATTGTGTGAACTGCATGGCTACTGATATGACACCTGCTTGCTGTAGTGTGCACCCCAGGGAGGTATGCTTACTAACACTATTAATGTCTGAGCTGCATGCCCGCTGCCATATCACAGGCATGCTGCATGCCATCTGTCAAATCACATGCATGGTGTGTCAGTGTGTGTGTGTGTGTGTGTGTGTGTGTGTGTGTGTGTGTGTGTGTGTGTGGCTGTGTGTGTGTGTCTGCGTGTGTGTATCTTTGTGTGTGTGTGTGTGTGTGTGTGTGTGTGTGTGTGTGTGTGTGTGTGTGTGTGTGTGTGTGTGTCTATTGTAATTTAGAGTCTTTCTTTGCATTCACAGGTGATGTAGGTGCGTTACCCTCCTGCGGTCCATCTGATGTTAGTGTCCCCACAGATACTAGCAGTGATGAACATATGCATGAGGTACAGGCAGGGTTGTCAGGGGATGAATCTGTGCCAATGGTTGCCATCCCAGCTATGTCCCCCTCTTCCCCACACACAGTTCTGCTGCCAACACATACTGCATCACCAGTGGCCATAGAGGAAGGACAGTCAGCGTCTGTTAGCGTGGAACAGGAACGTGTGGTGGCTACAGAAGGTGTGTCTACACACCATGGTGTCAGTGTAATGACTGCAGTTGTGCCACACAGGCATGTGGCAGGTGCTACTCGTAGGAGGACCTCTGGCAGACACGCACCTGCAGGACAGAGCGCAGCAGCTGGTATCACCAGACGCATGTTCCAGACTGTAATGGCGGCACAGGCACATGCTGAATGGCAGAACAGAGAAGGGCAGAGGCTGCAGAGGACTGCTATCCGTACCCTAAATGACAACATCCAGGCATTGGCAAATGTTCAACAGCAGATTGCTGATGTTCTCGACAGGCGATGGGTGACATGGTCAGAATCCTTGACCGTGGCATGGCAATCCACGAGCATGAGTTGTCTGTGCTGGAACATCTGGTAGGAGTGAGGTGTAGACCACGTGGACGTAGGCCAGCTACACCACCTAGTGCAGGTCAACGTGAGCATGCCACCTTACATGCCCGCTCCCATAGTGCTGGTAGCAGTAGCAGTGCAGCTGGTACTGTGCTGTCCACACCAGGACACAGCAGGCCACATGCACATGGCCCTGGATGTTCCCAGCGGGGACACGGTTCCAGTGGATATGTGTCGTCGGACAGTAGCCAAGCTGTACCTCCGCCTGGTAGTGCCCGTGCAACCCCTGGCAGGCACAGGTCACGTGACCATCGCTGGACACAGTGAGCTGTACAACCTGGAGCTGTCAATAATACCCCATGTAGGCTTCACAAAAGGCAGAACTGTGTGCACATACACGCACACAGCAAAGATATCTGTAGGGCACCACAACACCCACATGCATACTGAACAGACATGTCCAATCATATCACTGGCCCTTACCCACACACAAGATGTCATCCATTGGTGCAGCCCATGCCCCTAACAAACATTATCACCCTGTGCATATGATGAAGCCTGTGTTGCATCCCTGTCATCCACACCATTGGTGCAGGGACATGCTCAAATGGTCTGATGCACAGGGTGAACAGAATAGTGAGAAGTGTATATTACATTAGTTGTGTAAGAATAGTGAGAGAAGTGTATATTACATTAGTTGTGTGTGAATAGTGAGAGACGTGTATATTACATTAGTTGTGTACTGTTGACACACACCAGACATACCATGTATCTCGGTAACAACAGTAACAGCATGTTGGTAATGATGCCCTGGTTCCCTCCTTATGGTCTACTTGCATGTGCCTACAGGTAGCACTGTTTGCAGTCTCCCATGTGTAACTGTGGAGTACTCACAGGCACATATGGCAATATCAGCATGCTATACATAGCCTCAGCCTGACTGTTGGAAAGTCTAACATAACACAGATGTCCACACATATACTGATCCAGAAGCATGTGGGCAGTTTAATAGGCTACAGTGGCTAGAGGCGTGACATCCATACCAGGTCACATCACAGGTATGTTGACATGGTGCAGGGGTTGTACACAGCAGTCTGGCCAATGATAATGTTAGAGGCCACTTGATAGCATGAGGCCTCACTGTGTAGCAGTAATACCCTGTCACATTACAGGAACATGCTCACACTCACGGGGTCAACAACACTATAACGCACACCCCATAGTGTTGAGGTGAGGACCCTTGCCTATGTGGTCATCACCGTTACAGTACTGTGAACCCACACGACGCGACACAGAGAAAGAACATGTACAGGTAGCCAGTGAGGCTGAGACCAATGGCATCAACATGCTAGTGGACTGCATCACCATGAGGGTTTAGGGATCCTGTGTGTTCTGTATGGTAGCATACACCCTCACTCCATGCACCAGACAGCCATACATTCCTACATACACACACACACACACTGAGGAGATCACAAATGTCATACACATATGGATAGCTGATGTGTGTGATACGCACACCACACCTGCCTACGTCATGCTTTCCACACTGCAGTATGTACAGATCTCTACAACAGTGTACAGGGGTGTGTAACAATTGGGATGTATTCCCCACCATATGTGGCATATATGGTCACACAAGCAAACACACATGGCAGTACTGTGAATGTTACCTGCTATATGATGATACGTCTGACAGACTTGCAGCAGTATTGGCCGCATTATGTGTACCAATGCTACCTTCGGCAATTGTGCTGCTATATGCACATGGGAGGATGTAAGTGTTACAGGTGTCAAGTGATGTACTGTCGGTGACACCTGACCGCTGTGCAGGTTTTATGTCTCCACCGTCCAGTAATGGTAACATAGTGAACTGTTTGCACATGTAATGGTAGGATGGCGTGTGACACACCTGAGAGCCCATCCCTGGCAAACATCCATCTACACAGGTGGATCACCACTTTATGTACACACATCCATCCATACCTGCTGTACATCCTACTGTACTGTCAGTATGTCACCATATACAGGTGTCAATGATGAGGCTGCATTGCAACTGCATGTTGTAGTTAGGCACAGATTAGTTACTTACATCAGCTACTGCACATGCATGGTAGCTGCATGCACACTACAGATTGTACATGTGTGTTGGTTCTACATGCCTGTCATGTAGCCATGTTTGTATGCATTGCAATTGGTGGACATGTGTGTTGACATACATAACACATGGACTGTTGTATGATATGATGGGTGTCATGGGTAACTAGTACAGAGGGAATGTGTCCTCGGTCAACATTGCTGCCTCATGTACTGTTGGCATTCAACAGTCATGGACCCATGTTCCATTTGCGTGCGTATGATTGCTGTAGCCACTTGTCTGAATGGAGGACAGCAAAAGCTATGCTATGTACATATGTGTCGTGTGTGTGGTCCATGCACATACCCACTGCAATTACATGTATGACATAGCCTAACATGTGTGCTCATTGGTGTACAGTGACAGTCATCTGTCACAGCTGTGTAAGACCCAGGGCCCCTGGTATGCGTAGAGCTGACCTGGTTATGTACAGTGGTATAATTGCAATGCATAACACATGGTGGAACCCTGTCGGTACATGTGTAGTCTGCACAGTTGCTGTAGACCTATGTACAGTGCACTGGTCATGAGTCACACGGTGTTGTGTTAATGTATGGCTGTGTATTGCTGGTCCAATGACATGGTAATGTCGGAGGACTACATTGTAGATTGTGGTGTGTACCTCTGTGATATGCACCTGAGACATCTGTGATAGCTCCTGAGTGTGTACTGGTCAATACATGTGAGTGGCCTTCATGTACGTGGGGACAGTAATACCATACTGTGCCCTTCCGTGTTTAGTATCCGTGTGCATGCAAGACGGCCCTTTGCAACTGCTAAGTGTGTGAGCATGCCCAGTACGCCATTGTGTAGATGGACACACAGTACATTCCAAACTGCGCCCTTCCATGTTTAGAATCTGTGTGCATGCAAGATGGCCCTTTGCAACTGCTAAGTGTGTAAGCATGCCCAGTATGCCATTGTGTAGATGGACACACAGTACTTTCCAAACAGACGTGTGATACTAAGCATGTGGGCATGGCCATTGACATCCTGTATAGCGATGGTGGTCATCCAGGCAACAGGTGTCCATTTTCAATGTCACGATGGATGCCTATATTGAACACAATGGTTGCTGTCTTGAAGGGTGTACTGTCTGTGGTGCATCCCATATCTATGTAGTGTTGTTGTAGTGCTCCATAGATATTTGTTTGCCCCGATCACACTACTGCCGTGTGTTTGTCTACGTCTACCTTGGGACAGTAATATGCTTTCAGACTGCTCACCCTCTATACATTCCCTATCGGCGTTCTTACCTTTGCAGATGATGTCACCCACCTAGAAGTATGCCTCTGGTAGTGCTGTGTTCAGTAATCTCGGTAGCACGTTCTGTAAATGCGTCATGCTGTAGTGTGTTAGGGTAGTTAGGTGTATGTTCGACTCCCAGCCCTGCCAAGTGTGTGTGTGTGTATGTGTGTGTTTGCACGCATGCTCCCATCCGCCTGGGGACTCAATCTTGCTTTTAGACACTGCACACCATAGCAGTTTGCTACCGACGTCTTTGCCTTTGCGGATGATGACACGCACCTAGATGTCTGCCTCTGGGACTGCTGTGCTTAGTAATGTCGGTAGCACGTTCTGTAAATGAGTCATGCTGTAGTGTGTTAGGGTAGTTAGGTGAATGTTTGACTCCCAGCCCTGCCAAGTGTGTGTGTGTGTGTGTGTTTCCAGCTGCATGACAACAGTACATTGCTTTGACAGTATTCACTCTCCATAACATCCATGTGGTGTCTTTGCCTTTGATGCTGCTGTCTGCAGGCTAGACGTGTGCCTGTGTGAATCATGTGATCCACTGATCACGGTAGCACATTTTGTAACTGCATAATGCTGTCATGTGGTACAGTGCCTATGTTTATGTTCTGCTCCCAACCCTGCCACATGTGTGTGTGTGTGTGTGTGTGTGTGTGTGTGTGTGTGTGTGTGTGTGTGTGTGTGTATATGTATCTATCTACATATATATATATATATATATATATATATATATATATATATATATATATATATATATATATATATATAGAGAGAGAGAGAGAGCTATGTATGTATATAGCTATATATATATATATATATATATATATATATATATATATATATATATATATATATATTGTATATAGATATGTATGTTGGGATTATTACTCTTGACTGTGCTGCATTGTCTGTACGTGAACACCTTGGATGTATGTACATCTGCTATGGCTCTGTGATAGTGTGCATACTGTGTGCTGTAGTGATCGTGGGTTATACATGTGTAGTGACCGGTTATTGTGTTGCTGGGTATTACACGGGCATTGGAAACAATGCTAGTGCAGCACCTTTGAGTGGTCATATGCAGATCTCTGAAACAGTCAGCGGTGGTTATTACATTGGAGTGTGAGTATGGCTCATATCTGTCTGTAGTAACTGTCAAGTCTATGCACCCCAGGTTAACATTACAGACACGTTTATCCACAGGTTGTGGTACAGATCCCAGGACTGTATGTGTAGACATTGACAGGTGCAGGACTGGGTTGTGTTGGATGCATGGAGGGGTGTCCATAGCCAGTAATGGGGATCTCTACAGCCTGGCAGGTATGGTCTGTGACTGTCCCACAACCTCCTGTATATGGCTGACACATGCTGTACCTGTGTATATGCAGACACACATACTTACCACAAACAGCTATGGCTATCACATACACACACCCATTGCACCACCATTGGGCCATGCAGTAACCGTTGTCCCTCACACACACACACACACCTACGTGTACATTGGATGGCTCTATGACAGCTCTGGACATGTTAACACCACACCCTGTGCATGTGATGTCACCTGTGCCACCACCTGTGATGTGTAACATTGATGCAGGATCTGACTAACCTGTTGCTGCTGCACACAGTGGCTTTATTCCACTGTATTGATGTTAGCATGCTGTTAACACACAGTGTGTTACTTCCAGGTGTACTTCAGCAGGCATGATGCATTGCAGCTATGACCATCACTGTAGCATAGTTTACAGCACTGTTACCTCTGATGATGTAGTCTCCATCCATGTGCCATTTCACTGATGTGTGTAGTATTGGCAGCATGTGTGTCTGTGTGTGCAGTACGTGTGTGATGTGTGTACTACACATGTATACCTGCAATGCATCTGTTTTGATAGTAATAATTTTAATTATTACTTTTTAATTATTACTATCAAAACAGCTATTATGTTTTTTATAACATTAATTTTTTTTAAATTTTTTGGCGCCAAAATGACTTTATAAGGGCTGAATTACTTGTCAGTCATGGTTCTGATGAAGTCTGATTTAGTCAGATGAAAGCGCTAAACCTGACATCCATTGGAGTGTATTTTATGTGTTAATAAACCTGTTTTTTGGTACGTGGAATTCCTCCTTCTTATCGTGCACTGAACAGTGTATAGGTGGTGTTTTGCCCTGTTCGAGCTGAGGACTTGGTTTCTGCTATGTTTATTTATACAGTTGCTGGAGGTTGTTTTATTTCTTAATCATCTTTCCTTGCTGTACTCTCACTCAACTCATACACGCCAGAGGCTTCGTGTATCATGGCCTAGGCTTTGCTGTGTGCTATGTCTATTTGTGGTGTATGCATGGCTGTGGGTATGTCCCACTGTCATCATTGGTAAAGGTGACACCCTATAGGTACTTCCTGTAGACTGCTGTGTCATTTGACATGTCAGCACATACCTGCAGATGAACTTCCTACTGCAGCGCTTTTCATACCTTCTGCGTTATCTTGCGGTCGATAATGCTGTTTCCTTAGACATGTATCTGTTTCTGATCATACCTATCAACCTCCTAGTGCAAAACACCTGTACAAAGCCTAACATGATGGGGGGACAGATAGGGGCAGATTCTACATATTGCTCTTACAAACGTAGATAGTTGGCAGTATTATAGGTTTTGCATTAGTATGCCCTTTCTGAGGGATATGGGGTCTTAAACACATATGTTTATCATTATTTAATGACGTCAGTACTCCGGTATTTGGCAGACAGGTACACATACCTCTCAACTTCCGACAGCAGGAAATCTGGACAAAGCCATAACTAAAAGTGGGGCAAAAGCCCAAAAGTAGGGCCAATTTTTAAATATTGCTCTTACAAACTTAAAAAGTTGACAGAATAACAGGTTTTGCATTAGCGTGAATTTTCTGAAGGGTATGAAGTCTGAAACTCAAATGTCTCTCATTATTTTCTAGCTTCAGTCTTTAATGATTTGTACTATTTGCCAGAAAACCACAATTTTATGAAAAATGTACCAAATATATGAGGCAAAAATCTGGACATTCTGTAAAAATCTGTACAGTTGAGATGTATGCAGGTACAGATTGTGAGAGGAACACACCACACATATGAGGCATACATCTGCACATTTGTACAGTTACGCCAATACACACAATACATGGCGCCATCACAGGCCAGTTACCATTACATTCCTATTGCTGAACACACCCACCCACTGGGTTATATTCCTCACACAGGCCAACAGGTGCTTATCCACACTACTTATTCTATCATGTACCTTATGTGTAGGCCGGTATTTGCGATTTCCGTCAGTGGCAGAGCTCACGTACGAGTATGGTGGACTGGACACTGTATCTGTGACACTGCATGATACCCTGAGGGACACATGTCATTTGAGTCTATTAATTTCACAGGCCGTACGTTGTAATTCACATTTGTGGACAAACATGCTTATGAGTTGTACATGTTTTGTCATTTGTCCTGACGTCTTTCTTCTCACCTGTCCACCTAGTATCACTAGTTCTGTACATTTCATTAGGACAGGTTACCTTCATACCTCTCACCTGTACACATTATGGGTATACGCCCTGGGGTTTGACCTATGATTCTGTTACATTTGTCATGATAATGTGCCTTTCTGATAGATTGCTGGCAAGCCATGACAGACTGTGCAGTTAGGAAATCATGACTGAGATTTCTATTTCATGATTACTAACTCTCATAACATTCGTATTCCCAACTACGCACTTATTCTATCAACGGTCTGACTTTGTCTGAGGTATATTTAATATAGTCCCTATTTGTCTGTCGTGTACTATGCCTTAGTCCAACTGTCTTATTCTGACATTCTGGCAGGTATGGTTACCATCTTGGTCGTAGGTGTGTCCATCCATGATAATTGCCTACATGACACTGATATAGGTCCCTACGTCTTCCCCCAATGGTTTACACAATATCCAGTGGGTGGGTTGCACCTTTTTGGTGAATATAGGCGTGTGCTATACCCACATAGGTATACTGATCACACCCATGGGGCGTACCTAATAGATCTGTGCCAACCAGCACCTTGGCCCAATTCTGCATACCCATGATTCCCATACCTGACACACCTCCACAGTACCCATTAGACATGTTTAATGTGAGCGATAATAAAGTGTGAGAACACTTCCGAGCACTCCCCACTCTGCGGATATCAGCTCGTATGTCATACATTCAATCGACCCATGTGTTATTACCCTTGCACCTGCTACTGTTGCATGTACAGCTATATCGTAGTTGAAGGTATGACTTCTTTTGCATCAATGATGGTTCGCACTTCGTACAGATCAATTTTTGGTGTCCTGCAAAGGACACTTGTATTCATGTTTAACGTGTAGAACTTGCAGGCCCTGTCACACTGGTACTTTCCGGGAAATGGTTTGGAAACCATTGGTGTATTCTCCTTTCATGCATGTCTGTCTGTCTATCCATATTAGGTCACTATTTATATACATGTGTTATATGTACAGGGACATATGTTTGTTGTGTATATATCTATTCATGTATCATGTGTGTATAGATATATATATCTGTACATATATACATATGTCTGTACATTCCTCATCTCGTAATTTGTTTTGGATTATGTCTGTGGATATATGTGTATATATATCTCCATATCATACCTTTCAACTGTACAGATTTCTGCTGCATGTACAGCTGTTTGCCTCTTATCTTTGCTCCATTTTTCATAACCTTGTGTCTATCTGGCAAATTAGTGGCATATCGTTAAAGACTGACGTTGGTAAATAATGACAAACATTTCATGTTACAACTTCATACCCTTCAGAGAATCCATGCTAGTGATACACCTGTTATTCTATCCACTTTCTATGTTTGTTAGGCAATATCTGGGGATAGTCCCTATTTGTGGTCCGTTTTTCATAACCTTGTGTCTATCTGGCAAGTTAGTGACATATCATTAAAGACTGACATTGGTAAATAATGACAAACATTTCAGGTTACGACTTCATACCCTTCAGAGAATCCATGCTAGTGACACACCTGTTTTCTATCCACTTTCTATGTTTGTTAGGGCAATATCTTGGGATTGTGCCTATTTGTACCAGTTGTTGTCATGGCTTTGTCCAATTTTGTACTTTACGGGTTTAACAGGTATGAGCCATGTACATGGAACGTGGGGAATACACCATTCATTTTCTATTCTGTGAGCGGATTACACACACACAGGCGCACTTGCATATCCTTATTGTGGGTTACATATGTTTCATAGATAATTGTGCTTCCGTGAACTTTCATAATTCTGACCGTAACAGTTACATATCTGTATTCCAGTTTACGGACTACTGCGAAACACACATTCACCTTTACATATTTAAATGTGTGTACTGCACGAATGCTTTAATTACACTTTCAAGTTATATGTGCAGTGGTCGTAGGTCAACCGGGACTACATTCACGTTGGCCGGATACCGGAACCACTATTCTATTGGTGTTCTCCCTCATTGATATGCATACCCATAGTACTTAGCTACATCAACATATGCCTCACCACTTCACCTATGACACAGGCATACATTCTCCTGCTGGGAAAAAGGTGGTACTACATATTACACATTCCCTATTGCCTACTGCTGTGGACTCCAGCTGCATTGTTAATCATGCTGTGGGTATGCAGAACACCACAGCATATAGTCCAGCCACATACAGATCTTTGATTGTCAGGGTGTTCATGTAGTGATCTGGGTTTAGGCTTGTCCACCTGGTGAATGAAACTTCCCTGGCCGAGGTCAAATGTCAGACGAAGCATATGGACAGGGCTTATCTCCCTATTTTGAAGTTTTACCTGTGTTTATAGACACAGGTGTTTGGGCACCTGTCAGCAGCTAATTCTGTTGGCATTACATATTACGTGGGTTTGTTACAGTCCATACTCCCCGGTGAGGGGTGTTCCCATTCACATTTGACTATTACCTGTATACAGTCATATGGGGATTGTTATTTTTGGACATGAAGTGACTACAGGTATGCAGTTGTACATTACACAAGTGTGAAGGGCTGTTTCTGTAAATATGTATGGACCATACCTCTTAGAGCACCGAACCTGCGCAAAACCTACACGATGGGGGGACAATTAGGGACACATTTTAACAATTGCTCTTACAAGCTTACAACGTTGATAGAATGCTAGGTCTTGCATTAGCATGACTTTTCTGCAGGTTGTGGACTCTTATACACAGGATATTTCTCATTATTTACTGACGTCAATCCTCAGCTATTTACCACACTGGTGCAGATTGTCGGAGGCACACACCAACACTATGGGGCGAACCTGTGGTCATTCTTAGGGTTGCCACCTTTTCAACTGCCCAAAGTGGGACATGTTCTGTAGAGATGTCAGATTTTCCAGGACAAAACATACCTACAGCCGTGCATAGTACTGAACTTTAACCTTTTTTGTACATATAATAGCTTATTCTAGTAACATTTGAATTGCTTATGCTACTTCACATAACATATTGAGGATTCATATATAAAATAACCATTTTATGCGACTATTAAAGTAAATTAGGAAATAAACTCTCAGGACATTTGCTATGTCTTGATTTTTTTCACAGGACACAACTGCCAACAGAGGGATTGTTGCTCGCAAAATGGGACAGGTGGTGACCCTAGTCATTCTGCGAATATCCGGACAGTTGAATGGTATGGCATGGATCTCTGTAATACGCTGTTGTGTTCTGGCACAGCAGTAGCTCAGCATTAAAGACTGCAGTCGGAACATGCTGACAGACAGTTGGGTTTCAGACTTCATACTCCAGACATTAATGCCAATGTGCAAACTGTTATTGTATCAAATTCTGTTTCTAAGAGATATGTTTACAGATTATCCCTGAGTTTGGACCTTTGTCTCACTTATATTCACGGCTCTGTCCAGATATCTTGCTCACACAGGTTGACAGGTATGGTCAGTCATGACTGCACACAGTCAGTGTCCCTCACACTTGATCAGAGTTGACCTGTTTACGTAGTGTCTTCCTCGCCCTCATGCCGTTTTCCACTTTGCAAATGTGTGCATTATATTCTCCCTCCTATTCATGTCTGGACACGTGCATCACGGGAAGGTATTTTATCCTGGGTGGTAGGCTATGCATGCCCACTTAGGGCTGGACAGTGTCATGGACCTCCACTGCATGTTCTGACTTGTGTCCAGATATCTACTGGATTGGACATCATGTCGTCATACCCATTCTACTATTTACACAAGTTGGTCATCCCGTGAGGGATATCCCAAAAATTGGTCAAGACGAAAACAAGTTAGATACTGAAGATTTTTGTGGCTTCACGAAAACATGTAGGGGGTTTTACCTGCAGGGGATACATGGTTTGCAATCCTGACACTGCCTAGGGTGAAAATATCTACTACATATGCGTAGGGGTCACCATGTGTAGCTCTTTCTGCAACAAACCAGTGGACCAAGTACGGCTGGATTTGGTGGACATTCTGGTATGGTGGCAGGTTGTGTGTTGTGGAGGGTATGCTGGGTAGGCTATTATGCATCCAGGTGTGTTGTGTTTGTTATGGCCAGTTCCATCAGGACCCATCTGTGGGTATGTGATGGTGCCGTATGTATACATTTGTCTCACATATTTCCATATTCATATGTTTGTGGGATTGCGTTCTACACTTTGGCCTGTCTGCTTGTCTTGCAGCTGTTTCTACATGAGGTTGTGTTTCTTTTCACTTCACCCGCTGCCCCCTCATACACCTCCGGTTCACCTTTTCTGCATACGACACAAGTATCGCCTTTGAGGAATTTACCATTAAACACACACCCCTCACACGCGAATTACTCACACCCCATAGAGCACTACTTTGGTTGTTGGCCCATGACAGGCCAGAGTTACACATTGACTACCCTACATGTGTCGGGTGCCTTTATGGTTGTGTGGACTACACTGCCATGTTTGCTGTCCACATGCTATACCTCACGCACATAGGTACACGCCCTTACTTCACTTTCATTACTTGGTTGGTGTATCCGGGTGCTACCCGTTTGACTGTGTCACGTACACATTCGGATTATACAGCTGCCTTCCGGATTTTGCCAGCCTGTTCTACTCATTGGTAGGATGGCACCTTTTCCTATGTCCAAGCTATTCCTTACACATGTCTGACTGTTGTGAACATTGCCTCCCCACAATCAACGGTTGTGTTTTCACCTTTTCAATTGTCCACAGTGTGACATAGGGTTACCACCTGTCCCACTTTGCGAGGGACAGTCCCTCTTTGGGCAGTTGTGTCCTGACATGTAATTGTCAACATGGCAAATGTCCTGAGATTTTAGGACAAACATATTTCTTATGTTTTATGTGATAGTTGCATTAAACAGTTAATTCTGTATCTAAAATACCTGACTGTTATGAGAAACAGACTAAGCAACTAAAATGCTACAGGAATACGCTTTTCTGTAGGCAAAACAGTTATGTTCTGTTCTTTGTACTGGCCGTGGGTATGTGTCGGCCTGTACAGTCTGATGTCTGTACCAAACATGTCCCACATTGGCCATTTGTAAGGGTGGCAACCCTACTGTGACAGTTGCGGTGACCACAGCATATTTTACAGGCCGACACATACCCACGGTCAGTTCAGCAGATAGAACTTACAATTCTTGCCTATATCTAAGCTTATTCTTGTAGCATTTCGGTATCTTATTCTGTTTGTTATGACATTTCTGTATTATACGTCCAGTGAAATATGTTTAATGCAACTATTGCATGATGTCTACGGAGGAATTATGTCCTATATTCTCTGGACATTTGCCAGTTTTACATGTTTGTGTCAAGACACATCTGCCCACAGAGGGACTGTTGCTCGCAAAGTGGGACAGGTGGTAATCTTGGTCAACGGTATGGATCATACTGTTCCTTTCAGCCTACATGTGTCCGTGTTGTTATGGCTCGTTTATATGCTCCTTCTGTTTCGTTTTCATGCACATGCTATGTCCTATCACATTTGGTATGTGAAATACGGACATACCTTTTGTATGTGACTATTACATGGCTTGTGGGATATGATTCAGACATACGGTCACTACATATATCTACATTTCTCCTTGTGTATTTTGTTATGGACACATCTGCACAGTTATGCTCCCTCCCTCAAATTATGGGTCGGCTGGTGACCCTCTCCGTTGGACTGGACGTACCTACTGGCGGCGCGCTAACATCTGATACGTTTCACTTCCACATGGTATATCTATCAACACTACGTTGGACTACAGGCACACGGTTTTCCTGTCATTTGTTCATGGGTAGGGACCCATTATTCCCTACCGTGCATTTGTGTTTGAGTCTTCATTTTCTGTTTGCAGGGACTCTGCTTTGCATAGGTTTCAGTCTCCACGGACACTGATAGGTACGATTACTATTGCTGGCAGAATATAATATTCAGCAGTTTAGGTTGCTCCTCGGAAGCCGACATTGACATGCCTCCCTGCGCAACTTCGATACGCCCCTTGCACTCGTGCACTTTTCCTATGCACGTGGCTGTGGCAGCTGCATGCCTTCATTAATATGCATATGGCGTGACTACTCCACATCTATGCCGCATGGCCGGCACAAGCCTTATGCCGGCCTTGCGCCGAGCTTCATGAATCCGGGGGATAGTTTAATCATAGCATATAGTTCTCTTTTACATTTGTAAAACCAGCCTGTAGATTATATTAATATTTGCAAATCACATAGAATTATTTACAAGATTCTATCTGGCTAAGCTGGCAGCCTTTCAGTTTTTCACATAGTCTATTACGGAAAAGTAGGAAATGCACTGGAAAGCATGGTTATAATGAAAAGAAAATAAGGGTACGAGTCCAGAAAACAGGCAGCTGAGTTTGCCAATCTGGTTAAGAGAACTCTTAAAAGGAACTGACTAATGGAAACAATTTTAGCATGAACCCTCAGAGATGCCCCATACAGCAAGAATCAGTAATGCACATGTGGTAATACACTCTAGCATGCTGATGGCCTTTGTCCTTGCCACTTTATATTGTAATGTAACACCCAGCCATTTTTCTTTCTCTGTATCTTTTAAATGTTCTTCTAATATTAATGTTATCCATCAAAGCTCCTGACAGAACATACTTTTGCAACAGTTCTATGCTGCCACATCATCATTACCATCTCCAACATCATCATCACCATCATCATCATCTATCCCTTTTTCTACTTGGGGTCAGGGTATTGTGTGAGCTGTCATCATCCCCCTTGATTCAGTGCCACTCTTCTTCATTCTTGGAGAGTCATGCCTCACTGTCACAGGTCTTCTCTCGTACAAACTAACCATCTATTTTCTGGACATCCTTGTTTCCACTTATGTTATTCCTGTCTCTCCCAAATCCTCATCACCAAATATTAGCTTGTGTTTTCCTGCACATGTACCCAAACAACTATAATGTGCTCTTTTTGACATTATTTGCAGATAGAGCTACTTTTACCTTCTGCTCTGATGTTATAATTTCTTCAGCTGTCCCAGTGTGCATCCAACCACCCATCTCAGGCACTACATCTTCATCACTTCTCACCTCCTCAGCTACTCCACCTTCACTGCCCAGGTTCATGTACCAAACAAACTGCTGGTACACTCTTTCATTTCAGCCTGGGGATCATGTCAGTTGCCCTACTAGACAGGGGTACAGGGAGGTAAATACTGTGGGAAGAAATAGCCAGGGAATTATTATGGCTAGGCTTGTATAGGCCCTAGGGCCGATAGCCTAGTACCAGCCTATGAACCTATGAACCTTTCTATACTTCACTTTTCAAATTCTTTGGCATTTTTTGATCACTTGCTACCCCTGATACTCTGTGCCAGTTTGCTGCAGCTCCTCTGATTTTAGCTCTAACCTCCTCATTTACACATCCTTTCTCCTCAACCACCCCTCCTAAATACATGAAGCTGTTAACCTTCTCTACTCTTTTATCATTTTTTCTCAGTTCTTATCTTCTTCTCATTTCCATATTGACTGCCATGCTAACTATTTTTATATGAACTTTGTTTCATTCCATGTGCCTTCAGTTTTGCTTTCAATTCCTCCATAATTTGCAGAAGCTCTTTTTAACTGTCTGCTTGTAATGCCACATCATCTGCATACAACACCTTTCTTGATTTGTTCCATCCATCCTATGTGTTGATGTAGTCCATCACCATATGAACAGCAGTGGGCTCAGAGCTAAACTCTAATGCAAACCAATCTCACTGGAACCCCCTCTGTCAGTCTGAACACTGTTCATACATGTGTCATTATGTCCTTTTACCTAGTCTGCTCCATTTCTACCAATGTTTCTGGGACTTTGAAACACCACCGGACTGCCCATTTCAGCTTTCTTGAAACCTTTTCTGCAAGTCTAGAAATGTACAGTTGGACTCATTCTTCATCTGTATAGTCTCCCCTCCTATCTGTCTCAATGCAAACATCAGGTCAGTTGTGCTGCATCCTGATCTGAATCTGAACTACTTAACTCCCATCTTACCTTCTTCTATTCCATGCATTTGTTTATTAATCTCCCTCTCCTTCACTTTCATACAGTGAGACAAGAGTTTGATACTTCTATTCTAGACACAGTTATGAATGTTCCCTTTGTTCTTGTACACTAACACTAGGATGCTTATTCTCCAGTCATCTGAGATATGTCTTCTATTTGTATTGAACACCATAAAAAACATCTTTCCCCAGCCCATCCAGCATCTTGATCATATCTAGTGTGACCTTATACGAACCTGCTACTTTCCCTGATTTCCTTTTCTTTAGCTCGTTTCTTATGTTTTTTTGAAAGTGGCTTCTTCTTTTTTCATCATAGAATGTGTCTGAGGCAGTACAGCTTTTATGTAATGTTCATCATTCAGAAGCTTCTGGGCGAACTCCTTCTATCTAACTTTGATGTCCTGGACGGGTGAGCAGCTTTTTGCTGGTGTCACTTACAATGGTGTCTGATGATGGGGTCAAGCCTATGCTGTCACAAACGTTACTTTTATGATCAATTTTGCACAAAATGCCTTTGTTCGTGTTCAAGGTTTGGTTCATAGCACATCTCTGTAATATGCTGATGGTTGGTTGCAAATCTCAGAGAGCTATGTAAATATGTCGGTTTATGATTTATAATGTGGGTCTGAACTTTTCTCTCCTGAACTGAAACTTGAATATTATTTTATGTTTATAACAGTTTAATTTTATTTTTATTTTTATTTATTTATTTTACATTTGTTGACCGGGTTAGTCCAACTGGATACATGTCCATTTTCAGCAGAGGCCCGGGGAGAAAAGCTCCACAATAAAAACAACACATAAATTTACATACAGATAAATTCACATTAACATAATAAAAAGAACACATAAATTTACATGCAGATAAATTCACATTAACATGATATGTAAGTAACAGTAGTATGGATACGTTAAGCAATAGAGAGGTTAAGATTATAAGCTCAGAGGGGAAGGATGAAACTTTATCCCACAATAAGACCCTAGCCCTTATGAGGTGCAGGCAGGCCAAGAGGAGCTAGAATCCTATGAACGAGCAGAGATAAAGGCTTGGTGATCAGAGGAGTTACAATTGTAGGAAACTTGAACGAAGAGAAGAGAGAGAAGCCCTTAGTTAATAGTATGTGGGTGGTATGAGACTTTTAGGATTAGTCTGGATTAGCACATGGGCATAGCCAATGTGACTTAAAGAATTCTTTAAGATTATTTTTGAATTGGCTAAGTGAGGTAATAAGTCTTAGGTTATTAGGAAGGGAATTCCAGAGCTTTCCTATGGAACTGGCATAAAGAGCATCACCACCCGAATTATTAGATTTAGTGGTTAGTACCAGAACACTATTTGAAGACCGAAGGCAGTTGAGATTGGAGTAGGGAGTCAGAAGTTTCTTCAGTGAGGGGGGTTTATCTGGTTGCTTAATTATTTTAAATGCTTCAGTGAGTTGGTTAAGTTTGAGAAGATTAGGCAGTTCTAACCAGTCAAGTTTCCTTAGGTTAAGGCAGTGGTGAGTACGATAAGGTGCTCCTGTTACAAATTTGGCAATATGGTTATAGGCAACAGAGAGTTTATTAACCTCTCTTTTATTGAGGAAAGAAAGTACCGGAGAGGCATACAATAGGGTGGAGAGGAGGTGTGTACGTGCAATGGTTAGTTTGGCATTAGGGGTTAGAAAGTTCTTAATTCTGTACATAGAACCGAGTTTCTTATTTACTGTCTTTATGGTTTGACTAATGTGCATATCAAATTTAAGCTTGTGGTCAATAGTAACACCTAGTAGTTTGGTGTTGGTGACAGGCTCAGTGATGGTGCCATTAATGGATTGAACGTAGAAGGTCCTATTATTAGAATGTGGAGGGTGTTGCCCTAGAGGAGTAGCTAAGGTGGGTAAAAATAGTAGTAACTTAGTTTTTGTTGGATTTAGGATGAGTTTCCGTTCAGTGAACCATTTTTCAACTGCAGCAAAGCAGTGTTGGGTGACTACTTGGAGATCATGGAGAGAAACATCAGAGCAGATCAGGGTAGAGTCGTCTGCATATTGAATGCAGGTGGCCTTGGGGATGACTGAGTGAAGATCATTTATGAATACGGAGAAAAGAAGGGGACCAAGTATAGAGCCCTGGGGAACTCCTATAGTGTTAGGTAGCAGGTGAGATAGCTTGTTTTGCCACTGGACTGCTTGTTGCCTACCAGAAAGGCAAGCATTAAACCATCTTAGGGCTGGGTTATCGAGGTGTAGGGTTTCAAGGGTGTGGAGCAATAGCTGGTGATTGACCATGTTGAAGGCTTTTGACAAGTCAAGAAAGAGAGCGGAAGTTATTATTTTGGTATTACGGTTGCTATTGACCGAGTCAACAAAGGAAAGGAGGGCAGTGGTTGTACTATGATGGGGTCGAAAACCATGTTGAGTTTTGGACAAAAGATTGTTTAGGGTGAGATAGTGTAGGAGTTGCTTGTGAACACACCTTTCCATAATTTTTGCTATTGGAGACAATATTGCTATAGGTCTATAGTTCGATGTTTCCGTGGAGGAGCCTCCCTTATGAAGTGGGATGACGTATGATATTTTCCAAATGGAGGGGATGGTGGCCTCTGTTATAGTTCTGTTAATCAAGATTGAGATGGGATAGGCTATAACATCTGATGCTATTTGTAGGTATTCTGCTGGGAGACGATCAGCCGATAGGGTGGATGGTTTAAGTTTCTTCAATAGGGTTCTAATGTTCATTAATGACCATTTTAAGTGCTTACATTTGAATACCTTTGAAATCTGTCTCGTTGAAATTTACAGTTCCATGGACCTTGTTCCTATGGAGAACGGTTGAGTTGCCAGGAATCTTCTAGCTCTGTCATGGCTGATACTAAGGAAGATGTTTGTGTCACCATGACTCACCTTGCTTTGTCACAGTTTATTGTCTGGAGTTATTTATTTACTTGTTTTTATATATCTGGTTATTTAGTTATTCTGGATACCCTCTTTGAAGTTGTGGTTGGTTGTTGCTGTATTTGTTGGCTACTTGCCCCACCTAGTTGCTATTAAACACTTGTTGGACCATGACTGGAATATCTTTATTTTCTGAGTGACTGCACATGTTATTTCAAATCCTTATCTTTACATGGACAGTGTGTTTGACAAGGGCTAAATATATATATATACATTACTACTGGACTTTCAGCCTATTTCTAATAGACGGCTTGAAACACATAACATCTACTGTTGTAGCAGTTTATTCTGAAACTGAATTTTATGGAAACATAACAGTTCATCATTCATTATTACTGATTTTAATGCATTATTTTCGTTGCTGCTGGCTCAGTACAGTTCTGTTATGTTTCAGCTTTGCAACTGTCTGAGAATACATCCATGGCTAATTTAACTCAACCTCATTTTTTACTTTTTTGCCATAACATTTTACATTGTACTGTCTATTTTCATAATTTGTTACATGCTAAGGTTATTAAGCACTATAGTAAATCTCAACTTGAACTTGACTAATGCTGTAAAATTTACAGGAGCATAAAGTTTGAAGAATAGCCCCTGAGCAAAGAATGTGCACGCGATGGAGTAAAGGAAGGAAAGCAGCGAAAAGACATGATATGTTTGTAATGCATCATCAAGGCAAGTGAGGACAATGCAATAACTCAGGGTGCAAATTTAAAACAGATATCTGGAAATATTATTCCACAGTAGGAGTGCATTGGCTCTGGGCTGCATTTCTAGAGAAAATGTGGAAGGGTACATTTATGGTGGGATTCAAAGGTACTTGGTATAGACAGATAGAACACAGTATGGAAAAGGCGCAGATGCTGCTTAAAGCTGTCTATGTGTACCAAACCTGATACCCACTGTTCTTCATCCCCCACCATTATCATCGTCATATACTTACATTAACATTTTGTGACTTTGCTTCTTCTAACCAGCGCTGAGATTTAAAATAGATATGCAGTAGCTTTGTACCTGTGTTTGAAGCTGTTAGCCTGCTGAGAATTGTGCGCTCTTTTAAGGTCAGTAAAGTTTCATTTTTATTTATGATGCATCCATTCTTAAATAATAATAGCTGTACTAAGAGACTTGCTGAGAAAATTTGGTTCCGACTTCTGTCAGGTTATAAAAGCAGCAAGAGTGCAAAGGTTGTGAATCTATAAAATCTGAAAAAGAGAAATTTTACACCAAACATGTAAAGACAAAAAGATATGAGTAGACACATTTCTTGTCATAAAATGGATTTGTTAAGTCTTGAAACCTCCAATGGAGGTACAGGTATCATGTCTGAACTTTAAACGCTTTTATCTCTCACATTGCCCACTGTGATGTTCTTTACAATATCCTTAATCCTGTGACTCATTTTAAGAACATAAAGCATCGAAGCAGGAAGAAGTGCATGGTATTATGCTGATAAAGTCTCTGACCAGAGAATGGTGTGACCAAACTATTCTTTGGAATCACTGCATGACTGGCTTTTTATTCTATAGCTTATTGTCTTATAGAGCTTGAGTTTCTGTGGTTATATCTTTCAAAATGCAAATAAATAAATAATATCAGTCTTGCAGAAATATGAAACGAAGCAAAGTAGAAAACAAGGAATGCAGCAATATATAAAGCAATCAGAGGTATAAAGAGTAACAATACCACCTGCCGAACTAGGAGTTAAGCAAATAATTCAGATTACCGAGCACAGTAAAAGCAAAGACAAAACTAAAGAAAACCATAGCACAGTAAAACAGCAGGATATAATCACAATGAATAGCAATGTAGAACTTCTTCTTTTTGATGATTGTATAGGTACAGCTAAAGTTCAGTATAAACAGTTCATTCATGTGTCTTGTATCATAATAGTACTATTCATACATTCACCGTGACTAGTTCCGCTTATATAGTTTCACAGAGATTGCATTCCTACTGTACATATAGGATGATTATGTTACTATGGTCAACAGTTCCTTGAGTAACCAGCCCATATGATTAAAATGATGTTTTATTTATTCATTTATTTACTTATTTAAAAAGACAGACTATGTAAATTCTTAAATATAAGCATTTTTCATTAAAATAGATACACTGAGCACTAAAACTTGTTATAAAATAATTCAGTTAGTGCAATAAATAAATAAAACTAAAACTTAAGTTGTTGAACAAATTAATATCTTCAAAGTGTATCTCTTCCTGCCCTCTGACCCAAATTGCAAGCGCACACACACACACACACACACACACACACACACACACACACACACACACACACACACACACACACACACACACACAAAGACCTCTTCTTGCAAACTGTCAGAACTCTTATATGGGGCTCAAACCCAAGACCTCCAGGATGCCATTCTGGTTTCACTGACATTGAATCAGGTGAAACACAGACACCAAAATGTAGGAAAAGCAAATTAGTATTAGCATGCAGATTCATTTCCCTAAGCAGAACAGTTATCAACTATAGGAGCCCTCTCTTTTTAAATATATAGATCACAAAATCAGTCATAAGCACATGGGGATAGCAACCAGTCTTGGGAATATATCTGTATGTAAATCACATGGTCAGAAAGTATAGCACATAATGGGTATGTGTTCACTCTTTCTTTGTTCCAGTGAAAAGCATAGCCATCAACTTTCTATAATTTTGCAGAAGGTTTCCAGTTTTGTCTCAGATTTTTTATCTGTTTTCCCTAAAGTTTTGATTTTAAACATTAAATTACATAAAACCTTCAGCTTTAAGTCTTAAAATAGAACTTATGGAGATGGTACTATTCAAGCCTGGATGTTAAGTGGCATTTGAACTAATTTGCCATCTTAATTCTCTTAGTTCTAAAAAGTCATTGAGCGGACCTCCTCTGCCCCCCAGTGTTACCTGCTCTAAAACCATAAACTTAAAACTATGTCCTTCATTTTTAAAAATATGTGCTGCTAAAGCATTTTTTTTCTGTTTATATCGTAATAATGTTGGCAGACCCTGCTTCTAAGGGCATTGATGGTCTTCCCTATATAGAAACCTGGGCACTTGGTGCACAAGGCAAGATAGACTACTGCTTTACTAGTACAGGAAAATTTCTTTTTGAGCACATGCCTACCATAATTTGGTATTACTTTCTCTGTGTCCTCAATAATATATTTGCATTGTAGGCAGAAGCCACATTTTGTCATGCTACCCTTTTCAGTATTGGCTTTGTGTGTTGTCTCAAGCATATTTTTAAAAGTGATGTCCTTTTTATATATAATCTTACGAAATGTTCCTACTAGTTCCAAATAGTCTTTACTAGTACTGAACAACTTCCAATTATGATGTATTATTTCACTAATACCTGAAAATTGCTTGTTATAGCTAAAAATAGCTGATTTTTTTTAAAACTAGTGACTTCCAACCGTAATGCTTTCTCTTGTGTGTCACTTCCTTTTCCAAGCAGTGGTGAAAAATAACCCCTCTGCCTTTTGTCAACCACCTCTTGTAGAATGTTAGCTAAAAAGACCTGGGTGTATCCTTTTTGTAGAAGCATGTCCTTCAATATATGAATTTGTTGTAAAAAGTCATCCCACTCCAATACCATCCTTGCTAGCTGAACACCCTGCCCTTTAACCAATGATTTTTTCTGATGTGACGGGTGGAAGCTGCCAAAATGTAAAAGGGTGTTGGAATAGATGGGCTTTCTAAAAATTGTTGTTTTAAAGCCCTTTGCATCTCTGTCTTTACTAATAGTGATATCCAAGTAGTTAACTGCATCATGACCTATTGTATGGGTGAAGTCTAAAAAGTCAGTGCTTTCCTTAATGAAGGCCAAGAGCCTTCCCAGTTCTTCTTCTTCACCATTCCAATAAATAATTATGTAGTCGAAATAATGCCCATAGTACTTCCAATTTTTTGCAAAAGTACTGTTAAATACAAATTCTAGTTCCCAAAATGCTAATACAATGTTAGCAAAAATGGGATCACAAATTGCCCCCACTGCTACCCCCTTACATTGTTTAAAGAGTTGTTCATAGGTTCATAGGTAGGTACTAGGCTATCTGCCCGAGGGCATTTATAAGCCTAGCCAGAATGTGTCGGCTTTCGCTGCCCCATTGATTAATTAACTGATCCTCTGTCAAGCAGAGCCAATGAAGTGATCCCAGGGGTGTATTTTCTGTTACCCATCCACTCGTCAAGGTTTCTCTTGAAGAGTGGTAGTGAGGGGCTCTGCCTGATGTAATTTGGAATTTTGTTCCAAAAGCATGGGGAGTCTCTGTGACAGGAATCTGTCCCTCAAGCATGTTCTATTTATTGTTGTGGTGAGGTTTAGCTCACTAGAGCACGTGGCTCGCAGTGACTTGGATTTCTTTAGGTGGAGCATGTCCATCAATTCTGAGTTGGACATGGCTTTGTAAGTCAGGTAGAGACCACCTCTTAGTAAGCGATATGCCACTGAGTACAGCCGGTATTTTTTCAATCGTGCTGCGTAGGACATATGTCTGAGACAAGTAATCCTCTTGGTGAAGTACTTTTGTGGTCTTTCCAGCTGTTGGAAGTGTCTTGTGAGGTACATCCCAAATGGGGCATTGTACTTTATGATTGGTCTAATGTGTGACGAGTAGAGGGGCACTATAACTTCTTTATTTCTAGATGCGAACCCTTTAGTAATTAGATGGACCACATAGAAGGATTTCCTAACTACTTTGGCAATATGATTGTCAAAGGAGAGATTACTATCTACCTGGGTCCCCAGATCTCTTATTACCTCTTCTGTATTAAGGGGGCTGCCACCTATGTGGTAATTTGTGGGTGTTTTGTTTTTCCCAAATGGGATGACTATGCATTTTTTGGCATTTAGCTTGAGGCCATGACTTTGACACCAGGTGTCTGTCTCAGTAAGGCCCTTTTGGAGGATGTCCATGTCAGCCTGAGAGTCAATTATGGCTCCCAGTTTGCAGTCATCGGCGAACTTGGTTAGCCATGGTCCTCCTGTGTTTGCTTGTACTTCTGTGAAGTATATGCCAAACAGTAGGGGTCCCAGGACCAAGCCTTGTGAGACACCATTTGTGACTTGTTTAGAGTTGGACCTAGAGCTCGCTATTCTTACTGTGTGAGTTCTGTCTGTAAGCCAGTTGGCAACCCATCTCCTGATGTAGGGGTTTATGTTCAGTCTGGTGAGTTTTTCTGTAATACCCAAGTGGGGAATGGTGTTGAAAGCCTTGGTGAGGTCAAGGTAGGCTGTGTGAACCACCTTTCCCTCGTCTATAGCCTTGGTGACTGTCTCGAAGAAGTCAACCAGATTTAGTAGGCATGATCTGCCCTTAACAAAGCCAAACTGGGTCAAGTGTTTGGAGGTTTCTAATGTCTTTGTTAATGTGTTCCATGATGATGTGCTCCATAGCCTTGCATACCAGGCTAGTCAGGCTTATGGGGCGATAGTTACCAGGGTCAGTTGTGGACCCTCCTTTGTGGAGAGGAATAACCATTGCTGTGCACCATTCTATGGGCACATAGCCTGTGGAGAGGCTGAGGTTGAACAGCGTGTTTAGGTGGAGGGGTTAGTTCGTTCTGTAGTTCGTGCAAGATGCAGCCTGGGACACTATCTGGTCCCATTGACGCTGTGTTTTTGGCTTTTGAAAGGACTGTTTTCACCTGTGCATCTGTGATTTTTGGGACACTACACTTTTCTGATATTGTTGTGGTCCCTTTTGGAGGTGAGGGGGGGTGAAGTGTGCAATAATGTTGGTGTCCAGAACCAATTCCATAAGGGTCATGATGGTTAAAATATGTTCATGCCTAATTTGTGTGTTGACAGAGGTAAAGGTAAAACCATTCGATACCTTTGTCATGGGGAATTACAGAAAATAAGTCCCTAACATCAATGGTGATGAAAAGGAGTCCATCATCATACATATTGCTGTTAATTTTACTGAGAAAATCTCAAGAGTCTAACAATCCTCGGGCATTCCTTAAGTGTAGATTTTAATTGTGTATCTATAAACTTGGCAATAAAATAGGTTTTGGATGCTTTTGCATCTACTATTGGCCTAAGGGGGGGGGGGGTTCAGCCAAGATATTATACCAAGGCCCCATCTGCTTGAGTTGGTGGTAGCTCAGGTGGGTGTAAAAGATCCAATGGCATATACCAAAAAGAGTAAGTACTCTTTACTTCTTTACAAAAAGTATATATACGTTTTTATATTTCAAATTTAAACTTATATACTTATTTACTGCATTTATAGGTAGCATTCACCTTTTCAGTAATTTTGCTCAGTCCCCAATTGTTTCACCAATAACCCTTTTCAAATTGTATAAAACATATCCACATTTTATCAATCATAACTTCAATGTACAGGCACAAATATTTTATCATATTCTTATATTTTGTTTATTGTTCTATGTTTTCATAAAACAGTGCAGACTTATTTCCATAGATATCTTCCTAACCCTTTCAGTTTCACAAGTCTCTTTACTTTCCTTCCATAACATTTTTTGCTCTATGGCATTGCAAAAAAACATGTTCTATTATCTCTGTTTGATATCGCAATGTCCTATTTCTTTCCTGTTTTGAATTTTTTCAAGTTACACACACTTACCATTCTTTTATATTTTACAATAATAAATCATTTCTTTTCTGTAATCTTTTTGTGTGTGTTTCACTTTCTGAAAACTCCCCTATACTTAAAGACAATATTTTAAATCATATTATACTCATTTGTACTTAATAAGTACTATAGTAAAGTAATCAACTTAGAAAATAAATGGTTTAAAGAAGCAAAATGCTCCTTTCTTTTTTACATTATATAATTCCCCTCTTTAAATGGTTTAACCAGGAACTCTGTACCATGAAAAATACAAATGAAAGCAAGTCTTTTCCTAGTATACTTAGGAAAATAAAGACACCCCCCATGATTTATGTATAAAAATTAATGTGATATGCATTCATACAGTAAAACAAATCATGTAACTTCCACAGATTAGAAATAGATTTTAAATCTTATATCATCCTTCTGCATTGCCCTAATGATATTTCCAAACTTTATTCTAATAATTTCAAATTCTTTCTCCTGAAATATATATTCACCTGTGTTTGCAGTTCTGAAAAAAATCACTTACTCTTCTCAAAACTTAAAGGCCTACCTAAGTTAATAAATCTTATGAAATTCTGATGGCTGCACTTCCCCACACTTTATTCCTTAACAACCTACTAGATCACCTACATAACTCATTATCACTGGGAGCTTAACTTGTTCTTTAAATACAATATGATCTTCCTTCACACCTTCTGTCTTAACATCACTGCATATCATGAAGCCAAATAAGCATGAACGCATTGGGTACCACTGCTTTATGCTCTTTTCTGCTTTATTTATTTATTGATGTATTTAATTGTCTTTCCCCTCATTTATCAATTGAATTATCCATGTTCTATCATATTTACCCTCAAAAACTTAATTATGGCATCAGAAATCTCATGGAGGTACAATATTCCTATATTTTTAATTAACAATATTATCATAAGCCCTTGATTTGCTAGTTCCTCCATGATGACTCTGTTCTCTTGTTTTTTTTTCTTTTACCCAATAAACCTTTTCAGCTATTACTTCTTTCAAATTATTTTCAAAATTAATCTATAATATTACCATCTTGATTTATAATCCACGTTACAGGGGTATTTGTGTCAATTTCTTAATTATTCTTTCCTTCTTTCTTGTTAATTTAATAGCACTTCTACAAGTCTTATGATTTATTACTTCCATTAGCCCTTCATTCAATACTTGTAAAAAGTCTTTTCATTCCTCCATGTTCATTTCTTTATAGAACTTACAACTTATGACATTCCATCTCCTTAGTGTATCACTTTCCCATTTTACTGTATTCTTTTCTAATGTTTTCAGTATCTTTTGATATCCAACTCCCATTTCACTTTACCCTTGCTGCTTTCTTTGTTTCTTCTAATTTTTTCAGCTATTTATGTGCACACTCTTTTACCTCTGTCCCCATACATTTTACCAAACATTTTTATTTTCTATTTTCATCATAAAGTTTTCCCATAAGTTTGTTTCCTTAATCAGAGATTAATATTTTTCTTTTCTATTTAATTAAAATTTTTGCCTGTATAATACATCTTTTATTTGCAACCTTTTTGCTTTATACACCTTATTCCTACTCTCCTTTCAATATTCGTCTCCTATTACTTATACTCTTCTTTATATATCTCTGTATATTTTTATACCAGTACTTCTCTATTATTCATATCCCTGTCCTCTGTTTGTGTGTAACAGTATTTTGGGAATAGTGGTGCTACCCATATATGCAAATGTAGTCAGCATATGTGATTCATGCTGAAACATGGAGGCATTTTGGAAACTTGCCTCATTGCAGCAAAAGCTTAACGTACTTAAGGCATGTGTTAGGGGAAGAGTTACTACAAGGATAAGGCACCTTAGACTGTAGCTCATAGATGTAAATTTAAAAGGGCCTTATCTGCATAAAAAGCATGTAAAAGAGCCTGAGCTGAAGTGAATATGTTTAACAGCACAATGGATAAGTGGAGTTGCAAAGCAAATCATTAGGGAAAATGTGAAATTTGCAGTATTGGAAATTAATATGAAACAGATCAAAATTAGGTCATTTTTTTTTATTTTGGCGTATTTTAGCTCATACATGGCCAAACTACTAAAGGGATCTCTGTGAAAAATAATTTATTGTAGTGACATTTTAATATGTGTGCATACATGGACAACTACTGAAGGGATCATCACTGGGAAAAATAATCTGTAAAGATGTCATTTAGTGCTTATACATATACAGACAAACTTGTGATGGGATTGCTGGGAAAAATAATTTATTGTGTGACATTTTAATACTTGTGCGTACATGGACATCTACTGAAGGGATCATCACTGTGGAAAATAATTTCTAGTGATGACATTTAGTGCTTATGCATACATGGACAAACTACTGCTGGGATTGCTGGGAAAAATCATTTATTGTGGTGTCATCTAATGCTTGTGCCTATATGGACAAACTACTGAATGGATTTTTGGGGCAGGCTTGTGCATTGCAAAGTAGATATAAGTTGAGCAGCCATGCCTTTAACAAAGGACGTGTGTATCACCCACATGGATATTTGACTATGAATCTCAAGAAAAAATTCATTAGCATGTACTGCTTTTCATAATTTCTCATTTATATCTCATTATATTTCATTTGCTTGCACTAAATCATAGGCATTGGTCATTACCATAAATGACCTCAATGAATTGCCACCTAGATATGCTCACCCATGGATACCCTTTCCACGTTCCTACAATGAATATGAATGCCAGCAACATACTTTTATATTGATTTTTATACATAAACCATTGTAACTCCCAGTCATTATAAAACATTTTTTTCTGTTTATGTTATATATATATATATATATATATATGTGTGTCTCTTTTTCATGATATTAATTCCTTCACAAATTTCTTTTAGTCTTTTGATTCCTTTGCTTCCTTTTAACACAAATTCATCTTCATCCGATTCTATACAGATGGAGAAGTGCTCTGAAAACTGTAACACTTCCATTTCTTCTCTGCCTCACTGTCTTCGAATTAATCATAATGTCTAGATGTGTAAGTAATTTAAGTATTCTGTATGTAAACTTCCTGTGATCCTTGACTTTAAGTTGAACGAACTTACACATATCCTTACAAATCTTTGTACTGTCTCATTTTATTCCCGCCTCTTAGATCACAAGTATCACAAGTTCCATATTGGAATTTAAGTAATTTATATCTTTTTTAAAAGAAATTGCCTTATTCTATAGTCTCTTAATATAGGTGTTCCCACCTCAGTAAAAGTTGTTGAAAATATCTGATTTGTATTCCGTAAAAATGCAATTGTAGAACATCTTTCAATTCCTAAGCTCCATATAATTTTATTTTTCCTAGTTATTACTTTGCCTTTCCCAGCTTTTTGACAATAGTTTGATATCTAATAAGCAGATTAAACTGAATTTGTTTTACATCATTATAACGTTGTTGTCTTTCAGTGTACTGAATATTGTTATAATCAGTGAAGATAATGTAAAAGGTATCTTGTCCATTTTTGGATTCACTTTCTTTCTACCTTACTTTGGTCTCCTGTGTTTGGTAAACATACTTGACCACCTGGGATGTAGACAGTTTATTCTCCACCTCAGGCTCCTTCCCTGAAATCATCCAGAGCAACTTGTAATTGTGTTGTCGTTCACAGTTAATAACAGTAACAGTCCACTTCTGCGTAGGCCTTTCTACAAACTATCAGGAACCTTTTCATTATCTTCACGAATCTGTATCACAACAGCATGCTTCAGGGCCTCCAGATTTCCTGTGGTCGCCCTCTCCATCTTCTCAAAGGAACAGTAACGCACCCACTAGTGACTCTAAAAGAGTAGGAGAATTTAACTGGTACACTCTAAGTGTCCCCTATTTAGTATGATTACCAGCTTAGATCTCTCTTAAAAGGATGCCATTAGCCTACCAGTAGTAACCCAGTCAACAAAGCATAATGAAATAAAATAAGGTCATACCTTTATATTAATTATAACTATTTCTTTATTGTAGGGGCATTGGGTACCTGTGATGGAGCAGTTAATGTGTTCTTTTACTTAGATGAGAAGGGCCCTGTCTCTTTTATGGGTTCTGTCTTGCTTAAACAAAACATAACCTGAGAAACGAACTAATGCATTTCTCAAGCCATGATTTTACTTATACAAAAATATCAAGGCTGTATAGTTAGAGAGAGACCTCTATATGTTCGCACTTTATTGCACTTCCTTTTGGCATCATTGTGCATAATGTTTAGCTCATCTGTGTTATACCAGGGAGGAGTTAAAGAAGAGGTCAGCAGGTATGATACACTGCAGCTTGAAAAGAAAGTAGAATCTGACAATCCTTATCACCAAGGATATGATGACTATTACCAGAATTTCTGAGTAGCTGGTAATGTAGTTTATAATGGGATCAGTAATGGATAAGACTAGATGTTTTTCAAAAAATGCAAGTGCAACTTTGTTAACTGAAGTAAAGTGGTACACTGGGAGGCATTGATAACTTCATTAAATAATGTAGAAAGACTCTAGAAATTTCACAGTTTAGGTACTAGCAGGAGATGATTGAGATGTGTCTGATTCCTTTCCAGACAGCATCACTCATGCAGAGATATTGGGCTTGTGATGTTTTTTGTGGGTTAAAGAATGGCACAGCTCAGAGAGGGAATAATAAAGAACAGTGTGTGAATTTTAGGAAGGATTCCAAAAAGACAAAATATGAAACCATGTCACGTGGGAGAAGAAGCCTGGTTAGCAAAGACATAACTAGCTGTGAGGCTGTGGTTGGTCAAAAATATTATGGAAGGAAACATAGAAAGGAGACTCGATAGGAAAAGATTAGCTGGAGTAGCACAGTATTGGTGATACATATTGCGTATGCTGGACAGATAGTTGATCTGGCAACTAGAGAAGGAGGAAATTAAAGTAAAGACTTTCTTTTTGGAAAGAAGAATACCAGTTAAGCTTATGGAATAAAAGTGAACTGAAATAATTTTAGATAAGACAAGACAGTTTGCAAGAAAGCAATCTCTATGAATTAGTTATAGGTACTAAAAAGTGTAAGAGAAGAAATACGGGGTGGGGGGGCTTATGTAGAAGTGCTAGTATGAAAAGCAAATTATACAGCAAAGGCTGTTCCTTGGTTCAGTCATGTACATACAGGCATAAAAATATGAGAATTATATATATATATATATATATATATATATATATATATATATATATATATATATGTATAGGCACTGCAAACTTAGGCAGAAATTCCAGACTGGGTTACTACAAAGGAGCTTGGTGGTAATAGGAATGAGAAAGCTCAAAGGCAGTGTGTCTGATTGCAGCTGATGAGGAACCTCAAGAGTATGCAGATGGCCTAAGGAAAACCGCAGGCAAAAATTCAGAGATTACTAAAAATAGATGGAAGAAGTGCTAAGAAGTTAATGTGGTCACATCTGAGGACATTAATCCCAGAAAGGCTTTAAGTCTTTGCATTCTACTGCTGTAAATAGAAAGTACATGGGGGATTTCAGGGTGACAACAGATAAATAGATAGATGGTTGCTCACCGAGGGCATCTAATAAGTAGAGAAGTGAATCTGAACTGGTCTGGTGCTGTAAGGACCCTGCAAGAGTTGGTAACAAGCCAAAGAAAGAAGGAAGGACAATACAAAGGAGAGAAGTGCAAATGACCACATTAGAACAGGCACTGTTGGCTTTGACAAATGTTTATTAATTAAAGAAGATGGAAGACCATTGGGAAACAAATAATGAAAAATGTAAACAATGAAGAGATAATACCATCACACTGGGTTGAGGTAGGGGTGGATGAACTGGAAACAAAAACAGTGATGCTGCTGAACTGTCCTAGGAATTAGGCATGATTCTAGCTACTACCTGCCATAAGACAAGGTAAGTAAGGTATGTAGCAAATACACACACACACACACACACACACACACACACACACACACACACACACACACACACACACACACACACACACACACACACACACACACACACACAGTCAGTCATCAAGGCAAGAATAGTTTAATGGTAACTATATGCTTTCTGAGTGCCCAATATTATGGGATCCATCTTTAACTTTTACTTTTAGTGGCATATATGTAAGGTCCCACTGAGATGAGAAGGAAATGCAACAAGTCCTTATTATCAGCAGATTCCACCTAACAGTTCATCAAAACCAGGCAAGTAGTGGGGTATGAAGCACTTAAGGCTTCAGAAAAAACTTTCTGGTGTCTGTATTAAGTAGTTATTAAAGGACAGAAAAAAAATTGTTATAGTCTTATAGTAAACATCCCATAATTCGGGTCTCACAGGTACACTGGAGCACATAAAAAAATGAAAATGCATTAATCCTTGTAAAAAGAAGAGGGTGATTCATGTGCACATTAGAAATACCTCCTGGACAGAACTGAGGGAATAGACAGACCATGTGATACCATCAGACGTCCAATAAGCTTGTCCTAAATGATGGGGTTTGCGGAGGGGATGCCTTTCTTCTTGCTATATGTGTGCATCTTGAGGATAGTTAGAATATTAACTTTTGCAGAGTTGCATTGATTTTCCAGCTACCAACCTCAGTATAGCCTGAGAAACAAATTACCCTGAACATGTGATCAAAATACATTCACTGGTCTGTAAAACAAGTGGTGGATTAATACATTCACTGGTATGTAAAACAAGTGGTGGATTAATCTGTGAAGTCAGAAAGTATAGCAAGGCAAGATGGAAGAAAAGAAAGGCCATAAGTCCACATCCAAAGCAAAGAATGTGCAGAAAAAGTCTACCAAGAAGGTTTCTGAGAACCCACCAAGAAAGCTTCCAAATGCCCACCAAGATGGTTTCTGAACTGCCCAACCAACCAGCCACACTTTTGGATGCACTATGCCTGCAAACAGGGCTTCTAGTGTAACAAGGCATTATCAGGTGTCAAGGCAAGAATGATTTACTGTCAACTATAAACCTCCTTACTTTCTCAAGGAAAACACAATGATGTTAGGACACCTTATTTTGAGGCTATGTATATTACACACTGTATCACCAAAATGTTGGGATGAGCTGAACGGTTAGGCACGCTTACTACCAAAATCAATAAACAATTTGCCACCCAGTTTCTTTACTTATGGAGCACATCTGACTGAAATACTTTTATTAAGGTCTTTTCAGTCAATAACAGCAAGTAATAACTGCCACTGTGCCACCCTAATTTCAACATGATTATTTATGTCATAGTTTTTTTTTCATGCAAACACGTTCTAGTTTTTGAAACTTAGAATAATGCCCATTATTACACCTGTTGTTTCTATATGGTGTATTGATGTTACATTTTCCAAAATGCATGCAATACATTCCTTTAGTTACCAAACAGATATTCCAACACAGAATGATGGACATTTTTGACAAGCAGTAATATATACATGAGTAATATTACAATCACAGAAATCCCTGGTCTTATAACTTGGCCATATGCTGCTTATATTAATTAGTATGAATAAACTAGTTGTGCTTTTTCTTTTTTTTTTTGTAAAATGTTCTTTGTCCCTGGTGCCCATTGACCTTCAATACCCTCCTGACCGATTGGTCCATTCAATCTCATGATCCCATCACTAGGTTGAAGGTTGATCAGGAAAAGACCATCATTTAGACAGCCATTAGGGGTGGTTTGAATTTTTTTTTTTTTTTTTATCTCAGCCCTATACTCCCTCATGAATGCCAAGCTTTTGGAGCCAAATATGGATGTGAGATGGGCTGTCCATGCTGGTTGACAGAAAGCAACCCTTCCCCTCCATTCAAGTAGAAGAAGTGGTTTGTTTCTTTGATTTCCAGCTGAGAAATCGCACTTCCTGGCATGCTTCCTAAGTAATTCTACCCTCTTTACCTCCTAGGACAGATGAGCAGGCCACACCCATTTATTCCTCTTCTTCCTCTCTGGCTTCATCCGTGCTGGGTCAGCTAACCGAACATCAGTTGCCTGGGTTGCAGTGTGGGCTGAATGTCTTTATGACAAGAAGACATAAGCCATTTATATGTTTTGCAGCTATAGCATATAAGTACCTGATTTCTTGCAGTTCTTCTAGTGTGTATTACTTATTTATCAGTTTTGTAAAACAGCAATGACTTCACAACAACATGACATTTAAAAGTGACATAAGTCTTCTCTCTACTAAATTCCTTACTTTAGGCAGAACCTGTAATTTAATTCTCTAGATGTCTTTGCTGACAAAACTTAATTTGATTGCTGATTTTTCCTTTGTAATGAAAATAAACTGCTTTTTAATATTCCTATCACACGTGATTTGCATATTGTACTTCCAGTTCAATTATTTACAAGTAGCTTTATTGATTATATGTGCAGTTTAAAGCAAGATGCAAACTGCACAACCAATTCAGCAATTCGCATTGTCATCTGTAGTAAGCATAATATAAGGTGGCACTACTAATATTAGTCAGTTTGAAGGTAGGATTTGAAGGTGGCTGTCATAGTACTCTGCTGTGTATGAATCTTGAGCTTCTGCTGAATGAGTTGAGGATAGGGTGGCGAAAATCTTTATTATGCAAAAATGTAGATGTAGCTTTTTTTTTTTTTTTACAAAACAGTAAACATCAGAGTCAAGTAGGAGTTCAGTCATTTTCCATTTACGCCGGACCATATCCATTAGTTCCTTTGCAAACTTTGTTGTTATACGAGAGCAGGCTTTACCTCTAATGTTTTTTCTTGTAACAGGGTATATGTTACCCTATATGGAATATAATAATGAGGGAAATATATCTTATGCTTTAGAAAGGTCTTCTGGATGATGTAGAGAAGTCCCGTCTTCTACAATAAGTACAGCATGTAAAAGATCATTTTGAGATCCTGTTATGTTATGTATATTATTATTGTAACACTCATTGGAAGAGATTTTCTATTTTCTATTTTTTTCTTTTTCCTTTTTTGTTTTATTTTTTTTTTTTTTTGCTTTAAATAAGAAAATTGTTAGAACGTTGATAAAATTATTCACTTACAGTTAATGACACTAGAAACAAATTTGTATCTCAGCAAGATATTTATGGTCATTAAATACAAGAAATAACTATTCTTTTTTAGCCCTGGTGCACATTATGCTTTGAACTTAGTAGTTTCAAGAAAGTCGCCTATCATGATTAGATTCATTCTATATCTTATTTTAGGTATATCTTGTCTTGCTTATACAAAGAGATTTGTATTACTTGGCAGGAGAATGCATGCTACTACATTGCATAATTATATATGAACATCAAGGAGAAGAAATAATAACCAGTTTGGAACGTAATTATACTTAGAAGTATTAAGATTCAGCTTTAGGATTTGAAGACTTACCCAGGATTCACGAATCCTCCATGTAAGATTAGAGGAGGCCTACACGGAAACGCCAGTGTAAGAATAAGACGGCAGCACGCCATGCATATTAATGAGGGCGCGCTGCCTCAACTCCAAGGCTAACACGGAACATGCATGAGTGTAGGAGGCATGTCGGACTGCCGAGCAGTCCAAAAATCCAAGCCCCTGCAAGTATCACAATAGGGAAATGTCAACTGACATGAGCGAGTCCGCTCAAATTTGTACATACCCAACACTACACTCCCCCACATTCTAAACCCCAGTACAATAATAAAATATAAAACTTTTTTTTTTTTAGCATTCCCGATATAGCTGCCCGTATTTGCGTGTGTTTGCTCGTGTATGATCATTGCTTAGCTACAGTTAGCAGTAAGACATCAAAGAGGATAATAAGAAACTTATATGCAAATTAAGCAAAATAGCAATAGTGTATTGGTAAAACCTTCACTCTAAGAGGAGGCATTCCCGGTTCGAGTTCCACCACTCCCCTTTTTATTTTCTATTGGAAATCCATATATGAAAAGAATTCCTTCCATTTACCAATGAAATTTTAGTAAAAAGCATTGAAATGGCCTATGTAGTAGTGAACGAATTTTATATATATATAAGAAAGTGAAATTGTTATGCATACTGATGAATGCAGAAGTAATATATCTTAAGCAAAGTGAAGCACTGCTAAGCAAAGTTTACCAGTATTAAGCACATTTCAGTATAATTGCTCATAGCTTAGCAGCGCTTTAACTAGCGCAATAGCTTTGTGCGGAGCTGCGCATCACGCCAACTAGCGCAAACAGAACATGTGCGTGCGTAGCTGCGCACCAAGCTAACCAGCGCAATGTCGGGCAACATAGAGCAATATAGAGTAACATCAGGCAATGTAGAGCAATGTAGAGCAATGTAGAGCAACATCTGGCAACGTAGAGCAGTGTAGAGCAACGCCGGGCAAATTCGAGCAAAGTTGGTAAAACATAGCCACACCTCCTAGCCGGTCTGGCCAGTAGTGAAATAAAAAGCAATGACAGGCCTCAAACCCGGGATACTGTGCACCATAATCACAGTACTGAACCACTAAGCCATGACATCTTTATATAAGTATGCACTTTCAACACACACATACATATCAATGTAAGTTTACCCATTGCTAAGCAGGTGTACCTTCAGCTGCATTTTTTCAAAACTAGCCAATCACAAATAAGTGCAGGAAATGATGCATATTTAAGCTCCATAGGTGGGAATACTATCCATAACTGGTTGTAGCTCTCATCTGCAGGCAGCAATGGCTGGAGAGGCTCTCGTTTTCGAGTGCAACATTGGGGCATTGAGGAGTCAAAAGTTATGGTTTGGCTCCTTGTCCACCATCATGAGGATAGACTCCTGCAGGGCCAGTACCAGGACACCCAATACAAAGCAGAAGCCTGGGACGGTCTAGCTCATGAACTCATCAGTGCCACAGGCATCCCTCGGACTGGTGAGCAGGTCAGACACCACCATGCAGACCTGAGAAGTCGCAGGGCAGATCAACTGGACCAGTGGATCCAGGAGGCCTGTGGGATGCCAAATACCCCACTACTGAGTAAGTAGCCATGGAATTAAGCATGTAAGAATTGCTATTCTAGTGTATACTATGGATAGGTATGTCTCAATATCACTTCAATTACTTCACAGCTGCAGGTGTCCGTGCTGCGAATCAGCAAGCCTATGCAGATAGGTGGCTAAGGCTATGCCACCAGGCAGGTTAGTAAGTATTCTGCATGTACTGTTATGTAAAATAAATGAGAGAGCCTGAAAAATGTGTTTAAACACAATAAATAAAGGTATAATTATTCTCTAATAATTATTCTGCATGTACTGTCATATAAAATAAATGACAGAGCCTCTAGAAAAGTCTTTTAAGTCTTTAATAAAGGTATAATTCCTGGAGTGTGTCTGTGTCATTTTCTTTGATATGTTGTTGTATTCTTGCATTATAGAAATAGTACTGTTGTATTAAGCGCTGTTAACACACAGTTGGGTAGGCCCATATAAAGTGGATGAAGGGAGTGCCAGTAGCTTTTAAGCATATTCACAGTCCTCAACTGTTGGTTCTTGCCCAGCATGTACAGGTTAATCTGGCACATGAGTAGCTTGGTATTGTGTTCCCCGGAAATGTCATTGTGCTGGAAGAAATGTAGGGAGCTGTTAACATATAACTGATAATTTCACCTACACATATCTAGATAAGTATATGAAAGTAGAGTTGTCAGTGTACCATCTCAGCAGTAGTGTGTCTGAGCAACTCACAAAATATGTAACAGTAACATCTGCATCCCGGACAGTTTGTATGTCAGATACAGCCCATGTATATAAAGATCTAGCAAAACCCATTTCACGATCTAAGGACAAATGTGTAGTGTAATAATACATGTAGGGGACATATAACTGCAGTCAATAGGAATGTAGTGTAAACTAGAAGGATATATAAGTTGTTAATGGAGCTATCATTTTCCACCCTACTGTATGTGCATAAAAAATGCAATTCCACACCTCAATGGGTATGTCTAATCTCAAAACATTTGTTGGAACATATGTCTTATTGGTTTATAAATATCTGCATTTATTTTGATGCATGTAATACTGTTCAAATACCACAATATTGGTGGCCTGTTGCCATCAATTAAACCTGCATGCTGTTTTAATGTCCACTGTTGTCCCATATATGCATGTGTCATGCTTGCTGTTCAACTGTTGGAACTCTGGTGTGTTGGGTTAAAGGGAACACTTCTGCATGCTGTTATAACTAATTAGGAATGCTGTTGACTGTTACTAACCCATATTTTCATTAAATCCTCCTAAACATAGAACGTAAGAGAATGCCGGTCCCAGCGGACCCACCTGTCCCACCTCAGCTGGCAATGGCACCTGGCATCAGCAGTCGGTGCCCAGCCTGGGACCTTCTCCTCCATTGGCCCTGTGCCACCTTCAGGTGAAAGCGCTGCAGGGGATGGGGCTCATTCCCCCTGTGCAAGAATGGGTGGAAGAGGGCCACCAATCACCCTCCAAATGGTCCGGGCTGTAGTGCGTAGGGAGATCGAGCATTCTGTCGCTGATCCCCTATGCCAGCTTGAAGCATGAGTGGCGCAACTCATGGGTGAGCCTGCCCCTCCTACACAGCCCCCAGCACAGCCACCCTCTGAGCTGTGAAGGTGCAGTGGTGACTGCCCATGGGTGGGGATCTCAGTTCTACTGTTGCCATCTGTGGGCTCATGGGCTTGCGATTTCCAAACATCCTTTCCCGTCACTGGTGTTCACCCACCACATGTGTCATATTCTGCCCCTGTATGCATCTTGTTTGTCTTGTCTGTTTACCTCTCCAACCTACCTACCCAAATATACCTACTTCCCCTACCCCACATTCCAGTCTCACCTGAAAAAAAGGGCATTCTGCTACCAAAAAAAAATTACGCCCCATACATAGCTGCCCATTTTGCACACATGTCCGCTGGACACATAAACTGATATTTAATTGGCAGTACAACATACTTTGTTGTCCTCAGCCCTCTCACAGGTGTTGAAGGTTTCATATTTCCCTCCATATTTATTGCATATGCACAGCTGTTGCTGTTAAAGAAATGGGCAGCTATGGGCCTTCCCTAAACCCATCCTGCACATCCTGAGCTGTTTTCCCTACTGTCTTCCCCTCTTTGTACCCCGTTTTCACCACTTTTCTATCTCCCCATTTTCTTTTCTTTCAAAGAAATGAGCAAGGGGGTTAGCGGGAGTAAGCACTTTTAAGCAGTAGTTAGCGGGTCTGAGCGAGTGTACGCCTGTGTGCGCTTGTGTGCACTTAGTTAAGCATTGCACAAACCCGCGCAAACCTGCTTACAACTGCTTAAAAGTGCCTTAGTCACTCTGCATGTCAGGGCCCTTGTTCTGCTCAGCAGCAAAATAAAATACCTCTGTCAGTCTCGAACCTCGGACCTTGTACACACTAGACTGCATGAAGTACTACTGAGCTATGGTAAACATGCAGCAAATTGGTGCTGAAATCAATATATCATGCATCAGAATGAGTGAATGTAAAGGACAAATAGGAATGCCATAGCACAAATCCTGTTCTGTGGATCTTTACCAGCAGTTCTTGTGAAATTGCATTACATGACTGTGAAAAGAGAGCCAGCCATTCCAGCAGGAAATAATGTTACAGCAGCACTTTACAACCCCCACACAGTATCATAGCAGGACAAACACTAGCATATCTGATTAGGGCAGAGGCCATACTTCCCAACTGTGACTAATTTTCAGGCATGTCCCTGATTTTGAGACAGGTTTTAGCTGTGTGCCTCTGAATCCCTCTGAAAGCTGCTGACGTTAGGCAGAAAGGTGGTGAATTACACTTAAGGAATAATGACAATAAGTAAGAGTTAGACACTGCTTGTACTTCAGGAAATGTGTATTTATCCATATGCTCTGGTTCTCTCAAAGTCTCAACTTAATGTCTCTAATATTGTAAAGGTGTACCTCACTTCTACCTACTTTTCCCTGAGTCTGTTCAAATATGTACCTGAGTGTTTGAGAGGCCTGGCAGATGCAGAAACACACAGGCATATCAGCTATTCTGCTGTTACACACTGTGCAAATAGCTTTGGAAGGAGTTCCAGAAGCATAACCTTATGTAGGAGTACAACACTGAAATACCAAGGGATGTAGCCATGTACTGGTAGCAACCAACTGTGACAATCCCATTGTTCCAGTGCTGAAAGGACCGGTGTGGTGCACAGACAAAGAATAACAGGCTAACCTCTGCTATCATCTGGATAGGTCCACAGTTGGGAGTTACACAGACAAACTACTTGCCTTGGTAAATTAACAGGTACACAGCAACCCTTTAAGTCCAGCAAGATAAAGTTCACAAATTAATACATAATGTTCTCTGTCCTTCTGCACCCCTCCCCAAATGTACAATAAACCTGTGTGTTCAGGGTCTACCAAGGATGTAGGTAGGCATACTCAGTACTGAAATTTGTCCAGTTTTCTTGAGCAGCCTGTGCTAATGTCAACACTGAAAAAGCACAAACTGTTCAAAAGTGAGTAAATTAATATTCACAGTATAGCAGTTCACAAACAGTTCATGTGCCAAATGAATACATCTCAATAACTACTTTTGTATGGCAGTTAATTGTATAAGTAGAAAAGAAACTACATACACCCATGTATCCTGTGTTAGCATTTGTAGGGGTGAGTACAATTCTACACTGGCAACTGTGTAGTGGCAGTGGCAACATTCAGGTCTGCGTACAACATTTAAATCACTGGCTACACCCCTATCTTCAAATTTAAGAAGTATACTAACCTTCTGACTTACACAATGGTGTCCAGAGCAAACAAGAATGGGCTCCACTTTGGAAAGCTGAAAGGGCTATGCCTACCTGACATATCACTTTATAGCACTGAGTTGCTATGACAGTGAGTACTGCAATTACCGCACAGCAGGCTACGTGCAATTACCAAATGGTGGCCACCAATTGGTGCAGAGGCCATCACATGCACATGTGCAGATACCTATAAAAGCAGGCTGTACTTGCTGGCCACACATGCAATCATCCCATTGCAAATGCTGAGAGAGAGAGAGAGAGAGAGACAGAGACAGAGACAGAGAGAGAGAGAGAGAGAGAGAGAGAGAAATTAAAATAAAGCCAAAGATACAGCAAACTGAAAACTACGAACACATACAAAGGAAAGGTATGTAACAGATATGTATTTACTGGCATGTAGTAGATGTATTTGAAGACTACTCTACATACTTTGAAACATCAATATGTGGCAGCAGTACATATCTATGCACATATGCCCTGCATAACTACTGCCATGGACAAATCAGTGTGTAGCTGTGTGCAGTGGGACATAACTGTGATATATGTAGCTCAGCATTAAATGTCAAACATCTGAACCATGTCATCTGTGTTCTGTACAGTAGTGTGAACAATGGCTCTTTGCTGGTATATGACATGTGGTGGTTAAACACTGTGGGTGTGATTTGTTAGGTTTGCAGTGTTGCAGCCAGTGAGGCCTGCTAAAGCCACATGGGCTGAGAACACCTTCAATGCATTTTGCACAAGACTGTGCAATATCATTACATAACTGTATACCTCACATACTTCGCATAATTGATATTCCCACCATGAAAGGTGGACTGTATATGTGCCTATATGTATATATATATATATATATATATATATATATATATATATATAGAGAGAGAGAGAGAGGGAGAGACAGAGTCATATTTACTGTGACAGATGCCTGGTGACAAGGCCATGGCCTCAAGCTCAATGTTTGAAATTCATTTGCATCCCTTTTGCTAAAAACTCTGTACCCATGAACTACCACATAGGTGGTAGTCGACTTAACACCGAAAGTGTGATAAGAGACCATGGGACACAGGTGGACAGTAGTCTCACCCTTGATAATCACAGTGCCACACAAGTCATGTAATCTGTCTACATGGCACACCTCATCACAAAAGCTGTGTCATCCAGGTAAAAAGAGGTCAGTGTTCTCCTCTACTCATCACTCACAAAACCCATTATAGAGTACAATGCCCCTTCTGGTATGTACCTCACAAGACATCTACAGCAACTAGAAAGGCCACAGACATACCTCACAAAGAGTAATACTGTCCTCAAACAGGTGTCTTATGCATACCGTCTCACAAAACCACATCTAGACTGTGTCGCAAACCGGCAACCCAGAAGTGACCTCTGCCTAACATACAAAGCTATGTCAAACCCAGAGGTGTTGGACATGCTCCATGTAAACAGATTACTATCCCTATGAGCTACACACTCTCGGGACCTAAACCTTGTCACCTCAATTGACAGAACATGCTGGAGGGATAGATTCCTATCTCAGAGACATCCCATACTCTGGAACAAACTATCTATCAATAGCAAACAAAGCTCCTCAGTAGCGCTCGTCATGAATAGTCTTGATGATTGGAAGGGAGACAGGAAATACACCCCGGGAATCACCTCTGTGGCTCTGCTTGACAGCGACACATGAAACTAAATTACTTGGGTGTCAAAGGCCAGGGTACTGTCTGGCTAGGCTTTTATAGGCCCTAGGGCCAATAGCCTATAACCTACCTATGAACTAATATACACCCACATGTACTTGTTGCAATAATTGCTATGTGAGGCTGACTGAGTGTAATGGTGAATGTGTTGGTGAATGTGTCACAGTTGTGTATATGTTGGATAGCTTAGTGGGAAACAGTTTCTGTCATGGTATTATGTGTCCTAGCTCTGATCCCAGCAAAAGATGTGTATGCTATTGCTAGCCAGAAAAAGCAGTATGGCATATGGTCTGACGTAGTCCCTTTGTGTTAACTGGGGTGTGCCACTGGAGGATAAAGCAGTACATGTATGCTCATTGATTGGTACTGCTGGTGAATCAAACCCCTGTATGAACTGTAGTACTACCTGAAGCTGTAGGCCTAAACAGCACAGTATGGTGTATGTCCACATTGGTTGGAAACACTGTTTTGTGTGTTCCCTTTAGTCCTCACAGATTACATACCTCAGGCATAAGGGTTTGTTAGTACTGACACACAGTACTGTATGGTACACACGTAAAGCTCATCTGGGTTGCCATACCTCTGTGTCCTGTATGTATGTCTGATATGTGTGTGGGTATGCCTGTAACATGCCCTCGGTCATATGTGTATTACAGAATATAAGTGGGTATCTAGCAACATGTATAGTCTAGTACAGCAGTATGCCTCCTATATTCACGAATGTGCACATATTGTAGGCAGGGGTTTTTCATCAACAACTAGTGTGGTATACTGGTAATACTGTAACTGGACTTTACAATCATTGCAATGGATTAAATATTTCATTATGCATTAGCTGGATATATACCTCCTGTGGCTAGGTGGTGCATTGTGTCGCATACAGTGTGCCATGTACTGTTGCATAGTCTTACATAGTGGTTTCTCTTTGTTGCTGTGCAGAAAATGTTTTAATATATAGAGCGTGTCAGGCAGTTGTGGGTTGAGGACTGATATGTGGTATTGAAAGTGTGTATCCTCTGACAGACAATAGTTTGCTATTTATGGCAGTTCAGTCATACCTGTACTGTAGAATAAGAGTGCCACATGACTTGCTCACACACATATTGTTTTATTGTCTTCCAGGGTCATGTCCCACCATCGCAATCCTGCCTATAGCCGTGCAGAGAATGAGATACTAACCAACTGTCTCATCCAACAGTACACCCTGCTATTTTCAAGAACCAGCCAGGACCAGCATGAGCGGACTACGCTGTGGGAAGATGTTGTCCGTAGGATAAATGACATAGGCATGCATAACCAGACTTATGAGCAGGTACGACATCACTGCTGTGATTTACTTAGACATGTCCGGGAGCATGTGTCTGATGTCCGTAGGCAACAGCTTGCCACAGGTGGTGGGGATGCCACCCATCCTCCCCTCACCATAGTGGAGGAGCTGCTCCTGAGCCTGGGAGCTCCCGGCCAACAACAACAGCACACATGCATCATCATGGAGGCCGAAGCCCCCCAGCAATTTCACATGGAGAGTGCGGATAAGATGGCATATATGTAGACTACTGTTACCTATATTGTTAGATCATGCATATGTGAGATGTGTACTGTGTAGTTAGAATATGTGGAGCCTGGTGTTGTTCAATACTGATAATTTGGAACATGATGTGTAGACCTGTGACTGTCAACCATTGTGCTACAGTAAGATTGCAAACCCACAGTAGCAATGCCACAGTTGTTGCCACTGACAAACTGTTTCATATCCTTGTAAGTCCCTCTGGTGTGACAGCAAGGCAGCAGACCCATGCTGGTGAGTGTGTTCTACATTTACTATTGCTAATAAAATGTGCATGTCATAGGTGAGGTGCAGGCCATGTACACATGTAACACACCTATACATAATGAATGCTGTGCATGTATGCTGTTAGACTATGCACATCTCAGTAACGTGAGTGGCTGCCTCAAACACATGCAATATACAGAGCATCCCAAACAATTGTGGCTAAACTATAGTGGACATTGGATAGGCAGTCGATATGCATGCACATGACATAGACAACTCCATCATACACAGTACATGTTAATATGCTACACATGGCGTATTCAGACACATGCTGTAAGGTCACACTCCAGTATCCAAAATGTCATCAACACAGCACACATAATATACCTGAGGGGTAGAGGCCTATCATGGGGCAGTGCGACACTCTCCAACATGCAACACATTCATGTTAGGCAATGCTCCCTATTGGGCACCATACAAACCCATGTAACAACTGGCTGTGAAATGGTGAATGTAGCCATGGTACTGCGGTTCAGGTACAGCATGATAGGTGCCAGTCTGGCACACATAAGTAGCCTTGAGTGACCACATGATGCTGCATGATGATGGCTCATGATACAACACGCCATCCAGTTACAGTAACCACAGTACAACACATAGCATTCATTGCAATACACCTCAATGTTGCGTGTGTGCAAACATAGGCACCTATACACAATATGCATAGCAATCACCATTTGCACAAAGGGACACGCATATGTCTTGTAATGCTATTGAGTGTATAGGTCACATGACACACATTGGGTATGTGTGATGTTTAATGTTGCAGTTGTGTTGTAGCATGCCATGTCATGGCTGGCACTGGCATGTCCACAATATGTTCTACACTCACCATAACTACTGTACAATGGCTATGTTGAGCAATGGTATTCCATCAGGTATACACGCACCACTCATCCTGTGTGTATACATAGCATACATGAGCTAAACCGGTGTCCACAATTATCTGCTAAAGACACAGACGCTCTAATCAGTAACGGATATCTATGTGACACACAGATAAACATCCAGCCATGGTATGTATACCTGTGAGTGATGGTGCACAGCACATTGCAGAGTTTGTAATACTTGCACAGCAATATTGTGTCCATGTACACATTGCATTCCAGGGTGAGGACAATCACTGAACAACAACAAGCATGCATCAAAGCCATGTATACTGTTATTAACAAGGACTGTCTACACTCGCACAGCATGCTGTTGAGCAACACACATCATGCATGCTGACACGTGTGATATGACTGTTTGTCTTGTGATATTGTACCCCACCATCAACCGCTATTGGGTATGTTCTGGATTGCTGGTGGTGTGTGTGTGTGTGTGTGTGTGTGTGTGTGTGTGTGTGTGTGTGTGTGTGTGTGTGTGTGTGTGTGTCTCTGCTTTAGTGAGGAGTGTATTTGTGTGCATGTGTGCATGTGTTCATGTGTTCATGTGTGCATGTGTGCATTTGTTCATGTGTTCTAACATCATGTACAGGTCGTAAAATGTGTTTCCTGTCTTCCACTCACAGGCGCTGAGGTTGGGCTGGTTTACTGCAGCAGGGAACCTGATGTCACTGGCTCAAATAGTGATAATGATGATAGGTGTGTTGAGGCAGAGGCATGTTTGCCAGGGTCTGTTGTTGGGCCACCAATCGACAGTACACAGTTGTCCACCCCATCCATGCACACAGTCATACTGCCAATACATCCCTCATCACCAATGCCCATAGCTGAGGGACAGTCTCCAGTCGGCAATGGCCAGGGCAGTGTGGTACCTATGGCACATGCATCCGGACACAGCAGCCATACCCAGAGGTCTGGAATGGTACCACATAGGCAGATGTACAGGGGTTCTCGTTGGAGCACTGCTGGTCATCATGCCCCTGGCAGACGTGCCACAGGTCTTACAACCTCACGCATGTTCCAGGCTGTCATGGAGGCACAGGCATGTATGGAACGGTACACCAGACAGGGGCTAAGGGCACAGAGGGCATATAACACCGCTTTAAATGACAGTATCCGTGACCTAGCAGGTGCCATCCGTAATTACACTGAGGTCATGGATAGACGTTGAGGTGAGACATTAGATGTCCTCCACAATGTCATGCCCATGTGTCAGGACAGTGCGGGACGGGTGAGATGTCGATGTGGACCTATGCCAGCAACATCAGCAGCTGGAAGTCACCACAGACGTCCCTCAAGTCACAGCCACTCCTGTAGTGCCAGTACCAGCCCCAGCAATGTTGGGGGTGGGCTATCCATAGACCGTCCTTGAAGACCATGTGCACGTGGTTCTGGACAGTCCCAGCAGGGACCTGGGTCCAGTGTACATATGTCTATCTCTGAAGATAGTACTCAGTCTGGCTCAGTACCTGATACTGTCAGTAGCACCCCTGCCAGGCACAGGTACCATATCCGTGGCCGGAGACGGTGATCTGTAAAGCCTGGTAGGTACAGTCTGTGGCTGTCCCACAAATCCCCGTATATGGCAGCCACATGGTGGAACTGTGTGCATGCAGACACACACACACATAAACCAGACACCTAGGGCTAACACATACCCGTACACATTACATCAACATTGGCCCATACCAGTACTCTTGGCTCTCTCTCACACACACACAGACACACACACACACACACACACACACACACATATATGTCGATTGTTTGGCTCAATGTAGGCCTCTGGCAAACCAACAACACACCCTGTGCATATGATGAAACCTGTGCCACCTCCTGTCATCTGTAACATTGATGCAGGAACAGGCTAACATGGTGCTGATGCACAGGGTGACTTTATGGCAGTATAGCAATGTTAGCATGTTGTCAGCAGTAAAGTGTAATGTTATCCTTGAAGGTGTAGCTGAGCAGCCATGATGTATTAAAGCTATGATTGTCAATGTAGTATTGTTTACACCAGTGTTAATCCCAATAGTGTATTGTCCGCCCACGTGCCACTTGGCTGATGTGTGTAGTATTGGCAGCATGTGTTAAAGAGTGGACAGTACATGTGAGATGTGTGCAGCACAGGTTTGCAGGTGTACATTTGTGAACATGGTGGAGGTGCACTCTCTGCATGTACGTGCATAGTGGACACATGGGCAGGGTGACATGCCCTGTATTACAGAGTGTTAACACTCCATAGTTTCTATTGGTGACCAGTATGCATTGTACTACACACATTTTGGAACTTGGGTACACATGGTTTGACACTGTGCTGTGGGTGATACTGTTACTACCTGACATTGGTTTGCATTCTGGTAGTGTACATAACCTCTACAGCCTGACCATAAACAATTGTTAGATGATGTCTTGACAACTGACAGACAGATGTAGGACACACAGTAACATTTGTACCCTTCAGGAACTATACTATGCCAGCAACCAGTGGTGTTCACCTGCACCCATTCCTGGGACCACTCCTGATTGCCATATAGCACACTTAGGTACAAGCAAACACAGTAGGGATATGTCCGTCCACATCTGGGAATGCATACTGTGGCCTATAATGCATTCTCCAGATGACACACACATCCTCCACAAGGGTATCATATGGACAGATACCGGTTGTCAAACCCATGCTGTAAAACTATAAGCCAACTAAGGCATGGTCATCCACCTTTACAAAACATAATATCCCCACAGTACCACATAGGTAGTAGCCCCCAACATGTTGACAGGCACCAATGGGTACATACAGCCAAGTGTTACATCATCTCTCTTTTGGTAATCCCATTTCCAAAGGTATTTTGAAATCCCTCGGTGAATCACATAAGCAATAAGGGGTCTGCATGCATATCCACAAAGGCTGTTGTACACCTATAATGAATAGCCATCATTGACAGACTTTGCTGCATTTTAACTGGTCTGAAATATACCTCAGGCATAAACCCTTACTCACACTATTCAATAGAAACTGTAATGAGTGTGCGTGACACAGATGATATAGGCCAGGGATTACTGCAGTGGCTGGGATTGTCACAAGCATACAGATGTGACCTAAGGTCTGGAAAGCAGCAGCACACTCTGGCAAAGATAACAGATGTGCTCATGGAGAAAACAGGGTTTCCACCTCTGAAATAATTGAGGTCACATGTACTTATATGAATTTGCCACACAGCTACCTGACGTGCAATGCACATACTGTTATTGTGATATGTCATACAATAGTAAAAGCAAAACCCACAACACAGTTACCAACTGTGTCACACACATAGAGAACACACACACTCACCAAGTGCAGGATTCAAACCCCTACCTAATTACTTTAGGATACTAGAACAGTACACATTTACATGATGCACTATACACATGACTGGAAGCTCTGTTTTCCACAGGTATATTTGTAGGATGGTGACATCATCAGACTTGACAAAGATAAGTATACCACTTTTAAGGTGTTGTAGTTGTCTCCAAAAAGGTTGCTCCTCTAAAAGGAGATACACACACAGCCATGTGCAGGATTCAAGCCCCTACCTAACTACCTTATGATACTAGAGCAGTATGCATTTACACAACACGCTATACACATTATTGGGAGTTCTTTTTTCCACAGGTATATTTGTAGGATGGTGACATAATCAGACTTGACAAAGATAAGTATACCACTTTTGAGTTGTTGTAGTTGTCTCCAAGAAGGTTGCTTCTCTACGAGGAGATACACACACACACTCATACAGTTGTTAAGTGCAGGATTCAAACCACTAGCTAACTACTTAATGATATTAGAGCATATGCATTTACATGACATGCTATACACATTACTAGGAGCTCCCCTTTCCACAGGTATATTTGTAGGATGGTGACATCATCAGACTTGACAAAGATGGGTATACCACATTTAAGGTGTTGTAGTTGTCTCCAAAAAGGTTGCTCCTTTACAAGAAGATACACACACACACACACAGTTGTCAAGTGCAGGATTCAAACCCCTACCTAACTACTTAATGATACTAGAACATTATGCATTTACATGACACGTTATAGACATTACTGGGAGTTCTTTTTTCCACAGGTATATTTGTAGGATGGTGATATCATCAGACTTGACAAAAATGGATATACCCCATTTAAGGTGGTGTAGTTGTCTCCCAAAAGGTTGCTCCTCTACAAGTAGATACACACAAAAAGACACGCACACAGTTGTCAAGTGCAGGATTCAAACCCCAACTTAACTACACTAGAACAGTACACATTTACACGACGCACTATACACATTGGTGGGAGCTCACCTTTCCACAGGTATATTTGTAGGATGGCGACATCATCAGACTAGACAAAGTGGGTTACATTAGGTGACATTAGGTGGGCTACATAGAAGGAATTTGTAGACACTTTGGCAATGTGATCGTCAAAGGATAGTTTACTGTCTACCTAGGTCCACAGGGCCATAATTACATTTTCCGTACATACTGGATTCCCACCTATGTGGTAGTTTGTGTGCACTTTGTTTTATCCCAAGGGGATGACTATGCATTCTTTGGCATTCTGCTTGAGGGCATTGTTTTGACACCAGGTATCTGTCTGTGTATAACCCTTCTGTAGGTTGTCTGTGTCAGCCGTGGAGTCGATTATGGACACAGTTATCAGTCATCTGCAAACTTGTTCAGCCATACTCCTCCCATGCTTGCCTGTACCTCTGAGCAGTATCTACTGAACAGGTGGGGTCCCAGGACCAACAGTTGGGATCCCAGGACCAATACCTGTGGGATGCCATTTGTGACTGGTTTAGAGTCGGACATGGCACCCGCAACTCTGAACATGTGTGTTTGATCTGTGAGCCAGTTGGCCACCCATCCTGTGACATAGCTGGTAATGTTCAAGCTGGTAAGCTTGTCCATGATGCCAGAGTGGGGAATGGTGTTAAAAGGCCTTAGTGAGGTCCAGGTGGGCTGTGTGGACTACATTCACCTCCATCTATGTCCTTGGTAACTGTTTCAAATAAGTCAACTAGGTTTAGGAGACAGGATCAACCTTTAACAAAGCCAAGTTGGGTAACGTCCAGTGTCTGGAGGTCCCCATTCTCTCTGTTTATGGGCTCCATGATAATTTGCTCCATAGCTTTGCAGACCAGGCTGAGTAGGCCTATAGGGCAATGGTTTCCTGGTTCTGTTGTGGCACCCCCTTTGTGGAGCTGGATGACTGTTGCTGTATGCCATTCCTTGGGTACATAGCCTGTGGTAAGGTTGAGTCTGGACAGTGAATGTAGGTGAGGGTGTAGTTCCTTTTGGGGCTGGTGTAAGTCGCAGCCTGGGACACCATCCAGTCCAATTGATGCTGTGTTCTTAGGTTTGGAGAGGGCTGTTTCTCCCTGCATGTCCATGAAGTCTGGTGCTCTGCATTCTTCTGGGATGGACACAGGCCCTTTTGGGGGTGATTTGGGGGGGGAGTTGCACTGAACTTGATCCCCAGGATGTGGGCAATGTAAGTTGGTTCAGTGTATCTTTTTTCCATTTTGCAGTAGCTGACAGCATTTTTGAGAGTTCCATCTAAATGTTTGGTATAGCTAACGAAGGCTTTGTGGCTGTTATTCTTACATTCCTTGGCAATTTGTCTTTAGAAGCTGACCTTGGATTATTTTATGTGCGATTATTGCTTCTTCCTAATAATGATCAGTGATACCTTTCCTTATGTGAAGTTTGCTCTATCATGTGTTTGTTCCCTCCTTCTGTTGTATAGCTCATTTATGTGCGACAACCACCAGATTGGTTTCCTATATTTGGAGGAGTGCATCATGGTTTTATTTGGCATGTCTCAATACATGCATCCCTGTAGATGCTCATAGAATGCACTTGTAAATGATACTACAGATTGTATAGCATTATCCTATAGCAAGGGTGCTTTAGAACTTTCCACTTTGGTCTTGAGAAGTGTGCTGTTTGCTTTAGAAACTTTCTTCACAGTGGTTTGCTTGACTGTGGAGGGGTGTGATTTGAATGCCCAGTGTGATTACTTTATGATCTGATAATACCAGCGAGGGGTTTATCTCTGTTGTGGAACACTGGTACCCCATGTTGGTGATGATCAGGTCCAGTATGTTGTCACCTCTAGTGGGCATGGTAACCAGCTGTTCCAGAGTGTTTGAGTTTTTAAACTTTGGGAAGCATTGGGTAAAGGATGTTGTACACGAGTAATTCTCCCAGTCAGTGTTTTTGTAGTTGTACTCTCCTCATATAATGGTGTTTGGTAGGACATTTGTATTTTCCACTGTTCTCAGGAATACTGGGTGAGGTTCCTGAGACAAGGTAGGTGATCTTTAGCAGGCTACAATCTGATAAGCAGCTTTGCACAATGTTAGTTGCACTTGCATGGTCTCCAAGGCCTCATGATGTGCCACTAACTTGAAGGTGTGGGTATCCATAGGGTAAATGGATACACCACTTCCTTTTGTATTTCACTCTGGGTTTTGGGGCTGAAGATCCAAGGGATTGTGAGTGTTTTACGTGGAGCATGCCCAACAGCTCTATGTTTGACATAGCTTTGTATGTTAGGCAGAGATCACCTCTGAGTAGAAGATATGCGAGAGAGTACAGCTGGAGCATTTTGAGACTGTCTGTGTATGGCATGTATTTCAGGCTGCTAATGCTATTTGTGAGGTATATGTCTGCAGCCTTTCCAGTTGTTGTTGACGTCTTGTGAGGTACATAGCAAAAGGGGCGTTGTACTCTGTTATGGATCTAGTGAGTGATGAGTAGTGGGGAACAATGTCCTCTTCTATCCTGCATGAGACACCTTTTGTGATGAGGTGTGCCATGTAGAAGGATTTCCAGACTACTGCGGGGATGTGATTATCACAGTTGTATCCACTGTCCACCTGTGACCCAAGGTCTCTAATTACACTTTCAGTGTTAAGTATACTACCGCCTATGTTGTAGTTCATGGCTACAGAGTTTTTACCAAAGGGGATGACAATGCACTTTTTGGCATTGAGCTTGAAGCCATGGCTTTGACACCAGGCATCTGTCTCAGTGAGGCCCTTTTGAAGGATGTCCACATCTTCAGTAGTTTTGATTATGGCTCCTAGTTTGCAGTCACCTGGAAACTTCATTAGCCACAGACCTTCCATGTTAAAGTTTACTTCAGGGAAGTAGATTCCAGACAGGACAGGAGCCAGGACTGAACCCTGTGGTACTGCAATTGTCTCTGGTCTAATGTCGTACTTGGAGTCTGCTACTTTTATAGTGTGTGTTCTGCCAGTTGGCATCCCATCTTGTGACATAGCAATTTATACCTAGTTTAGTGGGTTTATCTATAATTCCAGAGTGGGGGATGGTGCTTATAGCTGTGGCAATATCTACATAGGCTGTGTGAACCACATTACCCTTGTCTACGGTTCTGGTGACTGCTTCAATGACATCTATCAGGTTTAGGAGACATGATCTGCATTTTACAAACACAACATGGTTGTGGTCCAGTGTTTGGAGATTACCAATGTCTTTTTTTATAAGTTATATGATGATACATTCCATGGCCTTGCAGAGCAGGCTCATCAAACTAATGAGCTGCTAGATCCTGGGGACCATGGTGTCTCCCCCCTTGTGTAGGGGGATAACTGTCGCTGTGCACCATTCAGCAGGCACAAAGCCTGAGGTAAGGCTATGACTGAAAATGGTACGTAGGTGTGTTGCCTGTTCGTTCTGTAGTTTGTATAGACCACAGCCTGGGATGTTATCTGGTCCCATGGATGCTGTGTTACTGGCTTTGGAGAATGTTTTTTTACCTGTGCAGCCGTGATGACAGCAACTTTGCAGTCTTCCGTTATGGAGATGTGCTCATTCATGGGTGAGGGGGGGGTAAAGTTAGCACTGATCCTATCTGCCAGGATGTTGGCAATATCAGTTGGGTCTGCATATTTAGTGCCATTGTGCTGTAACTCAGAGCAGATCTGAGTGTTGCCATTGAGATTTTTGACATAGTTATAGAATGCTTTGTGGTTGTCTTTAGAATCAGTGTCGATTCTGTTTTCATAACTAGCTTTGGAGGATTTTATCATGGATCACAGCTTCTTACTGATGTGGACCATGGAGCTCCTCCCCTCATGGGATTTTACCCTGTTTTGCAACAGTATTTTCCTTTTGTTGTGCAGTTTGTTTATGGCAGGGGAACACCAGACTGGCTTCCTTTTCTTGGAGGTTAGTGACTTGGTTCTGTTTGGGATAGCATGAGGCATGCAGTCATGTAAGTGCTTATGAAGTGCAATTGTGAAGGATTAAGTAGTCATAACTGTATTGTCCATCTGCATGTGTGTCCTGCAGTTCAGCACTTCTGTCTTAAGAAGCATGACGTTGGCTTTGGAGAAATTATTTAACATAGTTTCCTTAATGGGAGTGTGGGTCCAGAATGTGGATATGTAGGATTAGCTTATGGTCAGATGGGACCAATGAGGCACTGACATCAGGTGTGGAACACCGGTCATGCAGGACAAACCACACCCCGTAACCAACAAAAATAACCGCAACGTGAGCTAAATGCTACTCATTGACAAAAGTCTCAGCCTCCAGATGCACACACACTCGAGGCACTTCTCATTATGGAGAATATTGATATCTGTGCAGTATCGGTAACCTAGTTCAAGGCTCCAGACAGCACACCAGCACTACCAGGATACTACTCATTCCATACCTTCCAGCATCAGAACCTGAATCATAGCACATAGGGTGAGGATGTATCCATATTCATCAAGGATACCTACACCTCTCTCTACAGGATATGCACCCATAGAATGTTGAACAGCAACGTTCTTCACACTCCACATGGGTAGGGCCACGAAAACCCCTTGGCATTCATGCTCTATGAGCCTGACAATTGTGTTCTGCAAGGCAATGGAGCCAATCATAATGGAAGTCAACAATACAGAGATTGGGAACCTTCACACAGTTGAGCACACACAGTTTGGCTTGGTCAAATGCAGAACACGCCTCCTGAACTGGGAGGATTTCTTTGACAGTTACTCAGGCTATGGATGATTGAAATGAGATCCACACCGCCTACCTATACCTCGCTAAGGCCTTTGACACCATTCCACAGTCAGGTATCATAGATGAACTCAACAACCTGGCCATGAATCCATACATCACAGGATGGATTGCAAACTGCCTCACGGATAGATCCCACACATTACGAGTTTCTGGCTACGTCAGACTCTACACCGGTAACGACTGGTGTCCCCCAGGGTTCAGTCCTAGGGTCCCTCCTGTTTGGTATAGACTTCTCAAATGTACATGCCGACACAGGAGAGTTGTGGTTGACTAAGTTTCCTGGGAATTGTAAAGTGTTTGCCATAATAGATTCCCCGGAAGACAGACATATTCTCCAGAAGGGACTCTATGAGACAGATGTGTGATGTCAGAATAATGGCCTCAAGCTCACTGTGGAGGAATGCATAGTGATCCTCTTTGTTGAAAACAAAATACACACAAACTACCACATGGGTGTTACCCCCTTAAAATTGACAAGGTGATAAGAGATCTGGGGACACAAGTCAATAGTCATCTTTCCTTTGACAACCATGTTGCCAAAGTTATTGAGAGATCCTATGTGTCCCACCTAATCAACAAAGGGTTTGCATCAGGATCCAAAGAGGTAGTGTTGGCACTCTACTCTTACATCATCAGACCCATCATTGAGTACAGTGCACTATTTTGGATGTACTCGACTTAGCATATCCAGCAGCTGTAGAGAACACATAGGTACCTCACCACGAGGATTACTGGCCTCAAACAGTTGTGTTATGCAACACAACTGGTAAAACTACATCTGGTCTTCGTTGCATACCGCCTACTCAGAGGCACACTCTGCCTAACATACAGAGCCATGTCCAACACATGACTGTTGAACATGCTCCATCTACACATACAACATGCTGGAGGGATACAGTACCATCACAGACACTTGCCTTACTGTGGAACAGAGTTCCAATGTACATCAGACAGAACCCCTTGCTGACACTCTTCAATTGGAACCTTGATGAGTGGATGGGAAACAGACAGTTCATGCCAGGCATCACATCAACAGCCCCACTAGAAAGGGGCTTAGGGTACTAACTATTAAAACTAGGCCTTGGAAGACTACCCAATGGTGTGGTGAAAGCTGTACAACTTGCGTAGGCTGATATATGCATTCGTGGAGATAGTCTACTATATACCTATGGACCTATGTGACAGGTACATGTCTACAGATAGTAGATGTGTACTTCATTGTACAGTCATGTTGTACAGCAGGCACATGGACCACATACACTGTAATGCTTACAGATACTGGTGGCTGTTATGTACAGTGGGAGAGATGTGCACCTCATGTCTTCCGTGCCATTGGGATGTGTGCTGGGTGGGACAGTCCTGGATGGCTCCCTGTCATGGTCACCCTCTTACACACATCTCTGGCCATCCATCTTTGGCTTATTAAACTGTGTTCCCCATATATATATAGATATATACATATATATATATATATATATATATATATATATATATATATATAGGTACATAGGTAGGTGATAGGCTATCTGCCTGAAGGCATATATTAGTATGTCCAGAGTGTGCAGCTATCACCACCTATGGAGTTAGTTCCCTATGCCTCTGTATAGTAGAGCTGATGAAGTGATCCATGATGTGAAATTTCAGTTTCACATACACTCATGAAGACTCCTCTGGAAGAGTGTCAGTGAGGGTCTCGGCTTAAGGTCGGTTGAGAGCCTGTTCCAAAGCAAGGGAAGTCTGTGAGTTAGTCATGTATCCCTCCAACATGTTCTATTTAATGTTGTGATGATGATATCCCTAGAGCATGTGCTACAGTGAGCTTGGGTTTACGTCAGATAGCGCATGTACATCAGTTCTGCATTGGACAAGGACCTATCTGTTGGGCAGAGATCTCCTGAGTAGACAGTATGCAACAGAGTACAGCTTGAGGTAAATTCAGTTTGGTTGCATGGAGCAACTGTTTGAGGCCAGTAATCCTCTTGTTGAGGTACTTCAGTGGTCTTTCCAGCTGCTGAAGGTGCCTAGTCTGATTCATCGCAAGTGTGTTGTGGTGCTTACTGACGGGTCTGATGACTAATGAGTAGTGGGAACCTTTTTTGACCTACATGCAAAGTCTTTGGCAGTTTGTGGGAACACATAGCATGATTTTCTAACCCCTTTGTGAATATATTTCTGGAAGTAGAGATGACTATCCACATGTGTCCATAGATCCCTTATTATCACCTCCATATTTAGGGTGTTGGCACCTATGTGGTATTTGTATGACTGTAGCTCGAGGGCATAATTTTTACACCACATATGTCTGACTGAGACCCTTTTTAAGGATGTCTCTGTTGTCCCACACATCGATTATGACAACTTTTTTGCAGGCATCCACAAACTTTGCTAAACATAGACCTTGTGTGTTTGACTGTATTTCTGATAAGTATACACCAGACAGGAGGGGTCCCAGGACTGAGCCATGGGGGACAGAAGTTACCAGCTTGAACAGGAGACCACAATTCTTACCTTGTGGGATCTATCTGTGCCCCAGTTGGAAATCCATCAGATGACATACATATTGATGCACTGGTTGTTGATTTTGTGGATACGACATGTGTCTGGGATGTTGGAAGAGGGCTTTCCAAGGTCTATGTGGCACATGTGTAGCTCATTTCATTGATGTATGTCCTGGATGACTGCCTTGAAAACAGTCTAGCAGGTTTAAGAACCATGATCTGCACATGACCAAACCGAAATTGGTAGGGTTGGGTGTTTGTAGGCTCACAATAGCTCTGTTTATGAGTTCCATCATGATGTAATCCATGGCCTTGCAGATCAGGCTTAATAGGCTTATAAGACAATACTTCCTATGGTCTGTTGTGCACTAACACTCGTGGAGTGTGCCAAATGTTGCTGTAATGCATTCAACAGTTTCATATCCTGTACAGAGGATGAGTCTCAACAGACTGTTCAGGTGCAGGGTCTGTTTGTTTTGGAGTTCACATATGACACAGCTAGGGAAGCTATGTCATCCCATAGACGCTGTGTTTTTTAGGTTTGGAAAGTGCTGTTTAACCATTGTATATGTGATTTCTGGGTTTTCACAGTCTCCGGGTATGATAATGGGCCCTTTTGTCAGTGAGAGAGGGGTAAATATGTATGAACCTGTCTGACAAGATGTTGGCGGTGTCAGTCATGTACATGTATTAATTTACAGTTTGCACTGACTCAGAACATATATGTGTTTACCTTGATATTTATGACATTGCGAAATAAAGCTTCATGGTTTTCTATGGACTCTGACAATATTTTGCCAGAACATGGATTGGATAATGTTAGGAGTGCTCATTGCTTATTGATGATACTGATCGGAGATTTATTGGTCTTCTTTGAATTTTCACTTTCTCTGAATGAGTTCAGTACTTGTAGTACATAGTTTGATTATGACAGGAGTCCAATATATTGTATGGGTCTGTTTTCATATCACTGTGTGTGCAAGGCAGGATTGGTGGATAGTGACATGTTTCTGAGGTGAGAACTGCAACTGCCAGATATGTGTGACCCACTGCTGTACTCAGACATAGCCTAAGTGTGTGAGTATGCTCAGTATGACCTCTCAGTATGTTGTTGACTGACATTTGCTTTGTTTATTGAAGTGTGTGAGCATGCCCAGTATGGACATATATACTATATGTGTGTGAAAAATCAAGTTGTTTTTTACTTCAGGGCTCACCTTTGTGTTGTACATCGACAGGAAGCATGCTATGCCTGCAGGGCTTCCATGAGTCTTATCAACATTTCTACATACAGGGGGGACAGCTATTATTTGCACATTTCTACCCAGGGGGCACACCTGATTGTTACTGTGGGTGTACATTGGATGAGGGGTTCACCTGACACTTATACACATTTGCTAGGCCTGCACTGCTATTTCAGGTACTCCATTTCGGTCTGTACTATTGCCTATCATACTGGCTTGAGTCATACTACTGTACTACAGAACTTAGCTTCCAATTCCATGTTTATTAGTTTGTGACTTCATAGCCTACCCAACCCACATCACACTGCCTGGCCTGCTGTTATCTGTCTGCATAGGTCTGGGGGGAAGTTCAGAGGGCATGATACAGCATTTGTTTGTGTTTGCATTAGTCTACAATTGCCCTGCTGTGTCTGTGCCAGTGAAATGCTGTCATGGCTTAGTGGTTCAGTGCTGTGTCTATAGTGCACAGTATCCTGAGTTTGAGCCCTGTCACTGCTTTTTATTTTCCTGCTGGGCAGACCTGACTTGTTAAGGAACAGTAAAGCAGGTGTGAGCGTGTTTAGTCGACTTTGCCTGATGTTGCCAAATGTTGCCCAACGTTGCGCTAGTTTGTGCGGTGCGCAGCTCCACGCAATTTTGCTTAAATATGCTAAATACTAGTAAAATGTGCTTAACACTTCTTTATATTGCTTAATATAGGGCAATCATGCCTCGGGTGGTGCTGCAGGGCTGCCTATGTCGGATGCACATAATACACTCCCTATACATGTTTGAAACAGGTAGTGTCAATTTAGGCATCCCTTTTATTGTATGTGCGAGTCAGAGAGAGGTGTCATTTCCAGGGTTCCTACTGAGTCAGTGTATGTGCTATGCATTACCTCTTTGCCAAGGCAAGGACATACTGGGCACGCCTCCTTCTGCCTACTGGGGCAGGCTCAGGTTGTTCCTCCTCCGAGTCACGCTGTGGCTGTGCAGGCCTTGGCAATGATGGGGGCTGTTTGGCCCTGCCCCATGCTGTTCCTGCTGCAGCTGTTTTCACAGGATCATATTGTGTAGCATGGCACATACCATGACAATTTGGGTACATGTAGTTGGTGAGTACTGCAAGGCTCCACCGGATGTGTCCAGGCACCGGAACCATGACTTGAGCATCCCAAATACATGCTCAATTATGTTTCTTGTTTGTGCATGTGCCTCATTATGGAGTTCTTGTTCGGGTGTGTGTGCATTTCTGATGGGTGTCATCAGCCATGGCTCCAGTGCGTATCCAGCATCCCCCACTAGGTGATTGTCAGAGATGTCCCCATTGGCAAATCTCTGGTACAGCTGCGTCAGATGCCAGATTTGGGAATTGTGATAGCTTCCAGGGCAGCCAGCACACACATTCATTATTATGCCCTGGGCATTGCACACAATGGCAGTTGATGGAGGGGAAGCCCTTGCGGTTGATGTAGACACAACCCCGCTCACCGGGTGGTGCTTTGATGTGTATGTGCATACAGTCTATTGAACCCACCACCTCAGGGTATTCCACTATTTGGTGGAAGAGATGCATATTGCTGGCCATTGCCTCACTGGAATTGGGGAAATATACATGCTCACCGACATGTGCTGACATGGCATCCAGGAACTGGTGCAGTACCCTGGATGCTGATGCCTGTGAAGCACCCATCATATCACCAGTTGGTCTCTGGAAGGTACCTGTAGCTAGTATTCATAGGCCAACACATACCTTGGTATCCACTGGGATTGGTTCCCCTCTGTTGGTTCTGTGTGTGAGGCGTGGCTGGCACAGCTCAACAATTTGCTGCAGGAGGTCTTTGTCCATTCTATAGCGCTCCACTATCTCCAGCTCATGAAGCCCCTTGTAGGTTACCCTGGGTCTGTACACTCTTCTCTGTCTACTCACTGTGGGTTGCTCAGCAGCATTCACAACATCACCACCCTCAGCACCTTGCACATGTTGGTTTATAATAGCAATGGCAGCCCCTAACATTTTGTCAGCCTTAAGCTTTTTGATTTTTCACTCTTTCTAAACTGCAGTGTTGCAGAGTTCTTGTGAGAAAACAGGTTAGGCTGCTGTTTGCAGAGTTTAAATTGCTGGGCTGGGCTAGTCGACTGCCTGTGTAATTGGCTGATTGTGCTATATTTCACCTGGCAGCTCTGCTAGTTCTCCTTGGTTAACTTCCTACTACTGCTTTTCCTTCCTTTTTCCCTTTCTGTTTCCACAATTGGCAGTGGCACGCAAACAAGTGCACAAGCGTGCACACTAACGCACACTCGTCTACATGCGTGCACATGCGCGCACACACGCTGTGTGCCCGTTTGCAAGAAATTTCTGATATATCCACGGTGTATGCCTTTGGTTTCTTGTTTTCAGCTACTACCACTGTAAACACGCCTCTTGCAATCCTGAGCAACTCAGGTCAAACACATGCCACTGTGCTCCAATCACCTTACAGTCTTTCAGACATACCCCCTCATGATGTCACCTATCTTCTACACGACTACTACCCTACTCCTACACTTACACTCTAGGGACATGGCTCACATGCCAGGGAAAGTTGGGATTCACTATCCTTATCCTCATTTGCATAGGATTGTCTACTAATGCTTGGTTACATCTCTCACACTGAGCTTCCCCCCTTAGCAACCACTACTCAGTGGCCATATTGTTTGCATCCTGCCATTCACCTGCATGGCAGGACAAGCTTTTCAGTGTAAAAGCACATTTGTGGATATTTTTCCCTTTTTTTCATTTAATTTAAAGTGCAGCATGTTTGCGCGACGCTGCGCTACGGTTAAACATAGGCGATCTGGGAAAAAATTACATTGGATTTTGCAGATTTACAACATTTGCAAATGCCAGTGGGCTTATATTTGCCCATTGGCATGCTTCCTTAACTAGATGCATCTTTTATTTGGAGCTGTCATAGCTCCATTTAGCTATTTGCAGAACGGTACTCCGTTACCAATGGAGTACAATTCTGCAGATAGCACTACTCTTACACGGACATGTTAGTGGTTCCTGGATCGCAAATTTACCTCATTTGCATAGCTTTCAGCAGCAAATGAGGTAATTTGCATACCATAACACTGTCCGTGCAAGATTAGCTTTAGAAGCTCTCATGCACGCCCCTACTGGCTATTGCTGAATCGCTCGGCAGACATATTGCCTGTCTGCCATCTTGCACTGTTCTTACACTCCGTGCAAGCCTTCATAAATCCAGCCCTTAGTTTACTGTTACTTTTAATTAACCAAATAACAGTGCCACTATTTTTATTTCTATGTCTATTGTTCAAATTAAGTTGTAGACATTTTTGATAAAGGATATAGAACAAGAATTTAGCTATGGACCACATTTCAGCAAATCCAAAAATAGGAGACCAAACATTGTTGAGCCATTATTCTAACACTTTCCATCTGTTATTTCTGCCTTGTGCAGTGATTTGGTATATGTTCAGCTTTTTCATTATTTTACACTTTCTAAACTAACTAGTATAACAGCAAAAATAACTACTTTGGCCTGGCTTAGGATTAATATTACTAGTAATTCACACTATTTTTTTCAGGTAGGGAAGGTTTAGTCTTTTTTCTACAATTTGCCAAAAGAAGATTTAGTCACCTGAAATCTGTTTGACATTTATATAGTTTTTGCTATATGCCAGGGAGTACTCAGAGTTCATTAATGTTTATCACACATCACTAAGTAAAATGGTTACAAACAGCTGGGTTTCGAATGATAGTTCTTACTGATACACTGCACTGTAGTAAATGTCAGAGTTAATTTTGAATTGTTGTTGACATCAAGGCTTCAACAAAGTAAAGAGTGAAAAATGGCAAATAGTATAAGGAAACTTGTGTAGTTGTAACGACTGATTTTCTTTACATTTAGTAGACATTTTAAGATATATTTTAATATTAATAGCAAAGAGCATGGAACTTAAAAAATATTTTAATTGGTAATCAAATATATGTCTATTTTAACTTTTAGATTCATAGATTCATAGGTGTGCTCTAGGCTAATGGCCTTGCAGCCTTTACAAGCCTAGCCCATATGATTAACCTGGCATTTGTGCCACCCAACCTTAGTTCCCAGTGCCTCTGTTGAGCAGAGCCACTGGAGAGATTGCTGGGGTGAATTTTCTATTTCCCATTCACTCATCAAGATTTCTCTTGAAGAGGGCCAGTGAGCTGCTCTGCCTGAGATGTATGGGAAGTCTATTCCATAGCATGGGCAGTCCCTGTGTTATGAACCTGACCCTCCAGCATGTTCTGTTGATTGTGGTAATAAGGTTGAGGTCTCTGGAGCGTGTGGTGTGGCAGGATTGGGATTTCTTTATATGTAGCATTTCTAACAGACCTGGGTCAGACATAGCTTTGTAAGTCAAACAGAGATCACCTCTAAGTAGGTGATATGAGACAAAGAATAGTTGGAGTTTTCTGAGTCTGTCCATATACGATAAGTTTTAAGGCCTAGGATCCTCTTTGTGAGGTACTTTTGTGGCCTCTCCAGTTGTTGAAGGTGTCTAGTGAGGTGCATGCCAAATGGGGCATTGTACTCGATGACTGGCCTAATGAAGGAAGAGTAGAGGGAGATAATGACCTCTTTCTTCCTGGATGCAAAACCCTTAGTAATGGGATATGCCACATAGAAGGACTTTCTGACCATAGTGGCAATGTGGTGGTCAAAAGAGAGGTTGCTGTCAACCTTTGTTCCCAGATCTCTCATAACTCTTTCTGTGTTCAGTGGACTACCATCAATGTGGCAATTCATGGGAACCAAGTTTTTCCCAAAGGGGATGATGACATATTTTTTGGCATTGAGCTTAAGGCCATGGTTCTGACACAAGTTGTTGGTCTCAGTAAGGCCTTTCTGTAAGATGTCAACATCACTTGGAGAGCTGATAATAGCTCCCAACTTGCAATTGTCTGCAAACTTTGTCAGCCAGAGACCCTTTATGTTGGCCTGGACTTCAGAGAAGTAGCTACCAAACAGGAGAGGACCCAGGACTGAACTCTGTGGGACTCCACTCGTGACTGGTTGGCAGTCTGACTTGGGGTCAGCTACTTTCACACTGTGAGTTCTATCTGTGAGCCAGTTTGAAACCCACCTAGTGATATAGAAATTGATGCCTAGAGTTTTTCTATGATTCATGAGTGGGGAATGGTATCAAAGGCCTTGGCCAGATCAAGGTAGGCTGTATGAACCACCTTGCCTTCATTCACAGCTCTGGTGACTGACTCAAAGAAGTCGACTAAGTTGAGCAGGCATGATCTACCCTTCACAACCAAACTGTGTGGGATCCAGAGTTTGGAGATTCCCTATTATTATATTATTTATTAGGTCCATAATGATGTGTTCCATAGCTTTGCATATCATACTCATCAGGCTAATGGGGTGGATAGTTCTTAGGGTCTGTAGTCACTCCTCCTTTGTGGAAAGGGATGACTGTAGCAGTGCTCCATTTAGTAGGGACAAAGCCTGAGGTGAGGCTGTGATTGAACAGGGCACCCAGGTGAGGTGCCAGTTCACTCTGTAGTTCATGTACAGCACAGCCAGGGATATTGTCAGGTCCCATAGAAGCTATATTCTTGGCATTGGGTGCTGTTTTAATCTGTGCAGCAATAATACTGGGTGCCTGGCAATCTACTGGTATTGTGATTGGTCCTCTGGGGGGAGAGAGGGGTAAAGTTGGTACTGAAACTGTCGGCCAGTATATTGGCAATATCGTTTGGTTCGGTATAGGAGGTAGCATTGTGCAGTAGCTCAGAGCAAATCTGGGTATCACTGTGGAGATTCCTTACATAATTATAGAAGGTCTTGTGGTTGTCTTTACTATCTGTTACAATTCTGTTTCATAGCTAGCTTTGGAAGATTTGATAAGGCATCTCAACTTTTTGTTGAGGCTAATAAGGGAGTTTTTCCATTCTTGGGACTTCACCTTATTCGTTATTAGTTTTCTCCTTCTGTTGTAGAGTTTGTTTATGGCAGAGGACCACCATATTGACTTCCTTTTTTTGAAGGAGAACGTCTTGGTTCTATTGGGTATGGTGAGATCCATGCATTTGTGTACGTGTTTGTACAGTGCACTGATGTATGATTCGGCAGTCATGCAACTATTCTCCATTTGCATGGGTGCCGTGAAGTTAGCCACCTCTGTTTTTAGGAGCCCAAAGTTAGCTTTGGAAAAGTTTTTCATTATGGTTTCCTTTGCAGGGGATGGGAGGCATGTGGATATCCAAGGTGATTAGTTTGTGGTCGGATCTAACCAAGGAGGAGTTGACTATTGGTGTAGACCAGCTGTTGCCCACATTGGTAATGACCAGGTCAAGGATATTGCTACCTCTAATGGGGGTAAGAATGAGCTGGTCCAAGGCATTGGAATTAATGAATTCCAGGAAATGTTAGGCAAGTGTTTTGGTACATGAGTAGTTTTCCCAGTTGATGGAGGGTAGTTGAAGTCACCCAGTATGAGGGAGTCAGGTTGGACTCTAATATTCCCCAGGGGGCTTAGGAACATGGAGTGTGAGTCAGTGGACATGGTTGGGGACCTATAGCAGGCTATAACCCGAATCGCTGTCTTACCAATGTTATCTACACTTGAAGTATCTCAGATGCGTTATGCTGGGCTACCAGTCTGAAGGTGTGCGCATCCTTTATGAATATGGAAACACCACCACCTTTGGAGCTTCGGTCCAAGTTCTGGGGCCAAAAGGTGTGGAATGAGTTGTAGCCTGGTAGTTTAGGGGTGCTTTCTGCTGCCTTGAACCAGGTCTCTGTTATGGCACAAATGTTGATGTTCTCCATTTTAAGGAGTGGTTCGAGCAAGTGCATTTTGAGATGTAGAGCTCTAGCATTGAACAGCATGACACTCAGATTGCATTTGTTTGTAGCTGTTACGGTGGTAATTTAGTCTTTGGAACACTGCCTAAAAAGGCACTATAGGGGTGGCAAAAGCCTTGGACAGTATCCAGAAGTCCAGCGGTGACAGATGCAGGCCATATCTAGCAAAGCATTGAGGCCTGTCAATCATGTCATCCCAGGCAGACAGATACTGGATCCCCTTAGAATGACACCAAAAACTTAGCCAATTGTTGAAATCAATCATTTTCTGCTTGTAGTGTAGTATCATTCTAGGTGATGGTAGGATGGTGCTCAGGGCTAGGGTCATACCCACCTGGGCTACATAATCTGAGAGCTCCTCCATGTCTCTCTTCATGTAGTCCAGGGAGCTACGTCTCAGGTCATTCACACCCACATATACAATGACAGAGTCATATTTGTACTTGTTGTTGAGGGACTTGAGTGTGTGCATTATGTGGTGGATCCTGGCACCTGACAGGCAGCTGACTGTGGCTTTCTCTTTATTCAAACTAGTGGGTGGGACATCAGTGTGCCTCAGTATCGAGCCACCTATGACTAGAGTGTTGGCCATGCTGTTTTGCCTTAGGGGCTTTGGTTGAGTGGCACACTGTTTAGGAGAGTTATGTGTCTCGTGATTAGTGTTGTGTTGTGGTGGTCGAATGCATTTCTGCCTTGGAGGTCTCTGCTGTTTGGGTAGATTTTTATTGAGTGCCTCCACAAAGGTGGGTGTGTGGTTTGTGTTTTTATGTGAAGGCAGTGCCTGTGTGTGTTCTGGAGGGCTATGTGTTCCATGTGGTGTGGTGCAAGTGTTGACCTTATCCTCTTGACCAGCTATTCCGGTCTTGGCTGGAGAGTGCGTGGCTTCCAATTTGGATATATACGTGCATCTCTCGCAAGTCTGAGTGTTGGGAGGTAAAATGAGAGGGTTATCAGTGTTTCATGTTTTGGACTAGATGTTTTAAAGATTTTAACACCTCTAAGTTGCATGCATACAGGTAGCAAATGAATAAGCTGCAATATATACATATATATATATATATATATATATATATATATATATATATATATATATATAGATAGATAGATATATAAAAGCTGAGTCTTTGGACCTTTTTCTAGACGGATATTGTTCTAGGTTAGGCCAGTGCAGAAAGGAGAATTCTAAGCTCTAATTGAGTAAACTTGAGGAAAACTATAGGTGCTTCATGACCTTTCTTGAGTGACAGGCTATTCTTGTAAGTATAAAATATACTACATCATAAAACTTGCAGATTACTGCAGTTCCTCAGCCATTAACCTCAGTTCATAAGAACTTGGTTTAAATGTTGTTACTTGACCCTGAATGCAGTGATTATCTGGGTCCACGTACCCACCAAAGACAAATATATGGTTCTTTTCAATGTTAAATATTAGGCCACTATTTGCATATGTGAATGTTTTTCAACTTCTTCTTCTTCTTTCAGCTTTTCCCATTTAGGGGTCACCACAGTGGATCACCTGTCTGCTCATGATTGGCAATGGAGTTTTACAGTGTCAAGTTGCCAGCCTGGCGCCCAACCTTACACAGAAGGCACGCACGCACACACACACACACACACACACACACACACACACACACACACACACACACACACACACACACACACGCATGCACTCACACCTAGTGCCACTTTTAGAGTGTCCAATCCACCTACAGCATGTCTTTGGGATGTGGGAGGAAATCGGAGCACCTGGAGGAAACCCACGCAACCACAGGGAGGACATGCAAACTCCACACAGAAAGCACTCCAGCCAAGGATCGAACCAGAGAACATGTGAATGTTTCAACTATCTGTAGTAATGAGGCATCTCCTAGAAATGGTTTGATGCTAAATAGTTTATAGTCAAAAGCAAAAAGGACAAACAATAGGTTATTTTCAGCCTGCATATTTGATAAGAGAATGACAAATATAAGTTGGACTATGACCAAACTCTGGGATATTCCACTGTAATGTCCTGCAGAGAGAAAGGCACTGATTCTTATCTACTGTTGCCCTATACAATAGCCATTTTCAGTCCAAAAAGTTATGTATTCATTGATTTTGCACTGCCTTACTTTGCATATTATCACTGAAAGTGGAAATAGGATCAAAGACTTTGGCAAGAGCCATGAATTCAGGACATATGGCAAAGCCTTTATCTAGTGCTGCTGTAGCCCTTTTGAAAAAAGCTGACAGTAATCAAAAGTTTCATATGTGTTGCCTCTGGATGCTTCTTGATGAAAGCATATCCCTGACCAATATTATCTCCAAGCTGTTTTGTTCTTAAAAGATGGGGTTAAGCATTGTGCCAATCCCCTTAAAATACTATCACAAGGCTTTCTTCAGCTATGTCAGGAACCTTAAAGGTAATACTCTGCAGTGTGCAGCAGTGTGCAGAAATGGCCACTGTAACACAGCAGGTCTACTGGCTGATAAATTTAGCTCCAACTTCACCCCCCCACTCCCTGTGAAATCCTTTCTAGAATATCCCCTCCCCAACTATCAACAGGAAGCCGGTTCTGGGGGCATTTTGTAAGGCAAAAAACACTGTTTCAAAGGGCCCCGGCAATATCTATTCTTAAACAGCCTAAAGCATAACCTAGTAGGACCACTTGAGGCACTCTTCAATTACATCTTCAAAACAGGTTATGTGACATGTGAATGGAGGGCCACAGTGTTCATCCTTCTTCATAAGGGTGGGCCATCAACTGAACTAGGGGACTACAGATGCATCAATCTGACAAATTTAATATGCAAAGTCATTGAATGAATAATCAAGGAAATGGCCAACAAGAACATTGGCAAACTACAGATACTGGACCCACCCAAGTTTGGCATTGTTTTAACCTGGTGTACTTATTCTAGAGGGTTGCCATAGCTATGGATGAGGGAAAATGGTGTAAACCACCTACCGTGACCTGGCCCATGCATTTGATACAATACCCTACACAGGTATTGTTGACAAACTCTCAGAACTAGGCATAAATCTCTACATAACTCACTAGATTCCAAAATGGGTCACAGATAGGACCCAAGAAGCCATGATACCATCTCCACCAAGAGACCAGTTACCAGCAGCTTACCCAAGGGCTCTGTGTTGGGCCTGCTCCATTCTGGTATATACTTCTTGTAGGTTGTTGGTGTCATGGTGAACTCTATGATAGCTTCCAATTTACAGTCATCTGTGAACCTAGTGAGGCAAAGGTCTTTGACATTAGCCTTGACTTGTACACTGTAATGGCCATTGGGCAGTCTTTCCTAGGATTCCCTGCATGGTCCTATTGTTCTGTGCTGCTCATGTCCAATCATCTCGCTTAGTGCTTGTCTCCTAACATGATCCTTCAGGTGTTCTCATAATGGAAGTCCCTAATAGCCTTCCCTGGAGATGTGTGATCAGGCATCACCCATACAGTTCCATTTCCTGGTCAGTGGCAGCAGCATGCAGCCTCGTTGTTCAAACCAAGGTCATAAACAGCACAGCCATGGCCAAGGCCTCTATCATGAGTACAAGAAGGAGCTTTAAGAAAAGTTTTGCAAAGCATATTTTATGATAGGATAAGTATATACACCCCTAACATCACAGATATGGAGCTTTCCGCAGAGTAGATGTGGAGTTGGCTGTTCATCTATGTTTATGAATAGCAGCTGAGTGTTTCTGCAATACTTCTTTTTCTAATACCCTTCTATGCAACACATTTCTCCATTTTATACATCAACAATTTTAATTTACTGCAGGATTTTTAGGTCTTCTTCCTCAATGACATGGAGGTCATTGGTGTCAATCATTGACATCGTCCCTTAATTAATTTATGGTCTGAGAAATAAGTACACTCTCTCCACTGTCATCATATTGTGGTGGATTTTGTTTCTTATACGTGCTGCGGTAGCATTGTCGCCTGACAGAAAGACGTTGTCCTGCTCGATTCTCAGCTAGAGCACCTTCTGTGTGGAGAAATACGTGAATGGGCGTACCTTCGTTGAAGGTTGTGCATCAGGGCTGGCAACTCGGCACATAAAAAAATCTACTGCTAATCATTAGCGGACCGGAGTTCCGCTGTGGTGACCCCTAACCGGGAAAAGCCGAAAGACACAACAACAACACATCAATTACCTTTATATTACCCCATCCCTTTGTTTTTCTGTTCACCCAATCAGGAACAACTTCCTCCAGCAACCTAATGACAACCCCTCACCTGCCTACCCTGCCTTACATAACCTGCAAATCTAGCCAACCTAAAACATAATACATCTTCTAACACCACCTACCATAGCCAGCTCAATGGAAGCACTACAGAATCCTGAAAACCCAAAATCCTGAAGACCAGAATCCTGAGACCAAAATCCTGAAAACTCAAAATCTTGAAAACTCAAAATCCTGAAAATACACAGGATACCAACACTTACTATATTCCAGCACAAGTACATACAGAAACATATTACCCTTCAACTATATGCAGGGGGAACAAGCCCCCCTGCACCCCCACACCCCCTGCTACTTAAATATAACAACTCTGAGATTGCACTTCAACTCTGAGATTACACTTAAGTGCAATCCAGGCGTTTTTATATTTAAGTAGCAGGGGGTGTGGGGGGTGCAGCCCCTCACATGGAGGTGCAGGGGGGGGGGTTTCCCCCTTGCTTATACTTGGAGAAGAGTAATATGGTTTGTGTTTTATTTGTTTCTGTATGTACTTGTGCTGGAATGTAGTAAGCGTTGGTATCCTGTGTGTTTTCAGGATTTTGAGTTTTCAGGATTTTGAACTTTCAGGATTTTGGTCTTTCAGGATTTTGTAGTGCTCCCAGCTCAACACATTGTGCAACTATTAACACTTTACAAACTTTAATACTCACATTCTAACATGCAATTTCTTCTCTTTACTACTCCACTTCTCATCATGCTCTGTACTCTAACCTCCTTTCATTCCAACCTTCCCCACCAATGTATATGTTCCCCCACCTCCTGCTCCTATGAAACAACTTCTAAAACTCACTCCTTCTGTATCTACCCATCTCTCTTCAACATACCTTTAACCTGCCATCACAAACTATTCATATATCAAAACTATACTTATTCTTAAAAGTATAAACCAAAACTCTACCTTCACCTCCTACCTTATACAACATCCACGCTACTTGCAAAAAATTTGCTCTGCTCAGGTGACATCCACCCTAACCTTGGCCACATCTCCTCTTCCCACAATCACTCACCACTCAATTCTTCCCCTGTATCCCCTTCTACTTACACTCCCAACCATGCTCATCCTTATAGTCAAACTATACCTGCACAGAAACACCTATCAATTTACTCTTTAAACATTTGAATCCTAACTAACAAAATCACTGAATTTCACACTTGGTTAGCTCGCACCACCATTAACATTCTTTCCCTATCTGAAACTTGGTTAAAGCCATATAGCTCTAACAAAGAAATACTCCTACCTGGTTATAATACCTACCACACAGACATATTCCCCAAAAAAGGAGGAGGTGTAGCTATCCTTTATTCAGTTGGCCTAAAGCTGACACCTATCTCCATCCCCGTTCCCAACTTCAACCCAGCTGAACATATCATCCTAAACTGCCATCTAAACTCACACAAGAAGTTTGCAATTGCTTCCATCTATATCCCCCCTGGTAATAATATACCCACCTTAGAAAATATTCTATATTGATTTAGCCACAACATCGATGATGAAACTCTCATCCTTGGAAATGTTAACATAGATTGGTCCAAATTACAAACTGACTCCCCCCTACTCAGCATCAACCTACATGGATTCCATCCATTCATACCACCCCCCCCACCCACTTCCTCACAAACTTTTCATCCAGTTCCACCATCGGATTCTTACCAACTCCCCTCACCTTTATCATAGCCCCACTAACCAAGCAAACTGCTTAAGTGATCATCTCCCCACCTCCATTCTGCGGCACCCAACCCACTCACACAAACCTCACCTCTTCAGAGATTGTCGTAATTTCTCCAACTTTAACAACTCATTATTTAACTCCATAATGTCTAGTTTTGACTGGTCCTTGACTCCTTCCTCAGACACATTCCTCTCAATGACACAGTCAACAAGTTCAACAGCATCTTTCTCAACACTCTGAACTCCCTTATTCCCTCCAGAAAAATTAGAATCAAAGCAAACTATGCTCCATGGCTCTCTAAGGATACTCGATCACTTATGCATAAAAGAGATAGCACCTGTAAAGCATGGCATAAAACTAAATAACTCCCCCCTACTTAATAAATATAGAGAACTATGCAATTTAGTAAAAAAACTAGTCAATAAAGACAAAAAATCATATTATAATTCTGCTCGACTACTTAACACATCCAGTCCCTGTAAATTTTGGTCTAACCTTAACTAAATCCTATCCCCTGACTGCCCTGCTAACCCATCACCATACCTCCACTGGAAACAGCTACTCTCCTAAATAAACACATTATAGACCCAATCCAAAACCTCAACCCCTCCGACTCCAACATAGCTACTTCACCAACTCCACCCAACACTCATAAACAAAACCTCTTCTCTTTTCAACCTGTTTCTACTTCAAACATCAAGTCACTTTTGCTAAAACTTAAACCATGATCTCCCTCTACTGACAACCTCCCTCCTTCATTCCTGAAACTTGCTGCTGAATCCATAGCCTATCCCATATCTATTCTTATCAATAGATCTATCCAAGAAGCTACGGTCCCTACCATCTGGAAAACTTTCTTCACAATCCTCCTCTATAAAGAAGGCAACTCAACTGACCCTTCTAACTATCATCCCATTGCTATTCTATCCCCCTCTCTAAAATACTAGAGAAATGTATCCACTCTCAACTTCTAAAATATCTCCTCCAGCATAACCTTCTCACTCCCTCACAACATGGTTTCCAGCCTCACCACAGTACATCAACAGCACTCCTCTCTTTCACACACACCATAGTTGAAGCTCTAAAAAACAAACAACTTGTATCCTGTATCTTCCTCGACCTTTCCAATGCTTTGGACACTGTCTCTCATTCCATTCTGCTTACAAAACTTGCTAAGCTCAACCTATCCACTACTTCTCTTGATTGGTTCTCCAACTACCTCTCCAGTAGGCAGCAATCTGTTAGGTGGCAATCTTCCTGCTCTCCCTATATCTCATTCCCAACTGGAGTTCCACAAGGCTCCATTTTGGGCCCTCTGCTGTTTAACATCTTCACAAATGAACTGTTTACATCTTGTACAAAATCTTCTCTCATCCAATATACAGACAACTCAACAGTCATCTCCATCTCCAGCAATATCTCTGAACTCCAGACCTTTTCCCAACAGTCCTTCCTAGCCACCGAAAAGTGGTTGTCTAGTAATCTTCTGATTCTTAATCCCAAAAAGACCAAACTGCTGCTTTTCCTTCCCTGATCTCTCCCACCAAAAATCTACTTTTTACATTTCATTCTCTAACAACACAGTCATTTGACCCGAACTCCACACAAAATGTCTAGGTGTCATCATTGATGACGAACTTAAATTCAACCTACATCTACTCCAGTGTATTAAAAAACGCACCCAAAACTAGGCATGCTTTATCATAACAGAAAACTTCTAACTTCTAATGCAAGACTCACCCTGGCACAAGATTTTCTCATTCCCACTCTTCTCTACACAGACCAAATTCTAACCAATATTCACTCACAACATTGAACAAACTTGAGCAAACCTATCACAAAATTGCTAGATTAATAAACTATCCACATAACTCTCATCACTCCCATGCCCTTAACTCTCTACACTGGCTAGAAATCCCATAACTACTGCTACAATTACAATTTCAAGTTATACACCCTGTGCTCTACAGACCATCTTCCTGTCCGACTCTCTCATCACTTGTCGCCACTAATTCCACTTCAAGGACCTTCCGAACCTCTAACCAGCAACTTTTGACTATCAATCAATCAAAGAAAAATGTAGTCAGACTTCTTTATGAATGCTCAATAGCCCTAGCCTGGAACAAATTTCCCTTAAACATATATTCCTCTATACACCCTTCACACTTCAAAAAGGAGCTCAAACTTCACCTACTAAATAACAAAACCTGTCTCTGCCTAAATCAAACCTAATCCCCCCAACCTAGTTGAGGTTTTTGCTTTCATACCCTTTGCAGTTAGTAAGCTATTTCTGGTTTACTAGCTAACCGATCTACATAACTGAATGCTTGCTGAAATTGCACACTTTTAATGATCTTTTATTACTTGTAGTTAAGTATCTTTGCAAACTTGCAAACTATATATTGCTTTTACTTTGTTTCTCAGTATATTTTTATTTTTTATCTAATGTTAACTTTACTGTATGTTACTGGAGCTTTTCTCCTCAGTTCTCCACTAAAAATGGGCCTTTGACCCAGCTGGACCAACCCGGTTAACAAATGTCAATAAATAAATAAATAATAAAAATTATACCTTACCTGTTCTCAATTACAGAGGATGTTAAAGATGTAGAATGGTTGTTAAAGAAGTATACAGATGTACACATAACTGCTACCACCCAAAGTTGCTAATATTGCCTCAATGTTTTTTAGGAGCTGCATGAGAAAAAAATCCAGACCTCTGCTGCCCACCAAACAAAAAGAAAGAAAGAAAGAAAAAGAAAGATAAGCTTGCAATTGCTTTCAGTTCTCTTTCTTCTTCACTAATATCTTCCTTCCATTTTGTGTATTGTGCTTAGAACATTGATGCCACACCCCCTCTCTGTTTTTTTCAAATGAATTATACAGTGGTTGAACCTTGAAATATGATGACATCAGGCATGTTCCTTAAGTACATGAAATGAAAGACTCATTCTTACCACAAAAGTATTTCAACTGCTACAGTGTCAGCATCACTTGAACACACACACACACACACACACACACACACACACACACACACACACACACGCACACACACACACGCACACACGCACACACGCACACACACACACACACACACACACACACGCACACACACACACACACACACACACACACACACACACACACACACACAAAATGAACTGTAATGGTTTATTTCTTTCAGTGGGAGATTCCATTATGTTTATGCCATGTAGTCTTAAAGACATATTTTTTTAATATTTTTTATTTTAAACAGCACAGTTTTCAAATGGATGCAATGTAATATGAAGGAGAAATGGATTGCTTTGCAGATAGTGGAATGTGATAAAAATGATTGCTGCAATAAGAAAAGTCAGCAGCATGATGGAGTCCCACAGGGAGTCTGAACAGATGTAAGTAACATAGAGACTATTTAGAATAGAACAACCAATGTTGCCCACTGAAGCAAGTCATAAACCATTCCACAGGGGCTTTGAAGGATTCCGTGTCGACTCATTTTGTGCTTCAATGAGACTGTGCAAAGTCTGGAATACACTAGAAAGTTCTGAGGAGGCCTGTAGCAGTCCCTGGGAAACCCCATAGCTGCCATGTGCTTGGGCCTGTTTCTTTTAATCAGATGCTGCATACTATCCACATAAGCTTTATCACTGTGTCTTCTAGAGCTGCTCTCATTTGTAAGCATATTGGTGTGCTTTTCTTTAAGCTCATATACCTGACAAATCTTAATGGCCTTATTCAAAGTTAAATCACGGTCACGAGCAAAATGTTTTTCACATTATCATCTTTTATACCACATGCAAGTCTGTCCTTTATAAACTCATCCCTTAAATCACCAAATCTGCACATTTTAGCTTTATTTCTCAAGTCAGTTATATATGCTGCAAAAGTTTCATGAGGCGTTTGATCTCTTCTGTAAAATAAGTGCTTTTCCATTTTGATATTTGCCTGGGGTTACACATTTCTCTAAATTTATGTTTTAAGCATTTTGGGTCCTCCCCTGACTCAGCCTGTACAACAATATGACAGTTTTCCCCCTCTCCAGTATAAATAGTAGGTACATACACAAATGAGCATTCCCTTTCTATGGCTTCTGACCCAGCTAAATTAAGTAGAATGAATGCATTTGTATGGTCATCTTTATCAGAAAATGCAGCCTGTATGAAAATGTTGTACTCTCGCTCAAACACTCTCCAATTCTCAGCAATAATACTGTCAAACACAAGTGCACTGAGTTTTCGAAATCCATCTGCCATGCCCACAAAGTATACATAAACACACTGAAAATATGGCCTTTTGTAATTATGTATGAACAAATTGCTCTGTGAACTTGTAACAACATTCAAATGCACAATTCACTCTTTGAAATACTTTACTTTATGAAATATGTTCTGTAACGGCTGTACTCTGAGAAATATGCCTTGTGATGGCTGTACTTTATTAAATATGCCTTGTAATGGCTGTACTTTGTGAAATAGCTTTACTGTAAAGCTGCAAAAACATGCAAACACTTTATACACTTCTGAAAACTTGGATATCTTTGCTTAATATGAAAATACATATGCTTTGTGAAAATGTGATCATTTCCCCTAATTTTGTTTTATGCAGTTTGAACTTTATTTCAAACATTTTCTGTAGTGATTTGAATATTTTTATCAGGACTGTACATATTTGCTTATGTGAAAATTATCTAGAATGTTCTGTATGCCTTGTTTCTTATTATGCAAAAAAGATACAGTGCTGAGCAAGATTTAATACCTGAAATTCATTTCTAACCTGTTTTATGAAGTATGCACAGTTTTGGGATGGTCCACTGCTATATATTCCACTAACATCTGGATAAGTGCCTTAAATCGTTTTTGCCAAGCCTTTTTAAAATTCATGACCCTTTAGTATTCTGGTTCTGACTGCAGGCTCTTTGGATATGTCTTTTATGTCACCATGTCCTTTTAGATATGTCGCTTCTGACACCATGTCACTCATTCATATCTATTACAAATAATAAGAAGGCTTGGGGTTTCATTAAGATGCTTTAATATATACAAACACATCAGGATAGATAGCAGCATCTTTAAATACAAATGGACGAACAAACAGAACTTACATACATACATGTTCACATCTCAACAGCTAACTACAAAATGGCAGTCAGGCTCTCATGTGCTCTGTACTTATACTCTAGTGCAAGCCCTTGGATAGCTTCTTAAAGGTATATACACATGCATATTGATCTACATAAGACAAAAAGGCATCAGATACCCACCTTCCTATTCTTTGAATGACCTTGACAGAATGTCCTTCTATGGCCAAGTCAGAGGTATGACCTATCAGGAAGGAATGCAAGGAGTAACCCTGTAGATGAATTCCTTGCCCTAACATTGCTTGCCTAAGAAATAAATTGATCTCTGCCAGGCTAAAGGGCCTGACTGAAGACTGCACGAAAGCAGGGCCTGACCTGTTCCTAGTGGGAGTGATATTTTGTAACAATTTGCTCCATTGTACCAGGCAAATGGCAAACCCTTGGCCTTGCATAAATGAGCCTGCTGCCAAAAGGTGATACTGCCAGCACAGCTAGCTGGAATATTGTAAATAATTATATGTTATTGGTGAATATCAAAATTATTTTTACTAGGTGCTTGTGTTACAAATGTATTAGAAATGTATGTCATGTGTATATCAAACTGCTCTGTACAGATGTTTGTGTTGAAAAGGTATTTGTAGAAGTGCTGTGTTTAAAATATATCCACAGTGTACCCTACCTGAAAAGAACAGAAATGTACATGCACTATTGTAACTGTTTAAATGTATATATTTTAACAGTGGAAACTGGGATACAGGAGGTTAACCTCAGTTTAGTAAACTTTAGAAAAATATTTGAAGTTACATTACTTTATAGGACACAATTAAGAAACCATCTCTCAAGTTTTCAATGAGCTGGAGACACAGAGTCAGTGCTAGAAAGCTTTCTGTATTGTCTTTGGAGTGAACTAAGTGCTACTTTTGAAGCATGAAGGAATGTAATTGCTTTATGAATTCCAGCTTCTGCCAAAGATCTGAGGAAAAGCCCTTGTCTGTATATTTTTACAGATAGATGCTAAATGATGCCAGATTCTAGCAATGGGGTTTTGGCCTGAGAACTAGAAATCAGATGACCAGAAACTATGTCATTCTGCAAGCTATCCCAGCAGTAATATTCCAGATATTACTTTGAGAAGTCTCTTAATGAGACAGAGCATTCTGCATTCGGTCTTAGACCTTTACAACAAGACCCATTCACATCATCTCCCTTGCTCTATTAGTAAGTTCTTAGGTTATAGTATAATTCTCTTAGATTCAGTCAGGAATATAGTGAAGCTTAGTTTAGATATTTTTCTTTATTTGCTTGAGACTGTCCCGCAATGTTGTTTTAAATATTTCCTGTGGTTTTGAACTCTGATGTCACTGTGAATATATTTTCATTATTGTCTTGTTCTTTTATTATTTATTATTAAATATATGTAAACCTTTCAATGTGGCTGATCTGTGTAAAGGAATTTAAGTTTTGAGAGTACTTGCAGGTCTATTTGGTGACACTATGTGGGTCACTCTTAGTAGCCTTGCTCTTGATCAAACTACCATTTGTATTTGTATTAATATTACACAATAAGATTAGACTCCCTTAAAGTAGCTGATAAGAAGAGACGGCAGCAGTAGAAACTACGTTATAGTCTGGGCAGAAGGCGGCATAGCTAGTAAACCTGTGTTTAAATCAAACCTCAAAGAGTGTGTGTCAGCTACTTAGGCAGGGGCAAAAAGCACTGTTTGGACAGTGAGGGTGCTGGAGGTCCTGGCTTGGTCGCTGAGCTGAGATCTCAACTCTATAGCTGTGCCAGTGGGGAGTCTTATTGTGGATCTGGAGAAAGAGGGAGAAACCAGCCCCGGACTGACTGTGGTCTCTGTGTGCTGTTAAGGGGAATTGCACTTGATGCAGAGAGATGCATCTGGAAATAGTGTGTGTGCACTTGTTATTCTCCCAGTGACTGTCCCCTACTGTTGCCAGTGGTGAGGACTGAGGCTCCTTGATTATTGGTCCAGTGGTGGGTCATCACAGTCAAAAATATGAACATCACCCAGCAACTTACAAAGACCTCAGATAACAAGGGGAAGGAGTTGTCTCCCAACTGGATTTCAGGAATCCCAGGAAAGCCCCCAAATATTCTCAACACCCTTGAATACCCTCCCAATCATCCAGTGGCCAGACACTTCTTGGAGGCACATAAAATGCTCCAAGCATCCAAATGCTGTGAAGTGCATTCTGTGAGTTTTAGGGAAATCTCCTGCAGCAGACCTGGCCACTAAATATGGAAGTAACAATTGCACTCCCCATGACCTGGGACCAGAGAAGAAAGACCTGTAGAAGGCCTTGAAAACCTGAAGGGATGAATAATATGCTTTCCTAGTGTTACTGAGCCAAGAGCTGGCCAAGAGCAATATTGCTAGTATACTCCAATTAGCCAGATTTCCGCCAGAACTGGAGTGCCCTTTGGATCTGAATGCTTGGCCAACTGGTGGAACCTGGCAAACTGAAAATGGGAATAGACTGTCAGATATAGGGTTAAGATGATCAGGTACATGGGCACAAGAAAATGACAAATTTACCTCCAAACTCAGCAAAACTAAAAGCCTGATAACCGAGTGGACCTACTTGGACCTGGAAGAATGTTTATTGAAAGCATGCACAACTGAAATAGTGTTTGAGCGAAAAACAATCCTGCTAGTAAATAACATTTCCTTCCAAACCAATACTGCCATACAAATGGAAAACATTTCCAAAAATGCAACGTACACCCTCTTTTCCTCAGACCAGCTTTCTGGCCATCTTTCAGCAAACCAGCTGTCTTGCAAGTAACCCTTCCATAGCAGCTCCTCCTGTTGCATCTGTGAAAAGTTCAAGGTCAGTAGAGGTAGCCCAAGGGGATTGGCAAAAATAAATTCCATTAAACTGGCTGAAGAACGTGGACCATACCTGAAGTTTATCCTTGATCCATCTGGTCAGCAGCACAAGGTAATGCTTGGGCTTGTTACCCTTCAACAAGTCAGAAACGAACTGCAGATAAGTCCTACCTGGAGTAACTGCTCTGCATGCAAAGTTCAGCAACCAGTGTAGCTGCATGATTTCTCCACTGTGAACTCTGCCATTTCCCCAAAATCGCCAAAGTAACTGCCACACTTGTTAAAGTTTAGGCAAGGGAAGCTTGAATGAATTATGAAAGGTATTGATTTCCAAACTCAGGAAGGTCAAAACTTGGCTTAGTCCTTCTGATTTATCACTGGCCAGTGGTACCCCTAACTCAAAACAAAGCCATTTAAAAATAGACACACCCTCTAAAGCACTGTCCTTGCCCTGCTCCACTAACTACAAACCATCTAAGTAGTGGACTGCCGACTGTCAAGGTGCTCACTGTTGCCAGCACCACTGTAAAGCTGTGCTAAAAAGGTCAAATGTAGCACAAGCCATAGTGCACCCCATGGATATTGCAGTATCAAAACATATTTTACCATCAAATTGAAAACTTAAATAAGGCCAATCCTCTTGTCTCACAGGGAGAAGATGGAAAGTGGATTGTATATCCATCTTGCAGAGCCAGGGATCACAGTAGCCCGAAATGACCTGAGCCACCAAGTCCAGAGACGAGTAGCATACCTCAGTCAAGTTGGTATCAATAAAGTCATTGAATGAACCCCCTACTGGGTGGGAGAGATGATAAATTAACCTGAATTCACCTTCTTGTTTCCTGGGAAACAAACCAATGGGGGAAAGTTTAAAAGCAGGCGGGGGCATGGAAAAGGGACCAATTAGCCTGCCAGCTGCTCACTCAACTTAGAGGCAATTTGTTTATGTCCTTTGATGGATGACAGATTATTGACTAACTTAGAATCTAACAGAGCTGTGGAATGAATGGTAAAAGCCTTGGAAAAGCCATCAAGAAGAATCACTGCTGCCCTCTGGTTTGGATAACGTGACAGTAATGATGTCAATCTATCTAGGTAAATGGGGAAATGAGCCTGTTGTGGTACGGTCAAGTCCCCTACCAAAACCTCCTCCACTGTGTCAACAAAAAGATGACTTGCCCCGAAAGCAGGTATTACAACCTCCCATCTCCTCTTCTGTCTAAGAAGTGGGAAAGCAAGCCTATCCTTAGCAACTAACCCCCAGCACTTAGAAGCAGGGTGATCTTTCCCACATCCTGAACACAAGTGGCTGTACTTGCAAGCAGGCTAAATGCATTTACCATGGTTGAAGGCCCAGCATGACTGTTTCCTTTACATTACCATACCCTCCATCCATACCATTGGCCGCCTGCTTGCCATATGTCAGGATGCCTCAACTCCCACCTGAGGGACTTATCAGAGCGTTCAACTTCCAAAAACACTGATAATAATTCAAGCAACCAAAACCCCCTTTTACATGATGGGCTTCTCTTATGGCCACAGAGTAAGCTAATAAAGGCAGATCCTGACTGGGGTCCTTCTCTATGATCACCTCCATAATGACCACAAAATCCAGTGACCAAGTGTCCCAATTCCTGACCAGTGTCATGGTTGATGCCTTCTTCCCTATGGCTGCTATGGCTGCCATCAAGTCTTTGTCAGACATGTTGTTGGCATCCAATATAGACTTAATTCCTTTATTGTCCACTAGATTGAAGATATATTCAAACTCCCCTTTGATAATCTTGTCTTTCACATTGGTGGGAACATGTGCTGTGATGTGTTGGAACCTGAACTGAAAGTAGCCAGCCATGGGGAACAGGAACTGAGCAAGGCAATCATCCGGATGAGATAAGATCTCCTTCTCTCAACCACTGACCTCCTCAGGCCCCATATGTCAGTTGGGTAGTGATGGGTGAGCAACATGGCCAGCATTAGTACCTATCTCCCCCCTGAAAACAGTAGCTACAGAGGCATCAAAGTTTCTTTCTAGGGATAAGTCAAACAACCTAACCCTTCCCACTTCAAGGCAAAGAATTTATAAACTCATCTCAGCGGATTAACCTCTACCATTCATATGAAGGCCTGCTGAACAAACACAGATGTTACCTTGTGCTTCTGTTGATACTTCAGACTGGCAGGAAGAAGTGACCCTCTGGCCAGAGGAATCTCGGATACTCTTCATCCCAGCCTTCTTAGCTGGGGCTGATCCTACAGCTGATCTTCTGCTTTACTCAGTGACAGTCTCTTCTTGAAAATCTTCCCAGCTCAGCTTCTCCTACTCTTTCTATTTCAGATATTAAGCCTTGAGCCTCCTGCAACAGATGAATCCATCTTGCCTTGATTGACTTAACTGTAGAAAAACCTGAAAAAAAGAGAAGATTACCACAGGGAAAAAATGGAGAAGATCACAAGTAAAAACATTCAGAGTTCCAGTTAAAACTGACCATTCACTGAATCCTTGGATGCTGTGCAGGGTTCTAGAATGCAGAGCCTTCAAGATGTTGGCCTACCCATCCCACTAATTGACAAAAATGCCACAGTGACTAAAAATGCTAAACTGCTGCGGGAGTTCCAGAATGACATGTTCCTGTCCTGCCACAATAAAGACTGCCCAGGTACCAAGGATGTGCCTCAACCTTCACTGACCACAAGTAGAAAATAAGCTGAATTAATAAATCCAGTGATGAAGTACCAATTATAACAATAAGGGAGGTTATTGAAGGTACCTTGCATAAAGGAACTTAACAATTATCATCTCACTATAAACTTTTTATTAGGGAAATGAGCCATACCCAACTATAACATTTTTAAAATTACCCCCTCGTCACTTACCTTGTCTGCTGCGTGTCTATGAGGACTTCAACCAGCTCTGATTTATTCTTTGAATCAGTCTCCAGAGCCATGGATGAGGGTAAGGTGGTTCACAGAGCCAACTTGAACCTCGCCAAGGCTTTCAACACTATCCCCTACTCTGGAATCATAGATAAACTTGCTAAGCTGGACATTAATCCCTACGTCACTCAATGGGTTGCCAACTGGCTTACTGACAGAACACGCACTGTAAAAGTAGCTGACTCCAAATCCAGCTCCAGACAAGTGGCAAGTGGTGTACCGCAGGATTCTGTCCTGGGACCACTCTTGTCTGGCATCTACTTCTATGACATACAGACCAACATTAAGGGACTCTGGCTTACAAAATTTGCAGATGAATGCAAGCTGGGAGCCATTATTGAATCCCCAAATGATGTGGATATACTACAAAAGGGCCTTACTGAAACAGATGCCTGGTGCCAGAGCCGTGGGCTCAAGCTAAATACCAAAAAATATATAGTTGTCGCCTTTGGGAAAAAACACATACCTGTGAACTACTACATACGTCTCAGTTCACTAAACACCGAAAGTGTGATAAGAGACCTAGGGACATAGGTGGACAGTGGTCTCACCTTTGTTAACCACACAGCCACAACAGTTAGAAAATCCTTCTATGTGGTACACCTCATCACTAAGGGTTTTTCATCCAGAAAAAAGTTGGTCAGTGTCCCTCTGTACTCATTCCTCATTAGACCCATTATAGAATACAATGCCCCATTTGGTATGTACTTCACAAGAAAGCCGCAACAACTAGAAAGGCTGAAGAAATTCCTCACAAAACAAATCACAGGCCTAAAGCAGATGCCTTATGCTGACTGTGTAGAGAAACTTCAGCTATACTCTGTCGCATATCGCCTACTCAGAGGTGATCTCTGCCCAACATACAAGGCCATGTCAAACCCAGAGTTGTTGGACATGCTGCACTTAAAGAAATCCCAATTTCTCTGAGCCACATGCTCCAGGGATCTTAACCTTGTCATCACGATGAATAGAATATGCTGGAGGGATAGGTTCTTGACCCAGAGACTCCCCATACTCTGGAATAGGCTGCCCATAAATGTCAGGCAGACTGCCTCATTGGCCGTCTTCAAGAGGAACCTTGACAATTGGATGGGAGATATGAAATTCACCCCGGGGATCACATCAGTAGCCCTACTAGACAGGGGTCCAGGAAAGTAAATATTTGTGGGAAGCAATAGCCAGGGAATTGTTATGGTTAGGTGTGTATAGGCCCTGCAGCAATAAGCTTAATACCAAAAATGTTGACTAACTACATCGTAGATAACCTCCAACCATCACCCCATATTAACCTACATATCTGCCACACAACAAACCCTATAGCAATGCTCCGGGAAAACAGTCGACTTGAAAATGGAATTTACCTCTAAAATCATTAGTGCAACTCATGCAGTCTTCAATGCCACAATACCGTTCAGATACCCACATTCAAAATAATTCTGGTCAACTAGAAAAAGTAATTACAGCTGCTTAAGTATGGTGCTAAGAGTCTCACTGACGTAGATGATAATACCACATGCAATTAATCCATCAAAATTACACCCAAATAAGGAATGACTTTAACAATATGGCAACTACAACACATTTGTACCAAAAGTAATCACAGCCACAATATGGCAGGTAAGAGGCATTACTCAGAAGTAACTGAAATCCCTCAAACAGCATGGAGAGAAGAACTACTTCCACTGTCCAAGCCTAGTAAGCATTAGCTATAAATATATACTTTATCATATATTTATCATGCAAGAATATGTTTTATCTATCTATATTTCCCCCTCAGAAGCAGACCCCCACTGACGCTTTCTCTGCAACAATAATCCAAAATATTTTTCAATATATATTTTCTTTCTTTTTCTTTTTCTTTTCTTTTTTTTTTTTTTTTTTGGAATTTAATTAAATTATTTAGTTCCAATGTTAGAGTGGATTAATCTCATTAAAAGCATATTGAGGTAGTGGTTACCTTACTTCTGCATTCTCTTTTTTCCTTTTTTTTTAATGTTCTTTTAAATTATTATCAATTGTAGTACAATGACCAAATCCCCAACCAACTCCATAACAACTCACTGTCACCAAATATATATTTTACAAGCCTATTGCTTGTTTACCCTGTTTTGAATCTATTTTTTTAAATAACTAACATAATAAAATAAATTAAATAATATCAGCATTATACAGGCTACTAAACATGTGCTGTACAGCCAATAAGCCTTCAGAGTGGCCTCTGACCTCCTACGTGTGCAGTCATTGTCAGCTGGCTCCATTTTCTTTTCACAGCATGGCAGCTGAGGGATCTGCTGAGCAGAGGACATAGAACTCCCTTAAATAGGGAGTACACCTCACAATCCCACCGATGACAACTCATGAGCTTGTGGACAATGCGCCACTATGGGTAAGTTGTCAATGTACAAGGGCTGCAATGGAACAAGCAGCTAACACTACTAAATATACCTTTGAAGTAATATCACAGAACTGTTATAATATCTTACAAGAATCAATATATATCAACAAGGTAAAATCTACTGACAAAATTCAAAGGACAAGAAAAAGATAACTTAATTGTTGGTACATGAAAAGATCTTCTTCTCTAAGGTAGTTGTTGAAGCACGATACAATGCGGCAACCACAGAGTGATGATTGGATTCCATTTAGCATGGAATGTACGTGAAGTGAACTTGGAAAGGAGAACAATTAAGTTTTTTGTAAGTACAATGGTTGCCCTAAATGGAAGGAATCAGGAGCAAATACAGATGGAAAAGAAGTTATGTGCTTACCATAACATTCCATCTGTGTTGTCCATTTTCATTCTTCCTCAACTAATGAGATCAGATCCGATCTTTGGATCCAACTTGGTAATTTTAATTGGTAGTGGCCACCAATGAACTCTTGAGCTCCTTCCCTACCCATAATGCACCACCCCAACATTCCTCAGATCTTATTTCCAGCTTGACAAGAAGCCTATAAAAGAAGTACCATAACTGGAGCTCAATACAAAGGACAAAGGTGTCTGAAGTAGCTCATTCCTTCAAAAGTCAGTTAAGAAAAATGGAGAGGGATGGTGGGTGGGGAGTTAAGGAAGAATGAAAATGGACAACACAGATGGAACATTATGGTAATTACATTATTCTTTATCTGATGTTGTCCATTTTCATGCCTTCCTCAACTAATGAGACAGAGCCGCCAGCTACCTACATTCCTGGGTGAACTATAAGGAAGGATATTCTTGAGTATGGTAGAGTAAAAGGCTGCTCTTTTCCTCGTGACCAAATCTAGTTTGTAATGAGTGATAAAGATATGAGGAGTTGACCAAGTTGCAGTGGCACATATATCATCCATAGAAACTCTAGACTGGAATACAGCAGAAGTTGCCATAGAACCTTTAATGGTTTTGGTAAGGGGAAATTCAATGTGTTATATATAAAGGAGATGCAATGTGTCAGTCATCTACCTAGAGTTACCTTTGTAACCAATTTGCCCAATTTATAATGAGCAAGGTAACAAATAACTCATCTGTCTTTCTAATCACTTTTGTTCTGTCTAGATAAAAATATAATTGTCTGCGAGCATCCAGTAAGTGCAGCATACATTCCCATTTATTTGTATATTTTGGAAAAATACCGGCAAGTTAATGGATCGGTTAATGTTGGATTCTGACACCACCTTAGAAAGGAAAGAAGCATTAGTACATAACATGACCCTATCCTTATGCAAAATAAAAATATGGGAGCTTAGAATATAATGCTTGAAGTTCTGAAATTCTTCTAGCAGGTGTAATTGCTACTAAAAAGAGTTTTTTAGGTCAAAATGTTAAGATCACATACATTTGCAGGTTCAAAGGGAGAGTCTATTAAGGCTTGCAGTACCAAATTTAAATACCATGGAGGCACTGGGTCTTTAAATGGGGATCTTAGCATAAGAGTACCTTTCAAAAATGCTTTGCACAGTTTAGAGGAAACTAGAGAAGAATCTTGAAGTCTCACATGAAAGTTAGACATTGCTGCAAGGTGAACTTTAATTGTTCATGAACTAATACCATCATTAATCAAACTCACTAAAAATTGTAGAACAGAACGAATTGGAGCAGAGAAGGTGTCTATCTGTATCTGTTCTGCCTAACAAATACACATTCTCTATTTACTCCTGTAGAGTTTCCTAGTGGAAGGTTCATGGAAAGATGAAAGTATAGAACAAACAGGCAGAAAACATTAGTTGCCTGGCTATTAAAAGAATTGGAGAAACCTTTGTGTTAGTTTAAGTTTTGAGATATCTGGGTGAACTATGTCTGTCAGGTGAGACAGATGGTCTGCAATTCGATCCAGATTCCAGGATGGGTACAGTAGATGAGGTCAAAGAAAGGGGGACCAAGTCTGCCAAAGGCAGTAAGGTGCAATGAGGCTGACTTCACTCTTCAACGGGGCTACTTTCTGAAGGAATTTGGGAATTAGGGCAGTTGGAAGATATGCATACATGAAGACCAGAGGACTAGTCATGGAGCAGAGCATTTTTCAGTGATTCCCCCAGTGGGGGATTAGGGTAAAGAAGCTGCTACACTTGTAGTTTATGGGAGATGCAAAAACATTGCAACAAGGGTGGCCCCACCAACTGAAAATAATTTCTGTCACTTTGTTGTTGAGCAACCACTCATGAGGTAGTAAAATGGATCTGCTCAGTTTGTTTTCTGTCACATTGGACTTCCCAGGAATATGCATTGCTATTAGAAATCAGTTAGAAGATATCACCCATTGCCACACTATGAGGGCTTCTCGACACAGGGGATAAGATCTGGTCCCCATTGCTTGTTGATGCACCAGAATACTGACATGTTGTCTGTCTGGACTACAATTGTCCCAAGAGGAAGAGAGTCCTGAAATGCCTGCAAGTTTAAGAGCATCCTCACATCTCCTGAACATTGATCTGCAGGTCGACCTCAGCCTCTACAGGGAACCAAGTACCTTGGACTTTTTTCCATAGGAAGTGCTCCCCCACCCAATTTGGGAAGCGTCCATGGTCACTATGTCCTTGGGCTGAGGGAGGATGAAAGGATAAGCTTGTAATTGCTGTTCTAACTGCATCCACCATGAAAGGTATTGTTCAAAGAAATGAGCTGAGAAAGCATTGACCATTGTGTTGCTAGCATCCATTAAAGAATTCCCATGTGGAATCTTGCTAAGGAGAATAAAATTATTGCCACTGACATTGATCCTAGGGCTTGCAGAATCAACTGGGCTGAAATTTTGGTACTGCAAATTATTTTCCTGACCTGTGTCCTTATTGATGCACTCTTGATAGAGGAAGAGAAGCTACCACAGACACTGTGTTGAACACTGTTCCTATGAATTTCAATGTCTAGGTTGGTTGCATTGTAATTTATAGTTATTCCAAGATGCAAACAGGTCTGTAATATCTTGAGCTTCTATCAGTCACTGCCTGGTAGGGGAGGTAATGAACCAGTCATCTAAATATGGAAACACCTGGAATACTTGCAGTCCTAAGTGAGCTGCAACCACTGACATGCACTTGGTGAACACCCTAGTGGCTGTGGTGAGGCCAAAGGGCAGTGCTCTGAAATTATAGTGACTGGCTCCCAGATGGAAGTATAAGCACCTTCTGAATTGTCTGTTCAGCATTATGTGATAGTAAGCATCCTGAAGAGCTATCAAGCACATCCAGTCATCCTTTACCAGAAAGAGCAGCATGGACTGATCCATGATCAACCAGAATTTTGTGTGTCAAACTGACTTGTTCAAAAGACTGAGATCCAAAATTAGTCTCCAGCCCCCTGTTTTCTTTGGCACTAAAAAGAATCTTGAGTAAGTTCTGGATCTTATCTTGTCTGGTGGGACCTCTTGGATGCCTGATTTTTCTAGCAGCTTTTGAATTTCTAGTGCTTCTGTTTTCTTCTGATTGGGTGGAACATTGGGAATTTTCCTGAGTAATGGTGGAGGTAGGGAAAAGGGAATTATATAACCTCTGAAAAACATCACTGCACCCATCTGTCTTTTGTAATACTTAACCAGGCTTTCTGATGCAGAGATAAGTGACCCCTGACTGCCTCCAGAGGTAGGCAATTGGCCCTCCATTCAGGAGCACTGAAAGGGTCTGTATGAAAAAGAATCTCTAGACCCCTGGTTTTAAAGGCCTTCTCTGCCACAGGGGCATTATATTCCATAATCACTTCCCCCTCTGCCTCTGGGGGAACTAATTCCATGTGTCTCCTGGGAAGGACCCTGAGACTTTTTGAACCACATTTCTTGACCTCTTCTTTGATTCCTGGAAAAAGTCATTTCAGTGACAAAAAAATGCATGGCCACTGCAAAGAAGGTCTTTCTTTCTTTCTCACATCTGGAGAGTGTGTCCTTTACTGTGGGGACATATAAGGAAGTGCTGTCAAAGGGAGGATTGATGAACAATGACTCAAAGGGCTGCATAAAATCACACAGGTGCATCCATCCAGGCATGCCTCCTGATGGAAATGCTTGAACCCACAGCCCTTGAGGTGCCTTCTGCAGAGTGCGAGATAAGCCTTGTGGATGAATTAGATATAGCCTGTAGGGTAGCCAACTGAGAGACTAATGAAGATTTAGCCTCAGCAGTTCCAGTTCCAGAAAGAGATTCGGATAACTCTTTAATTAAATCTCTTTGTACCCTAGTGAAATATGCTAAATAGTTCAACGATCTTCTTCTTCTTCTTCTTTCAGCTTTTCCCAGTTAGGGGTCACCACAGCAGAACACCTGTCTGCTCATGATTGGCAGTGGAGTTTTACAGTATCGAGTTGCCAGCCCAGCACCCAAGCTTCCACAGAAGGCACACACACGCACACACTTACACCTAGGGCCAATTTAGAGTGTCCAATCCATCTACAGCATGTCTTTGGGGTATGGGAGGAAACTGGAGTACCTGGAGGAAACCCACGCGACCACAGGGAGGACATGCAGACTCCGCACAGAAGGCACCCCAGCCAAGGATCAAACCAGAGAACCTTTTGCTGTGAGGCGACAACACTGACCGCTGCACCACCGTGGCCACCCCCTAAATAGTTCAGCGATCTAAGTACAAATGTCATTGAAGCATAAACGCACTTTTCAAATCTGTCTATCACCCTTGACTCTCTATTAGAAGGATGGACAGAGGAACTCTGTTCAGTGAGTTTCTTTTTTATAGCTGCTGACATAACCATGGCATCTACTTAGACACCTTTACTCCAATATTGCCGCCCTACAGGTGGAGCCAGAATCCTGTCTCATCTCTTAGGGATTGGCTCAGTCATATCAGGTTTCTTCCGTGACCACTTGGAGATCAAATCAATAAACTCATTGCCCAGTGGAGTAACTCAAAAAGTAGATAGACCAGTACCAAATGTTTCATGAAATTCTGATTCCGCAGGAGAAAGGTTTTTAAGAAGACTAACCCAACATGATGCTATGCAGGTAGGTAGATGCGCGGCCAAACCAATCAAGTAAACAACACAAGGCCAGCAATATATGATCCAGAAGTAATAAAAATAGAATGATTAAATCAAAAACATGTAAATGGCTGAATAATAAACCTTTTATTAAACAGACCGGTTTCGGCAACCAATGCCTTCTTCAGTGTATGACCAGCCACTCTTTTGTTTTAGGATCACATGAATGTCTCCAAATGAGACGTCATCAGGTGGTAATTTCGAGGACCCCTCCCCTTCATTGAAATCAGTGTCCTCAGTGAAAGACTCCTGAGGAGAGCCCAAGTACTTCATTTTCAACTTTCTCTTCCTGGGACTTCCTCGGTGAGGTGGTCAAGAGAAGTATCAGAAGAGATCAAAATACCCTGCTGGGTAGACTGGAAGCTTTGGGCTGGCTGTCCCTGTGGAGTAGAATGTTGAAGATCATGGTGTAAAGTCATCTGGGAAGTAGTGGGTGGATCCAAGGGGGAAAGACCCATCTTACCTGCCAGAGCAGAGAATACTCTCTTCACTCCCTCAAAGGCATAATGCCAAAGGAGCTGAAAAAGTGAGTTTCTAGCCCATCACCTCCCTCTGTCCCAAGAGCAATCCATCCAGGGTGGAGTCAGAGCTGAGCTGTCCTGTGCTGAAAGTCCTAGAGGAAAGGACAGCTCCAAAAACCTCAAATTTGAACCCATTCTCTCAGATCCAACAGGGAAGCTTTGGCTCCAAGAGCCATTCGGCAACAAGGATATTGGAGCCACTGCACTCAGAGCAGTAGTCAGATCTGAAGACAGTGTTCTCTTTGGATCCAAACTAGATGGACCCAGAAAGCTAGGATCTGAGGGCTCTAAAACAGGGGTGCAGCCAGGATTTTCAAATTTGTACTCACGGCTCCCAGACTGCAGCCCCCTCAAGAAGTCACACCCACATTAACACTGCTGACCAAGCCACGCCCGCATCATATTGCTGATCTCTGAACAGATCACTGGCAAGTATATGCCAGGGTAGTAATTACTTACATGATGAAAAACAAAATGTCTTTCCATTTACACTAGATTAGATCAATCAGTTTGCCCCCCAAGATTACTCTTCTTCCTTTTGAAACTCCTAACCCCTGCAGTGACTCATTAGAGCTCCAGTAATGCTGCCAACTAAAGGACTGGCAGCCTGTACGCAGCACATGCTCCACAGAGTTGTGGTTTGTAGGTACAAAATATAGTGCTCTCCCCAGGTAACATCCAAGCTGTGAGCCACAACTACCTCCCTTCCACTTTCATGTGTCATTTGGCAATAGCTGCTCACTCCTATGGCTTACACTCACACTAAGCCTTTTGGAATAGTAAACCTTACACTCCCAACATCAAGTACATTTTACTGGGCTCAGTCATACTGCCACTGACAATAAATGAAGATGCGTACCCATGCGAGTCAATCAAGCTAAAACTAATGCTGTTGAAAGTTACATCCTTACTACCCTACTTACATTCTGTGAATCTCAATCCTTTGCTGAAAGGAAATTAGTTAAAGCAAGAGAATTACCCTAGGCCCCAAAACCAGTGGGACTGTACATGCTCTAAGGCACTTTTTCTGGAATTTTTTCTAGTCTTATGATCCAGTGATAGTCTGAACAAAACTACTGGAAATAAATGAAAAGAAATTCAAGGAAGAAATAACAAGCAAGGTGAAAAGCTCCTCAAACTCAAGAAGTAACTCAGAAATCTTATAAAGCCCACCAAAGCCATATTTGAGGCAGAAATATCCTCAAAGACAAAGGATAATCACAAGGCCTTCATCAGTTTTGCCCGCAACTTCAAAGGTAACACAACAGTGCACTAAACAAATTGTAAATGGAACCACCTAAAAGGAATCAGAGAATATAACAAACCTACTGGATGATATATCTATTCCCAATTTCACCCCCTTCTTCCCCTCAATACCTCTCAGGAGATATCCTCGACCATAACTCCTCTGGCTATCACTAGCAAAAAAGTCTTCAATGCAGTCTCCAAGGCAAAGAATACTACCTCAGTAGGCCCTGATAATATTCTGAGATGCCTCTTGGATAGTGTGAAACATGAGCTATCAAGTGCTCTAAAATCACTGTTCAACATTAGCCTCATAACTGGCTTCATGCTTAGTGAATGGAGGACTGCAATAGTTAAGCCTCAGCACAACGTTATGCCTTCTACTGACCTGGATAGCTACAGACCATAAATCTGACAAGTCTTGTATGGAAAGCCAGGGAAAGAATTATGGATATTTTAAATAGGGGACCTGTTTTCTTATTTACTTATACAATGGCTACATATATTGAAATAAAATAGCACTAAACAATACCACCTCACAATGACAACAAACTTAGCATGAGTTTACTAAGCAAGTAAATTTCTCTGCCCTTGAAACTCACATTCATTAAAATGGCTTGAAAACCCACATTCAAATAAAATGCATCTAGCTAGTGGAGGTTTAAGTTTATTTTTGAGCCATTTTCAAACCACAGGCTCCTTGTACACATTTATAGTTCATGCACAGATGTATCTGCTGTTTGATTCACCTTCCTGATTTGTTAAAACATATTTCTTGTATAATATAGCACCATTTGTTAGAATGTTGTTTTACATTTGAAGTTATGAACATTCTTTTAGTAAGCAATGAAACAAAATGTGTGAACCAATAATGATAAAACTACCCATTTCAGAAAATTTCACCCATAAAAGGCCACTCAAACTTCTATCATTACAATCCACCAGCACTACTCAATAAGCACAATGTCTACAGAAGTAAAAATCTTCCAAATAATTATGCATTAAAGAGATCTGTAACTAATAAAGAGGTTGCTACTGCCAAAAACTTTACATCTCAATGTTTTATCTATAAATCCAGTGCCTGCTGCCCTTGAAGAATTAATTGCCTATGTTATATTACATTAAAAAATGGTTAGACAGTAATATTGCAATAGGGAATGACTGACAAAATAACAAGTTAATATTTACTAGGCATCTCATACAAAGGAAGACATACTTAGGAGTGTAGAACCCCTATCCCGGGTCTATATCAGTTCATTGAAACATCTGAAGTTCGAACACCATAAGTTCGAACTTCAAACCACGAACTGCAAAAAGATCGAAGTCTTAGAACAGCGATTTTTTTTCCCAGAGAAAAAAAAAAATCACTGTTCCAAGAAACACACACAACACAAGCACACCAAAAAAAATCAATCCACACACATACACTCAAAATCCTACATCTAACCCTACACTAAACTGTACATACACTACTACCTATCCACTTACCTTAACCCAAACCCTAACCCTAAGGTCCGTCACTATCGCACACTCACCTAACCCGCGCCCTAACCCTAACACACCTATCCCACCCTAACCCTAAAGTCTTTCACTATCGCACACTCACCTCACCTGCGCCCTAACCCTAACTCACCTAACCCGTGCCCTAACCATAACATTCACACAATCACACACTTACCTGACCTGTAACTTCCCACCACAGTCCTGCTAATCGTGAAGCCACTGAAACGGCCCACTGAATTCTTTCCCTGGGAAAGAATTTGGTGTTCCACGGCTTCGCGATTACCAGTGTTTGAACTTTACAGTTCGAACATCTGGTATTTGATATTCAGCAGTTTCAATGGACTGATATAGACCCCCCCATCCCCCCTAAAAATGCATCAAATAATCGGCAATCAAAATGACACTGCAAGATCAGCACTCCATCTACATGGTGTGGGAGTAGAAACCACAGCCTTCTGCACCAAATGCAATTATGCTACCAACACTGCTTTCAAGTTCTACACCACAAACAGTGACTGCCATTTGATAAACAAAACAGTTATTTGCACATTTAAACAAACTTAGCATGAACAACAGTAAACTTATCTTCCCTTGAAACTCTCAATTCCATGAAAATTAAATGAAACCCAATCCCTCCAAAATGCACTGAAACTCATAATTCAGTGAAAATGTACTGAAACTCAAACTCAATTCTGTCAGCAGTCTGCTAGTTGGTGTAGATGATTCAGGCTCTTGTCGCCACAGAAGCTCACAATTTCTTCAGCAGTCTGTTATTTGGTGTAGAGGATTCATGCTCTTGTCTCCTGTAACCAAGTTACAGGGTCAAGCCTGATCAAGTTAATTGACTAAACTGCCCTCCCAACTAACTAGAGCATTACATACCATAACTCCATACCTCTCAGCCTCTTATCATAAGACGTCTGGACAAAGCCTAAAATAATGAGGGGACAAAGGCCCCAAAAAATGAATAGATTTTAAAGACTGCTCTTACAGACTTAGAAAGTTGCTAGAATAACAACACTTGTCTTAGAATGCATTTTCAAAAGGAAATGATGTCTGAAACTCAAATGTGTGACATTAGTTATTTCAATCCTCAGTGATTTGCCAGAAAAACACAAACATTGAGGAATAGGCCAAAAATATGAGGAAAAATCAAGACATTCTGTAAAAATCTGGACAGTTGAGAGGCATGCATATCTTTCTATCTCTTAGTGCATAAAATCTGGACAAAGCCTGAAATAATGGAGACACAATGGCCCAAAATAGGGATCATGCCTTTCAACCTCTTCAAGCAAGAAATCTGGACAAAGCAAGTAGTAATGGGGGACCAAGGCCCAAAAATAGTGATTCTTTTTAAATAGTGCTCTTACAGACTTAGAAAGTTGATATAATTACAGGTTTTGCATTAGCATGAATTTTCTGAATGATATGTAGTTTGAAACTCAAAGGTCTGCCATTATTGTCTCATTTCAATCCTCAATGGTTAGCCAGTAATTTGTAGAAAACCGCAAATTTTAGCAGAAATGGAACTAAATATACGGGAAAAATCTGGAAAGTTGAGAGCTATGATAGGGATAGATTTTAAATATTGCTCTTTTTAACTTAGAAAGTTGCTAGAATAACAGGATTTGTGCTAGAATATATTTCCAGAAGGCTATGAAGTCTGAAACTCATATATATATATATATATATATATATATATATATATATATATATATATATATATATATGGCTCCCATCGTAATTGCCGAAATTACACTTCTCCAAAACTCAGTTAGTCAAGACCAGTTCGCTGAAACTACACTATTCCAAAATGGTACTTTACAGATCTTCATGTCCATGAAATGTCTGCTTTCATGCAAGTAGGTGTACAGCTTGTTGTCACTGTAGTGTGATTCCCCCCCCCCTGCTAAAATTAGAGAAAAATAGAAGAGTGCCGTTTCGGAGTAGTGGAGTTTCGGCAAACTGGTCTCAGCTAACTGAGTTTCGGAGAAGTGTAATTTCGGAGATTAGGATGTGATCCATATATGTGTGTGTGTGTGTGTGTGTGTGTGTGTGTGTGTGTGTGTGTGTGTGTGTGTGTGTGTGTGTGTGTGTGTGTGTGTGTGTGTGTGTGTGTGTGTGTGTGTGTGTGTGTGAGTGTGTGTGCGTGCGTGTGTATCATTATTTAGTTACTTCAGTCCTCCGTGATTTGCCAGAAAACCACAAATTTTATGAGAAACAGACCACAACTATGAGGCTAAATCTGGACAGTTAAAGGTATGTTAAACGCACACAGACACATGCCTACCTACCATGTCTCACATAGCAATACACTCTTCATCTCTTTTGTACATCAACAAAATGCTAGTTTACATTCCATACACACACCTACTCTCTCATAGGATCATAGGTATAAGGATCATAGGTATACACTAGGCTAATGACCACCAGGGCCTGTATAAGCCTATCTGTGCAATCCAACATGCAGCACCAGTCGTTATTTGAGTATGAGACCCCTGGTTTAAAGCAAAATGTTGGCAACCTTAGAACTTTTTAATTGAAAATGCCTATACAATTAAAGCGGGACCATATGTGCAAGAGAAATAGAACTAGAAAGTTATTTCCCAGAATTTTAGTTCTACATACATATTTTAGATTAGATAATAAATGTCACAATAATCAGCAGAGACAACAGGGAGTCAGATTTAGGGACTCTTACAGTGACTTTTCAGCTGTGCAACTTGAGGCACCAGCTGTTCTGACTTTCTATTTTGTAATGTTCATGTACCATTTTCTATATGCCACTGTGTCCAGATACCTAAAAGAAGAAGCACTTCTACCTACCAAAAGGGTAGATGAAGGCCACCATTATTTCACCATGCCTGCTCTTGTGGGTTGTACTACTATAAATAATAAACATAAGAATATTAGTCAGTATCCCAGACTTGATAAAATGTCTCACACATCTCTAACTTTCTAGCAGTCACATGTGTTGGAGAGCACCTGCACAGGCCCACTTCTTTGCTAGTGTCTACCTTCAAACCACCCATCTTGAAAACTGTTCATTTCCTTGCAATCCAGGCTTAACAATGACATATATGTCATGAGTTTTACTGCCTTAATGGTTGCCAAGTATTCTGCAATACCATTCACCCTTTTATCTGGTTTCCTGCAATTATATGACATGCTGCAATCCTTAATATGACAGGACAGCACATAAATAAATGTAGAGGTCCCAAGTGTGGTAATTAATTTTATTACTACTTACGTTACCCATATTGTACCACACAAGTTTTGTGATATAACTGTTCTATGCCTGTACTTAACTTCAAGTATTATTTTAGGATGCAATTTTCTTCAGATCACAAATTATAAATACTTTTTTAAAACCAGTACTCACCTGGTCTTCAAAGCAACCACGTTTTTCAAACTAGTGAGCTTTTATGTGACTCAGCAACTCAGACTGGTTAGAATAATTCTGCTTAACTCCTCTAAATCTCATTACAAACATAAACCACTAATATTATCTATTTTCCTTCTGTTATTTCCAACATACTCACTTGAGAAAACTGACCAAACACTACTGCTTTTGTTTCAGTGAGATGGCATTTGGAATTATGTGGATGTGTAGGGGGGGCTAGTTAAGACATAACCCCCCATCCAGTACTACACCTTGAGGTTCTTGGTCCCTAATAACCTTAAAAATTCTGTTGCAACATTTCTCTGTTTTAAAATCTCAGACAACCCTGCTTTTGCCAAATTAAATGTTAGTGAGCGAAAGCAGAAATGGTAGATGGACTCTAAAGTGTTCAGCAAAGTCTGCAAATGCATAAAGATAGTATAAATTACACTCCCATTACTATTACAAAGAATGAAACAATGTAAAGAATACATTTTTGGAATACCAGTCAACTCATCTGGTGGGATACCAGTTAACCAAAACTATCAGTCTAAATCTTAGGTATTGATCTGTATTTCTTTGTTATGTAACAAGTTGTGCTGAAATGCCCTACTTTTAGTAATCACATAAGAGGCACAATGTCAAAAGTGAAGCCACAATAAGACAAAGATTCAATGTACATTATGGCTCTACATTATAACTAATGGAGTTTGGGGGAACATCACCAATAACCTATAATATGGTGTTTCTATTTTAGGCCAAAAGTTCTCAGAATAGTCATAGAAACATTTAATCCAGTTCTGATGCATTTTTCTAAGTTATTTTTTAAGAACTTAATCACAAATCACAAAACTGCCTCTTCTATAGGAACTAATCTAGTTTTCTGCAAAGTTCCACTCTACTGCACCAAGATGGCATGACAAATTGTTAGAGAAAACAGCTTTGTATATGCACATTTCTATTATCTTATTTCTACCAATTCTTTTCCTCTTCACCTCTCCTAACCCATGACTTGCTTTTTCTTATTATGTAAACTGTGTGTGAATAATGCATACAAGCATCACAGATACAACTTAAGCAACACGTATTGGATTCACTTTTTTTGAAGCACGATGGCTGTCAGTAAACTTCAAGTCACTTGTACTAAAAAATATAGCACATAAATATATACACACACGTACATTAAAATCAGCATAATTATTTTCCTACTCACATTCCTGCAGAGAAAATCTTCAGAAATGTGATCAGCATGCATTAAGATTTGATTCAGTGAAAAAGAACATTCCACGATCACATTACAAAGCTCTGACCATGTCTGTGTACCTTTCTCTTATTAAGAATATGAGAGTGTTTCCACACAGGTAGATGGATGGATAGATAAATAGGTTGGTAGGTAGGTAGGTACTGAAAGCATGCAATGATGCACCTAAAATGAACAATGATGCAATTCACCATGATTAGGAAAATAGACTGTAAACCTTGAACTTTACTGCTTTTGAAATTATGAAGCATGAGCTCTTACTTTGAAAGAATAACCAAGATTTGTTTTAAATACCAAGTGATACCCGAAATTCCATATGCAAACAAAACCTAGCAAGACTACTTAAACAAGGAACAAAGGAGTTGGTTTTAGGTTCACTCGAGGTAAAACAGACAAAATTTACCTCCTAAAGAAATAAAAAAAAAGTTGCATATGACAAATATTTATAGTGAACAAGAATGCATAAAGAATGGGATTTTTTGAATTAATAATTGCTTTCTGTAGCAATATGCAGACTAAGGCCTTGGATCTTACAGTTTAAAACAAAAACAAATGCAGTTGTTCAAGACACTCGTATTAAACAAGGCCTTGCCATCATCAAGGTATCAGCCCATAGTAATAGCCAAAGCTTACATGTTTTTTTCTGCTCTGGGCACACATACCACCAGGTAAGGTGAATCTGTTGTCTTGTCTGCCATTTTTTTTTGTGTGTGGAGGTAATGCTGTCAGACATTAAAAATCTGCTCCCATATGGTGAATAGTATATTAGCCTGAACTCTTTGACTTAAATCAAAGGCCATGACCACCGTTGGTCAAAAACAATAAGGCCTTTAAAAAGATTTTTTCAACAGATTTTTTTTTTGTTTCTTTCATTTAGGCAGTCTCAGAAAATAAAAGTGCAAACCAGCACATAAGGTATTCTTGTGACAGCATGCAGGTTACTGTACAAACACAGCATGACTAATACTAAACTACCAGCATTCACACACTGGCCAGCCTGTGTTTATACACACCCATCTCACCATACATATTAAATGAATATGCATACTAGCACATAGAATATAGCTCCACAGTCCCTTCACATAGCAACACACACACACACACACACACCTTCTCTTCCATACAACAATGAATGTTGAGTTTAAATTCCCCACTGGGGGAAAGCTTCAAACCTAGCACCTTTGGCTTAGGAAGCACCTCATCAAAAGTATTGTAGTCCTCTGCATAGACCTCTCAACTATCCTTATTTTGGAGGAATGTTCCAATTTTCAGGTCTTATTTACTCTTGCACATGATGTACCAGTTTTTGCTGGATTGTCCCTATTCACCGACTTGATTCATCCCTTCACATAATTTTCTTAATCCCCCTCATCAAAAATGATTTTTGAAGCTGTCTGTTATACAGAAAACCAGATTAAGTGGCCGACATACTAGTGGCACCAATAATGTAAAGAAAGAGGGTGTATTTCCTACATCTTTCTTTTTTTAGAAGGAAAAGTAAATTACAGTCTGTGGTAGAATCTTCAAATACAGATTTTACACTGATTGATACTGTTCAAAGTAATATCCCACATTCCTACTGGAAGTAGAAAGAGTTATGTGCTATTTGTTATTCAAATTTTATGCTAATTAAATGTCCAGACTTTTGGCTGGATAAACTACATTTATTTCAAGGACTTTTGTATCTGTTTCATTTTCTGCAGGTTGAGAGGTATGACCCTGCACTACAAAGCATTAAGATGTATTTTGGTGACTGTAAGAAGTTTGAAACTCTAATGTATGGTACCACTGACTGACTGCAATAGCTTATCAGTTATGAAGGATGGGGAAGGTAAAATCAAGGATATCCTGCAAAATCGGGGACAGTTGTGATGGCTGTGGTATGTCAAGGCTGTTATATCTATATACCTATACATGGCACTTTAAAATTTACTAAAGCAATAGATTATAGCATCACAATGTACTTTCTGAACAAAAAGAAAAATTAAAGTGTAATGTCTAGCATTATTAATTAACTGCAGTCTTTCATGATTTACAATGGGCACGGAAAAATAAGAAGCCACATCAGAGATATTCTAACAGCTGAGGAACAGGTAAGAGATGTGTGTGTGTGTGTGTGTGTGTGTGTGTGTGTGTGTGTGTGTGTGTGTGTGTGTGTGTGTGTGTGCGCATGTGCGCGTGTGTGTGTGTGTGTGTGTGTGTGTGTGTGTGTGTGTGTGTGCGTGTGTGCATGTGTGTGCGCATGTGCGTGTGTGCGAGAGAGAGAGAGAGAGAGAAAACGAATGAGGAGCTACCTCTGCCAAAATGATGAATGAACTATGAGAGGTGATTACTGCAGGATGTAGGACTGAAGAAGGTTAAGCTGCAAAAACTTGACTTAAGACATGGGATGAGGCACCTGGTGTGATGCATTTTGCTAATTCATGCATTCACTGTTTGAGAGAGATCTCCACTGTAGCTCTTCCTCTTATCAAACATTAATAATCACCAACCTATTTGTCTTCTACCTTCTCCATCACATTCCTGTTCAACTTGACCAGATATCTATTACTTTTTCTCCTTTTTGATGTCAGTAAAAAAAACCTTTCCACACACACACACACACACACACACACACACACACACACACACACACACACACACACACACACACACACACACACACACAGCATTTACTTGCCTTCTCTCTCAATGGAATGAATATTTCAAATTCCACACTCGAGTGAGAAATAGATTTGCATCTGCATTACCATGCATGCAATGCATGCATGGCCATCCTTAAATGGGAAGATGCCATTTTAGCTTTTTCTCTTTGATCCTAGTACCTGTCTTGTGCTACCCCCTCTACAAAAACACTGTAGTGAAGTGCGTACAGTGAATATGCCTCCTGACGTCCCTGCTCTAAAATCACAGGTTGAACTAGAGAAGGAGCTGTTATCAGAGTAGTAGATGGACAGACGTCCGTACTTGAAGGGATAGGAACCATGTGAACACCCTTCTGAATTTGTTTTGTGAAACATTAACTCATCATCCTGTCCACATCTGCTTCCATGAGACTCCTGGAGGATTGAAAGCATACCGAGGATGACGACTTTGAGAACCTCTCCAAAAAGGAAGAAGGCACCCTGGAAGGAACTGGATCCAGACTTGGTGAACATATAGTTCTTGGTAAAGGCTTCAAATTGGAAGTTGTAGGATTCAAAATATGTTTAGTTGGATCTGAAGATGTAGGATCCGAAATATGTTTGGTTGGATCTGATAATGGTCGGATGAGATGTAGCTTTGGATCCAGTCTTTCTTTCTTTTTCCTTGGTTCAGAAGAAGTAGAGGCTGAAGAATCTGAGGACCTAGACCTTTTTGATAGGTCTTTAGATTTATGTTTGGGAGACTGAGCTCCAGCATTGGCTTCAGAAAAGGGAGATGGCAATAATCCATTCAAAATCAGCTTATTTTTCCTGTCAGATAAATCTTGGGCGCTGGAACCCACGAGAAATTCTGCAGTCCTATTGCAGGTTTTCTGGTCCCAAACAATAGACACAAAGAGAGTGGGCATCCAACAAAGGCAATTTGTGGCCACACTTTTCACATATTTTAAAACCTGCTAGACCCTTCTCAGCCATCTCCACAGTTAAAAGAGAAGAGTAAAAAGAAACTTTTTTTTTTGGTAGACAAAAACGGAATATGAAAAGAAAAATACTAACAATGGTATTTAAGAACTACAAAAAATACTTGTAGGAAAAAATAGAAAATACCAACAAGGATAATTACAGAATTTACACAGTGTGTATAGAAGGCAAAGGGAAGGATATAGGCCTAGCATGATGGTAGAAAAATTTTACAGCCAAAATATAAGAAAAAAAATGGCCGGAATGCCTTAAGAAGAAAAATGAAGATAAAATATATAGTTGCTTATAGAAGAATTTAAGATACAGTTTTGAAAAATTAACTTATCTCCCACTAAAGATTTGAGAGCTGAAGGCGACCACATCTAAAAGCTAAAGTGGCAAATGAGATCTGCCAGATGCTAGGGGTGGTGCAATGTGAGTAGGGAAGGAGCTCGAAACTTCATTGCTGGTCACAAGCTAGTAAAATATCCAAGTCCGATCTGATCCCATTATCTTAGGAAGGCATGAAAATGGACAACATCAGATCAAACAGTTATTACATGACATTGCAATATGCGTCCTGTATTACGCATTATGTGAATAAGTAAGTTTTTCACTCACACTCCTTTACCTAGTCATTGTAGTTGTACTTGTGAAACTCATTCTCCCGTACAAGTTCTTAAGTGTGCTCATAAAGACACCCAAGCAATGACTGTGCAGAATTATACAAGATGTAACTATTATGAGCCAAAGAATCATAGCGTCAAACATCTGTAAAAGTTATAATAATGCAGCATTAACATAGATAAAATACACATTTGTTCTGTTTTCTGAATTGCACAAGTCTGCAAAATCAGTTGTACTTATTATAAAATAATATCTTGACTTGCACTGGAGAATTTCTAGATGCAGAATCTAACAACAGAATCAACAGTGTAAATGAGGTTTGGTAACAAACCAATTTGTCCAGGGACATCTTCAGAGGGGGGGGTTAGATAAATACATTAGTGGGAGTTAAGAGGGTAGGGGGGAGGGTTAAATGGAAAAGAGGGAAGATTTGGTGGAAATGAGGTAAGAGTAGGGAGGGGTTTAAGTGTTTTTTTGCTAGTGTAACTGGGTAGGGAATCACATTATGGCATGAATTTGCTATAGCAAGTGATGTCCAAGACGGCCTGGCTGTAGGTATTCCTGGAGAACAGGTAGGCTTTGGGTTACTGCTTAGTGGCTGGGTGAAGGAGGTAGGTGTTTCATGTTGGTAATTATTAAACTTTTTTTTTTAGACTATTTCATAGGGAATACGGCATGACTGTCTTTTCTAAAGACTGGGGGCTGACACAAAGGGCTGGAGGTAGCCATGCGAATGGTTTCAATATAGTGCATGTTAAAGAAGGTGCGCTTTAAAGACTGCCTGCCCCAGTCTAACCCCTCTCACTCCCTACAGCGAATGGTTCTTTCCATGTCTGCTAGAGGCTCCTTCAGCCCTGCCGTTCTGATTTGAAGAGACAGTCTACCAGGTTTTCTTCTCTGCTTACAGTAGTATTGAACAGCTTGTGTTCAGGGCTGTGTCGGACAAGGAAGCAAGGTTACATTTCTGGACATAGACATGCACCTTACCCTTGTAAACCTTTGACCATCAGTGGTTCATGCTTCAGACAGTGGACTGGGTGGTTTGCTATCTTTGTTCAAAGAGGGAGCTCTGTGGAAAAATGCTGTAGCATATAAAAAAAAAAAAAAAAAAAAAAAAAGGAAAGGAAACGCTCTGCAGAAGTTTTTGCTCTCAGAAGTTTTTTTCAGTTGGTTGGAGAGTGGGAGTATGGTGGGTCTTTGTTCTGGTAGGGTATAGAGGGCTCCTTCTTTCTCCATAGCATTTCCTGTGCTAATGTGTTTCCACCTAAGCCATAAGGGGCTTTTCGTAGGCTTAGAGTTATGTTGTCAACAGGCTGCACTGTGTGCATACAGGGCATGCTGATATGTCTCCCACGTTAAGATTTCTGATAGATAATAGTAAAATTGGGCCTATTTTGCAGCAAATTGCATCCCCTTTGATACACTTGGGCTAATGCACACCCTTTATTTTATCAATATGCTCCATCTATCAGATAATAGTAAAATGGTGGAGTTACCATTGGTGGGTCAGAACTTGATTGCAGTCACCTGAGTGGTAGGCTCTGTTTAAGGTGTTTTGTGGACTGAGTGGCTCCCACAGTTGAGGATTCCATCCACGCATGCAAGATGAAGTGTTAGCCTATTACTTGGTCTGTTAATTCAAGAAATTGGGACAAAACCTTAAGTAAGGGTGCTACAAATTATTGTTCTTGCAAGCATATAAAGTGGATAGAGTGACAGGTTTTTTGCAACGGCATGGATTTTCTTAGGGGTGTGGGGTCTGGGGGGGTCTATATTATTTGAACAAAGTTTTCTAACTTTGAATACCATATGGTTGACACCATATGATCGAAGTTAGAAAACTGTGAATACAGAAAAAAAAAAAAAAGCAAAAACGTCACCTAAGATTTTAAAGCAGGGGGGCAAGCCCCCGTGGGCCACCCACACACCCTCTTTTTAAATATACCAACTCTGAGATTGCACTACAGTGCAGTAAAGGGAAGTCTTCCCTTTACCACATTATAGTGTGGTCTCAGAGGTGTTATATTTAAAGAATGGGGGAGTGGGGGTGCAGCCCCCCACATGGGGGGGTGCAGGGGGACTTGCCCCCTGCCTACAACCCTTAGCTTAGGTTTTAGTCTTTTCTTTTTTTTTTTTCCCGAATTTGAAGTTTTCTAACTTCAGCCATATGGTGTCACCCATATGATATTCAAAGTTAGAAAACGTTGTTCAAGTAATATAGACACAGGGTCTGGATCTCTTGGGCCTGTCAATTTTAAATGCTTCCATTATCTTTGATTTAATAAAGCACACTTTCTCAATTTTTCTGGGAATTCTTGAAAGGTGCAATGGGCTACTTTTCTAAAAAAAAAAAAAAAAGAAAAAAAAGGCCATAAGACAGATGCAATACAATCTTCAAAAATAATTTCAGTAAAGGGACTATTTGCTAACTCTATTGATCCTCAAATAGGGACAAGACTGAGATGTTTTTTCTTTCTCTATTTATATTTGTTACACCTATACCTTGTAAAAATGTTTTTTAAAAATTAAGAAAAATAATTCAACAGTATTGAAATAAAGAATGCAAATGCTGCTATAAGAGCTTTTGTGGATATTTTGCTTTATGTATGCTGTCCTCTTCATTTCATCTGTGTCTTAATTCTATTGTAAATTATTTATTTAGTTAATTATTTATTTAAGTAGTAATATATTTATTGATGGGGGGGTGTCTGTGCAGTTGACAGGTGTGATTTTGTCTTTGCTGTTTTCTCGACGGGGGCTTGTTGGGAATGTTGGTGCGGGTCGCTGGGGTGTGCTGGTTGCATGCATGGCATTCAGTTCTCCAGATTTTCATTGGGTTTCCAGACTGCAGATTACAGGTTGGTCCATGTTGCTTGAACAGGTCGAAAAGGATACTTGTGTATGTAGTGCAGACTTTCTCTTGTGTGCATACAGCTTTAGAGGACAGAGACAACATTGTCTAACCGAGAGAAGTTTTCTCCCTTTGTATTTGTTTCATTACCAGCAAGATTACATCTGACTGGAAGTTAATAAGACAGAATACTTTATTGTAGTGGAATTGTTTTCTTATTGTTAAATTTGCAGTATACATGTGTTAACTTACTTAGTTCAAAATGGTTTCTCTGATTTTCTTTAGATTTCCTTGTCAAGCCATTTCTGTGGTTCAAAGGACTAAGACACTCTGTGTGTGTGTGTGTGTGTGTGTGTGTGTGTGTGTGTATGTGTGTGTGTGTGTGTGTGTGTGTGTGTGTGTGTGTGTGTGTGTGTGTGTTTAAGCATGCCTCATTCCTATCAGTGGCACATTTATTTTACATTTGTTAACTGCGAGGGTCTACTGGACATAAGTCCTTTTCAGTGGAGGTCCAGGTAGAAAAGCTCCAATTAATACAGTTTATTTATTAACAGTTATTTTAGAAAATACTCAAATAGCATCATCTGCTGTGAAAACAAATACATAAATACAGTCAAGTTTAACAAAATTCTGTATGCATGCAGATAATCTTTGCCTTTCTTCAATATGTGGAGGAAAGGAAAGTTTATTGCTCGCAGATTACATATGTAATCATACCTTCCACCGATACAGATATTTACAGAAACTCCAGATTTGGCCTCATATTTTGGTCTGTTTGTCATAAAATTGTGGTTTCTGGCTCATCATTGTTAAATCATTGAGGGTTGACATTTTTAAACAATGACAGTTACATTGAGTTTTATACCTCTTAACACAATAAATTTGAATGAAGCCAGATATAATGGGGGTTGGGGGGGGGGCAAAGGACTGAAATTTAACCATACAATTTCTGTGCACATCTGACAGGAGTCAGACACCTGAAAATTGTGACATATTTTAAACATTGCTCTTTTACAGTTATAAAAGTGTTAGGATCACATTTTGGGTTGATATGCAATTTCTTTCAATAAAATGAAGTCTGAGACTCAAACGAGGGAGTGGCTGAAGTTGTGTGGTGGTTGGGAAGATTGGTGCTTCCCGTGTGTCCATGTCATGATGGACCTTGGTTGTGGAAACAGGTGGTCGTCGTGTTGGTGGTTGAGTTGGGTGTGTCTGCTCCATCCTGAGCATTGCTCTCATTTTTCCAGATTTCCGCAGAAGGTTCAGATGGTGAATTCTGGTAGAAATGAGGGCAGTCACTTGACTGGCAGACTTATGCTCCCTTAGAATATTTTTGTTTTTTCCTGCAGGTTGGGTTTCGAACCGGGCATGTTTTTTTCTGGAGCAAGCACACAGGGGAGCGGTGGGGCCATTATATCCTTTTGAATGTCTTCTGCCCCATATTTTCTGTCCATTTCACTTAATATTTTGGTTTTGGGCAATTCATTAAGAAAGTATGAGGGTTAATTTCAGAAAGTAACTGACAGACATCAGAATATAGACATAGCTTTCAACCTTTCAGTCTCCGAAAGGAGAGGCACTAGCCCTCGTAATGTGAAGTGAATGGACAAAAGGTAGAATACATATTAAGGGCTTACTAACAACTTCAAATTGGAAGGTCATAGGATAGCTACAATAGACTCTACATTCAGTAGGGGAGGTACATTAATATAGTGATTTGTCCAGGGCTTTGTTACTGTTGAGGGAGAGGGAATTTGTAGACACTTACAGTTGTCTTTTATTTTACAGATGAAAAAATGCAGAGTTGTAGCACCTGTTTGCCAGAGGGATGTGGACTCGACAGGCAAGAGAGGATGCTGCAGTGAATGTGCCAGCCACTGGAGCAGTATGCAATGAGCTCACAGTTTTCCAGCATGCAGATGAATCTGGAGTTTTTTTTTTCTTGCAGCTGTAAGGTAATGTCTTTGATCTTGTGCATCGAGTATCAGGATTGAATCTCACGCTGCATTACTGGTAGCTGGGGTCTGGATTGGAATGGGTCAGGTTGTAGGAGTATTACCATGGGTACCCAGGTCCAGTGAAACAATAAAGCGACAGAAAGTAGTTAGGTAAAATGCTTTAATCCAAAAGTAAATACTGTAATAACGAACAAATCAACAAAAAAACATTAACGGCTCCATTATTACGTTTTCGTTTGAAAAGACTTCATCAGATGTGGGCACAATCTGTGGGCAGGCTTCTGTACTTGCAGTTGCTAAGAAAGAAATAATTAATTCATCTTCAGCAGTGCCATTTCTGTCCATCATCTACTTCCTTGCTGTTGCTTATAGATAATTCCTTTGGCTTTTTTCTTCATTAGGCATTCATTTCTTTCCTTCTTCTGGAAGCTTCTAAGGCATTTAAAGTCTTTATATCAGCAGTTTTCTCCATTTTTTCATCACACACCAATGCAATCATGTCATTCAATGCACTTGGAAGGAAATCACATTCTTCCTGAACAAAGTAATTGCACACTCAGAACACACAAGTTGGAGGCAAAGAAAACCTGATTTTTTTTTGCTTCCAACTAGTGTGTTCTGAGTGTGCAATTACTTTGTTCAGGAAGAATGTGATTTCCTTCCAAGTGCATGTGAATGGCATGATTGCATTGGTGTGTGATGAAAAAAATGGCGAAAACTCCTGATGTAAAGCCTTTAAATGCCTTAGAAGCTTCCAGAAGAAGGAAAGGAATGAATGCCTAATGAAGAAAAAAAAAGCCAAAGGAATTATCTATAAGCAACAGCAAGGAAGTAGATGATGGACAGAAATGGCACTGCTGAAGGTCAAGTAATTCTTTCTTTCTGAGCAACTGCAAGTACAGAAGCCTGCTTACAGATTGTTCCCTCATCTGATGAAGTCTTTTCAAACGAAAACGTAATATTGGAGGCATTAATGTTTTTTTGTTGATTTGTTCGCTATTACAGTATTTATTTTTGGATTAAAGCATTTTACCTGACTACTTTCTGTCGCTTTATTGGTTTACCAGACCTGGGTACCTTTTGTGTTTACTAGTTGATTTTTGGTCGCTTTTGGATACACTTTTGGAGTATTACCATGGGGCCAGATCATTCATCGCAAGGGAGGGGTATAATTATTGCACTAAGTAATTGCTTATTGCTAGAGGAGGTATTAGGTGGGTAGTTTGGCTAAGTATTTTTGATCATGTAGAGGGTAGAGAAAGGTCGTGTCAAGGGATCCTGCCAGTAAAGATTTGCTAGCTAGGGTTAAGGGCATATCTATGGTTATCTATATTTATATAGGTTGGAGTGAGGTTTAAGTAAAGATGATATTATATGAGGTTTCCCTCTTTGATAACATCTTTTGATTAATGGTGAGTTTTAGTTTTGAGACGGTAGGGACTACAATGTGAGGTTGCAGTCAATGAAATGGAGGGCAAGATAGGTTTGTGATGGTCAAACTGCCTTGTTGTGATGCAAGTAGGTGGGTGAGGTTATGCATAAGGGTAGTAAAGTTAGGGTGGGAACAGCATTTTGCTCCATTGCTGACACCAGGGTGGGCTTTTGGGTTCCTTTAGATGGAATGGGGGTAAGTTGGCATCTTACATGTGTCAGCGTCTTACACACCACAAAGGTTGGTGTTGACAGGGTAGGTGGGGAACATTGAGGGTTGTAGGCTGTAAGTTGGTTCACTAACCATAAGTAGTGGCAGCCAGTTAAGTTTTCAGTACAGTGCGGTGTGGATTATTTGAGAATGCTTATCCATATTCTGGGCCAAGGATTATGACAGAGATGGGATGATTAGTATCCTTAGAGAAGGAGATGATGGCATTGGTATACCTTAGGTGCAGGTTTTGCCTTGAGTGGCATGACTGGGGTGCTAGCCATGACCGCCATTAGGAAGTAATTAATTTTGTGGTGTTGAAGGTAATGTAGGGGTTTAAGGAGTTTCACAGCAGCTAGCGTAGTAATCATGACTACAGTATCATGGCAGGGTTCACCTTTCAGGTAGAAGAGGTGGTCAGAGTACTTTAGCGGTGGACATTAAAGGTGAGTTTTCAGGTACTAGGTCATTGAAGAATCAAGTAAGGGAGTTTATAGATTTCCCCAGAATGCTCAAATCTGGCCTAATATATTTGGCCTGTTGATTTACCTTTTGGGATTATTTCATTTAGGGATATTTTTAAATCCTTTGTGAGGGTGGGTCTGGGTCAGCGAATGTTATTTTGGCTGTTGGATGTTTTGCTTTGTAATATTGGTTTTCATTTGTTGGATGGCTTTGTGCGTTACAGTGTTGGTGGTGCATTTTGCAGTTAACAACCCGGGTATGAGTACAAATGTTTTACAAGGGCAGGGTTATCTGGCATTAGAATGGGATCGTTGGTTTTAATTTCAGTTGCTTATGCAATTGGTTGCTTTGGGTTTTTTCTATAACACAGCTTTGGGATATTGATGACAGGGTTTCAGTTTGGAGCAGTGAGGTTGGAGTACATTAAATGCTGTTTGGCTTTGAGCTTTAGGTTTGTTGAAAATTTTGGTATGAAGGAGGGGGAAAAGCCTGGTCAGGTTGGTGGGCAGAGAAGAGGGATAGGCTTGCCCTCTTCTGTTCCCCCTCTGACATTGCATGTTCATTTCAATGACTTGGGAATGAAAAGTGAGCTGTTGAAGGTTGCTTAATAAATAAAATAAGCGAGTGGAGGTAAGGATGCTATTTACTGGTTGTTTGTTTAATTCAGTAATTGGTAATATGAAGTGAGTGTTGGGACACTGCTTCATAAGTAAAGTAAATGAGTGGAGGTATGGACGCTGTTTACTGGGTCAGGATGAGCGAGGTCACACTGTCCTAATTAACATTACATGGATGTTTGTGCAGTTATTATAATCAGCTATATTATGTTTCAGTTGTAATTAATAAATATTGGTTAACAAAGTTATGTTTATGGAAGTTTAATAAAGGTTGTCAAACGTCATTTGGTGTGGTGTGTTTATTGAAGGGGACTGGGACAAATAGTTATATATGAAGCTTCCCATCTCTAACAGCAAGTTATATTCCAAAGTTATAATTTTTTAAAGTTTTTACAAAAAAGTAAATATTGCTTGAAATGAAATTTGAATTTTTTCCTAATGCTGGAGAGGAATGTGTTTCACAAGGGAACCATTAAATGTATTTATTACCTACAGAAACATGAAACATCAACAATGCAAATAATAGTGAGAAAAAATACAGTCGTGACCAGCAGCAATAAAAACAAATTCATACAATGCATGAAGGATACACCTGATCTACAAATATTACTTGGGGCTATTAAATCTTTATCTAGGGACTTAAACATTAGCATAAAATTAATCTCCCAGATTTTAAGGCAACTGCTGCAAAATATAATTAATATTTAACAAAACCTGAAACACAACATGAGATTCTGTTAACAAGAAATTCACTTGCTTCAGGTCAAACAGATGGCTATGGAAATTATAATAAATTAGATATTTTTCAGGCTTGCAGTTTGCCTGGAGGTATTGAAAGTCCAGATATAGTATTGTTTCTGCATAACTGAGTGCTGAAAACCTCTCATTTAACCAAACCTTTAGCTCTACCATTAGAGATAATACATAGCTGTTATCATCTAAAGCCACGCAACTCATCACCTATAACATCTTTAATATGCAGTATATACATCTCACATCTTTGTAAATCTTTATGTACATAGCTATATATTTTTGTTGTACATTTATTGAGTTTTGACAGTGCACTGTATAATTTAGTTATACGTTTAAGCTTACTTTACCATTGCTACTATATATGTAACCCAGGCTAAACTTGCAAATGATCAGATTTGATCAGTACACTACCTGGTAACAAAAACGCAGTAACTACCTAAACAAATAAACATCTATCAGGACTACATAGGTTTGTAGGTTCATAGGAGATTACTAGGGTAATGTCTTAAGAGCCCTTTCAAGCCTAGACAATATAAATCAGTTTTACATAATATATGACCCCTAGGGAAAGGGGATACTGGCTATTATGCTATGTACAATATATTGTTATACTGACTGTTAACTCTTTGTACTATCAACTTGAGCAGAGACACCCAATGGATATTTTGAGTATATGATAAGCTTAGGTCATCTGTTTACAACAAAACTAATTTTGGTGGTTGTTGTGCCTTCGGCTTTTACCGGTTAGGGGTCGCCACAGCAGAACTCCGGTCTGCTAATGATTGGTAGTTGATTTTTATGTGCCGAGTTACCAGCCCTGATGCACAGCCTTCAACGAAGGTACGCCCATTCACACATGTCTCCATGCAGAAGACGCTCTAGCCGAGAATCGAACCAGACAGCATCTTACTGCGAGGCGACAACGCTACCGCAGCACCACCACCATGGGTTTAACTAACTTTGGTAATATTTTAAATCAAATGATACTTCTTTCTACATAAAAAGTGTATTCTGATAAAAGCAGATCTTATAAACTGGGTGTGTAATAAACAGAGACATAACATTTCTAGACATGTTTCAATTTCATTAGCTCACAAAAAGTTTAATATGTTGCACTTGTCTGAGATTCCAAGTTTGTACTATATCATTTTAGCTAATAATCATTCCCAAGTCCCATTTATTTGACATTCAGATGGTCCATTGTTTAGCTATCAGATATACAACTGCATTTTATTTTTGCCTGATGACAGTAATATCAGTATTTATATTACTGTATCAAGTATAACATTTATTTTCTCTTAATACATATTTAAAATGGTACTGACCTTATTGTTTCTGGATCACAGCCAAATCTTGTTAGAACTTACTTTCTCCTTCAGATCCTTCTTATTAGAAATGCTGGATAATGTAATTACAGGAGAACACCAACTTTGTTTGCTTATTTATTTCTATGCCTTATGTTTTATGGTGTTGCTAAGCAATTACTTTACAAAATATGGTTGTTAACACTGAAGAGAACCTATGGACATCAAACTGCTTTCTATGTTTTCTATGTGATTACTGCCTGTTGTGTATTTAGAGCATTTTGTCTAGTGGAATCTTTTTCTTTGGTACTTACGTATTATCGCAACCAGATTTTTGCGATAATAGTGCTTGCTTCCCAATGTGGAAATGTAAAAAGAAATGTATGCAAAATCCCATTAACAATGTCAACTTCATCTAAAAACATTGTTTAGGTAGCAAAAACATTGTAAATTTAAAGGAATGAGTGCTTCTTTCAAGCTATGCTGTTTTCCAGCATCTTGTCACTGTAAATACATTTTACACAGCCGCTATGTGTAATACATGTTCCATATCCCCAGCCGCGAGCCTGTAAATGTTGTCAAAGGTATACTTCAGATTAGTAAAGACGATCTATGTAGATATTCAGTGGTAGTGAACTAACCCCAAAAAACAACCTTTATAAATACAATGCATTTGTGGGATCTACCTAAGACAGAAAAGGAGTCAATAGCACTTTTCCAGCAATATGGCATTATATTATATGCTGTTCCGGACATTCAATGACATTATACTATGGGAAGCAGATTTTTTGGAAATGCAATACAGAAAAATGTTACCAACACATAGGAGTTTGAGTGAGTAATTTCTTTGAAGGAAGTAGAATTAATTTTATCTCCGCTGTCCGCTTCATTTATTGTTGGGCAAAGCAGATAACATCTAAAAGTTTCTGTCAGGAAGAACTGGGCAAGGCTGACAAGACAGTCATAGACTGGAGTAACTACTTACTCTGTGTCTTAGAAATGGAGAAAAAGGCCAAGAAAGAAATCGGAGGGCCAGGGTGTATTGTGGAAATAGACGAGACTCTTTTTACTAGACATAAAAGTAATGCTGGCCGTATTCTCCCTCAACAGTATGTATTTGGAGGGATATGTAGGGAGACAAGAGAGACTTTTCTTGTAAAAGTTCCTGATAGAACAGCCGCAACATTATTTAATAAAATCAAACAATACATTAAACAGGGCACTACTATTTATTCGGATTCATGGCGGGCATATCAAACTCAACAACTAGAAGAAGCTGGTTTCAGTCATGAAAAAGTAAACCATAGCTACAACTTTGTAGATCCAAATACAAGAGTGCATACACAACACATAGAGAGAATGTGGGGATCTGTTAAGTGGAGAAACAAAAAACAGAGAGGCACTGCAAGACACCATTTGGACTCCTACCTAATTGAATATATCTGGCGTGAAACACAGCTTGCACTAAAGAAAGACTTATTTGATGCAATCTTGACAGCAATAGCAGACAATTTCTCTCCATACAAAAAGTGTAACCCAGCAAGTGAACCATCTACTAGTGAACCATCTACAAGTATGCTTCCTTAATCAGCGATAAAATATTTACAAATATGTTGCTCAAAAACATCCGGAAGACATCCACATGAATACTATGCAAAACATCCACAAAACATTGCGACAATAACTGCTATCCCCCCCAAAAAAATCAATTTCTGTCAAATACTACAAGAATGCTCTCCGTAACTTTAGCCTCCATCGTCAAGACCTTCATCTCTGTTTGATTGTTTAGATTGCTATTACCTTTAACTTCAATTATTTCCTACAGTATGTCAAATAAAACTAATTATTTACCAAAAAAATGTGTTGCTCCAGATTTTTTCTTCTCAGGAAAAAGTTTAGTATCCAATTTCGTAGTAATCCATCACGCAGTAAAAACGAACGAGCATTTCCCATGCGTCCTCAATTCACTTCTGCACTAAGACAGCAGTGCAACCAATTTTGATGTATGCAAAGCAAGTTTCACATTTCTGCATTAATTTACACTACTAATTTGGGACAAACTACGTTGTACCCAAAGAAAACATCAAATTATGTCTTACTTTTAGTCCCACAATCTGTTTTTGGGCCAACAAATGTATTACCGCAACCGCAAAAATCTGGTTGCGATAATACGTAAGTACTTTTTCTTTATTTTAAAAGTGCTCATCCAGGAGATAGGCAGTTATGGTTCTTACTACAGGTATGTGTTACTCCAGCTTTAAGATTGGCTTCATTTTAAGCAGTTAACACCGTAACTTTCCACTTATCTTCTCCCACGTCTGATTTTAGGTCTCAGTATAAAGAAGTTCGTTATTCTCCAGGTTTTGTGTGTAGCCTTTAAAGGTATATACAGAAACACTGTTTTTTTTCCCTCTATTTCTGTACCTTTTATAAAGTTTCTTTTAGATATATAGTTTTCATTTCTGTTTAGTTGACATCTTTGTCAGTTACTGTCTCTGCATTTGACAAATGTTGTAGAATCGCTTATCTATGCTTATAGATCCTGTATACTCTATCAATGTCACTTGCATCAGGGCTATTACAATACCATTTACTGTTTATCATCAAATATTTCCAAAGAATGTTTTGATTCAAGAGTTGTGGGTTTGGGTTTATTGAACTGAAAAACAATAAAGCGTATTGGATGGTGGCAACTTCAACTGCTAGAATGACTTTTTGTTCCCCAGCTACACTTCCATCCACCTCTGTGCTTTTTCTTGATGTTGTTATATTGTTACAGTTGTCTACTATTGATAGTATTGATAGTAGACATTTTTTTTCTAGCTTAGGTCAAACAAGTGCCTTTACTCTGTTAGGATGCAAGCATGACTGTTGATGCAGCAAATATATATATATATATATATATATATATATATATATATATATATATATATATATATATATATATATATATATATATATATATATATATATATATATATATAAAGCTATCCCTCCCAGGCATTTTCACTTGGTTCATATAATTTATAATTTTTTTATTGATCTGAACAGATAAATGCAAGTCCTGTGTACCTAGCATTCTGTTTAAAGAGTAAAAAATGCCAAATTGGTACTCTTGTGGGCACAGGATATTTACAGAAGATTTTATCTTGGTTCATTACAATACGCATAATGAATTTTTAAGGGAGTGTCTAGGTACTGATCTCTATTCAGATTATGATTTCAATGGTGGCTTAAGACTTCAAAATATTAATGTAAGGAGTACCTGACCTTTTTAACAGAGTAGCCTCTCAATGGAACTGGCTATGTTTTCCTTATAGATTTCCAAACATTTCACTACATTTCAACATTTTAAATCCTTATGGGATGAACATTCTAGAGACATAAAGTTCTATTAAGGTACTTTCTAAGCTGACAAAGAATTCACTCTGACAGTATGTATGTATGTCTGTGTGACTGTATGCAATGTTTTCAGTGTTCATTGAGTGGGCAGCTATATGATGTGAACTCTGAATGGATGGTCAGCAGTCATCTGTTGGATGATGAACATTTTAATGCAGTGTTGATGTACTGTTGTATTTATCTCTCATCAAATGCAGTCTTGTGAAGGTGTCAAAAGTGTTTTAAAAACTTTTACAATATTGCCCCTTCCCATCTTTACTCATCAACATATATAACTTAGTGGCTTTAAAGGAATGGTTAGCTTTTGCTGTATATCACAATGATAGATTTAGACCTGACTAAGCTGAATAGTTTGCAAGACCCCCTCATACCTTCAATTAGAAATTGTTTCCACTCAGTACTCCTTAATCACTAAAACATATTTAACCAGACTTGGTAAACTAAGTAAATCATTAGTTATAAAAATCAGAGCAGGAGTACTTGTATATATCATAGTTATTAGTTTGCTCTCAGTATTGCAGTTTATACATTATGTTACTAGATTTTAAGGATGATAAGTGCAATACTATGTACATCTTTCAGCTAAAGCTTGTAGGCTGCAAGCAACATTTTGACATGATGTATTTCTGTGGTTATGTGCTTTTAGAGCACCACACTAATTATTATGGCTGACATAAGTGGGACTGTGATTATAATTCCTTGTAATGATCGTAGATTTCTCACTTTTACATACTTTTAAGGGAAACAGCATGCACATAGTAACATCTTGTTATTAATTAGGAAGTAGTACTTTTGTTTAAGTCCGATTTTCACAAAGGTGATGAATTTGAGGAAGGCTTAGTGAATGTCGCATGTGCAACTGCAGGACTGTTTGCCTGCCAGTTACTATACATTGTCCATCCATAGTGATTAGTGAAAATATCTTGAGCAAGTCCAGAAGGCAGCAGGACAGCTGTCAGTTACATTTCAGCTAATGGCAGGGCAGAACTTAACTGGAGGACATACATAAATGAAATGTGGCTTTGATCTGTGCAAGTGAGGCTCAGCTATGGAGTAAAAAGAGAAAGAAGGTGCTCTATGAAGTCACAGATGGCTTTCTATAATTTAGGATGGGTGCATAACTCTGTTCACAAATGAAAGGTAAACCCCCACTAAGTATATGTGGGTACCAATACTGTCACAAGAAGTCTAACAAGAAGGAGTACTGATGCTGCAGCAGGAAAGAGACAGATGTAGTATAAAGGCATAGGGTAAGAGGTCCATAGGTGTGTACAAGGCTAAAGACCACAAGAGTCTTTATAAAACTACCATGCAGCCCAGATCTCTAACAAGTTCTGGTCCCCATCATAAGTGTAATCAGGGGCTTGGGAGATTAAATATTTACAAGCAGGGTCCTCAAAGGTGAAAAATTTACAGGTTGCTTGTGTCTGTCACAGACAGAGGGGTCAAACCAGGGAAGAATTTCCTCTTCCCCATCCAATTGCCCAAGTTATACTTGAATTGGGTTAGGCAGCAACTCTGTTTCACATGGGAAGGCAGCCTGTTGCAGAGAACAGGTAGTCTCTGGGATACATATCTGTCTCTCCAGTAGGTTGTATTTATATCAAAGGCAAGGTTTCAGTCTTTAGAGTAGGTAATTCTGGTGCTGATTGTTTTGCAGACATGCAAGAGATCCATCGGGATGGAGTCTGAGAATGCCTTGTATGCCAGGCATACACCTCCGCTCAACAGACTGTGGGAGAAGAATACGGGGATAAGGCCTTGAGGCTGTCTGCATAGGACATGTTATTTACACCCTGCATTCTTTTATGTGGAACTTCTGTGGGTGTCCCAGTTGTTGGATGTGACTGGTTAGGTACATATCAAAGGAAGCACTGTACTAAATGACATGTCTGATGAATGCTAAATACAGAGGTACAATAAGTTCACAGTGCAGAAGGATTGATGAGCTGCTGTCTGCAGGGCCTGTGAGGTGTACAACACTCCATGAACTACAGGAATGAGGAATTATACTCAAACAAAGTCCAAATTGCCTTTTTCAAGCAAAGCCATCTGCTACCACATACAGGAATTGGAAGAGAAGGAAAAGATGTAAAAATGTGGGAGTTTGGCACAATGGTTAAAGTGCTTACCTTAAAAATACAAGGTACATGGTTTGATTCTCACATGGGGTGATTGGCTGGGCTTAAATGGCCTACAAAGGCAGTTAGCCTAGAACTAATCTATGAACCTATAATCTAAGAACAAGGAAGCACAGACCTCATGCTGAACACTCTGCCAGGTTAAAAGCAAATCTATACAGGCCTGTACTCCCACCCTTCCTACCGGCCAATGTTCACTCCTTGGATAGCAAAATAGACTATATAAGACTAGATTTAACCACTCATAACAAGGTGAGAAACAGCTGTGTACTTGTGTTGACTGAGACATGGTTAAACAATAATACAAATGATAGTGCAGTCTATGTAGAAGGGCTTACATTGTTTAGAGCAGACAGAAACCAGGCACTCTGTGTAAAATCAAGGGGAAGGGGGGTCTGTATCTATATCAACAATAACTGGTGCACCAGCTGTGAGTTTGTTACTAAAAACTGCTCTGAAAATACTGAGTTTATGTAATTGAAATGCAGACTTTTCTATCTGCCAAAGGAGGTCAATGATATGAGCATCATGGTGCTGTATATTTCCCCCAGTGCCAATACCAATGAAGCACTGAATACACTTTACCAGTCAATCAGTGAGCTACAAAACCAGAATCCGGAGTTTGCTCACATACTAAAAGGTGATTTTAATCAAGCAAATCTGAAAACAGTTTTACCTCATTACTTCCAACATGTGGTCTTTGAAATGAGGGGAGAGAACATTCTAGATAAGGTCTACCCCAATGTCAAGCTAGCATATAAAGCAGTACCTCAATCTGGGTAACTCAGATCATCTCTCTATTATACTACTAGCAGCATACAGGACATTGTTAATCAGAGGAAAGCAATCCAGGAAACAAATAAGGGTACGGACTGCTTCGAAATCACAGACTGGACTATATTCAAAGAGGTGGTTACTAGTGACCAGAAAATTATCCTGGATGAGTACACAGTGATGGCCTGTATATCTAAGTGTATGGATGATGTGACAGTCAACAGGAGCATCATCATATGAGCAAATCAGAAACCCTGGCTCACAAGTGGAGTGTATGAGCTCTTGAAGGCACGCAATGCTGGCTTTAAGTCTAAAGACAAAGATGCCCTTGGGAAAGCCAGAGTGAAATAAAGTAGAGGAATAGGAGAGGCTAAGCGGGCCTATGGACAGAAAATTCAGGGTCACTTCTCAGACCTGAGAGACTCCAGGCATCTGTGGCAAGGTATACAATCTATATCAGACTACAGACCCCTACCTTCTCAATGTGATAATAACACAGAGCTTCTCAACAGCTTTTTCAGCAGGTTCAAGAAGCGAAACAATACAATGGCAACAAAACTGCCCACCGACCAAGAAGATGAACTGCTCTGCCTTCACCCAGTGGATTTTCAAAGGGTGCTGCAATGGGTAAACCCAAGAAAGGTAGCTGGTCCTGAAAATATTCTAGGGTGGGTACTCAGGTACTGTGCTGAGCAATTAACTACTATTCTCACCAACATATTCAACACCTCTCTGCATCAAGCCACAGTACCCAAGTGCTTCAAGATTACAGCCATTATACCAGTGCCCAAGAAAACTCCACCCTCAAGCTTGAATGAGTACTGCCCCATAGCTCTCACCTCCACTGTAATGAAGTGCTTTGAGAGATTGGTCAAAGACTACTTAACATTAAGTCTTCTTGCAACATTGGACCCACCGTAATTTGCTTACAGATCCAATCGCGCTATGGAGGATGCCATTTCACCAGCACTTCACTTATCTTTGGCACACTTGGATAACAAAAACTGCTATGTCTGCATGTTACGTATTGACTTCAGCTCGGCCTTCAACATGGTCATTCCCCAATATCTAATTGAGAAATTAGTCCACCTGGGTGTTAGCACTCCTGTATCAAATGGATTCTGGACTTTCTTACTGACAGACCACAAAAGGTATGCATAGACAACAACACCTCTATGAGCATCATACTGAACAGCGGAGTACCTCAAGGATGTGTCCTGAGTCCCCTGCCATTCACCATGCTGACACATAACTGCATCACTGATTACAACACAAACATCATTATTAAGTTTGCGGAGAATACTACAGTGGTGGGTCTCATCAGCAAGGGTGATGAAAAAGCCTACAGATAGGAGGTGAATTAACTGACTGGCTGATGTGACAACAACCTGACTCTCAATGTGAATAAAACAAAGTAGATAATAATAGACTTCAGGAAGAGATGCAAGTCTCATTCTCCACTCACAATCAAAGGAAAAACAATGGAAAGGGTGAAGAGCATCATGTTCCTGTGTGCATATCACTAAAAACTTGTCTTGGTCACTAAATACTAATCACATCAAGAATGCATAACAGCATCTACACTTTCTAAGAAGGTTGAGGAGAGCAAAACTACCACCTTCACTTCTCACAACCTTCTACAGAGGTACCATCGAAAGCATCCTGACTAGTAATCTCTCTGTGTAGTATGGAAACAGCATGGTTTCAGATCACAAATCTCTCCAGATGGTGGTGAAAGTGGCAGAGAGAATATCAGGTCCACACTCCCATCTATCCAGGACTTGCACTTTGCTCAATGCCTCAGCAGATTCATGAAAATAGTCAAAGACTGCACTCAAACTGCCCATGGTCCGTTTTCTTGTTTATCTTCAGGCAGGAGATACCATAGATTGCATTGCAAAACTGCCAGATCTAATAGAAGCTTTTTTCTACAAGCCATCAGACTTCTGAACTCCAGTAATAACATACATCAAGCTGGTCATCGTGATCTGCAGTTACAATGAAGTAATTCACAGACATATGCAATAACTCTATAAAAGTATGGTCTTATACCTTATGTGCAATAATAACTATGCCAAGTTAACATTCTGTGCAATATTCCAAGTTAGCATTCCATGAAATTTGAAATCTGTCTGATTCTGATCTGTGCATTATATTACCTGTGCAATATTTTGGGTACTGATAAAGACATGTAAGTGGAAAAGTCTTGGTGCATGTTATTGTACTTGTTACTGCATTGCATAAATGTCTTACTGTTGTTATTGTTGGATTAGCATTAATATACATGTTGTATTAATATTAGTATATGTTGTATGCACATTGAGTTCAAAGTAACACAATTTCATTCATTTGCACTGTTGTGCGGTCTGAATTATAATAAAGTTCACTTTGACTTTCACTTTGACATTGACAATGACCTCCTTGGACCTAGACATCATACCTTTGAGAATAACTTGCACAACATAGAATGATTTCCACACTACTGTAGACATGTCAAGTGTTAGATTATTGTCTATGTGTGTCCCCCATGCTCCTGACTACTGGGTTAACTCTTAGGAGTTTATTGTTAATATGATAGTTACCAGGGATGGATGACTTCCGGAAGGATACTAATATGCATTTCCTGGCATTTAGTTTTAGTCCATGGCTCTGACAGCAGTTATTTGTCAGTGTCAGCCCTTCTTAGAGAACGTTTGTGTTGGTGTGGGATTCTATGACTGCTTCTAATTTGCAGTCCTCTGCAAATTTATTCAACCACTAACATTGGCCTTGACTTAAGAGAAGTAAATGCAAAAAGGGAGCAGTCCCAAGACTGATTCTCAGGGACTCTACTTGTAATTGGCCTCTTTGTAGAGGTGGTCTCCCCAGTTCTAACTTCCTGGGTTCTGTCAGTGAGACAGCTGGCTATCCACTGGGTGATATAAGAGTTTATACCTAACTGCTTGAGTTTGTCAACAATGCCTGACTGAGGTTTTGTGTCTAATGTCTTGGCCAGGTCAAGATAGCCATTCTGAAATATTTTGCCCTCATCCATTGCTTTGCTGACCTTCTTAACAAAATCCACCAGTTGAATAGGCATGACCTACTCTTGATGAAACCAAATTTGGTTGGGTACAATGTCTGGAAGTTTCCTATGTCATTACTGATCATTTCCCTGATAATTCTTTTCATGGCTTTGCATATGAGAGTAGTGAGACTTATGGGTCTGTGGTTTCCAAGATCTATAGATTGCCTACCTTTGTGCAAAGGGATGACTACTACAGTTCTCCATTCATGAGGCACGAAGCCTGTTTGGATGCTACAGTTAAATAGAAATTCCAGAGGTCCTGATAGGTCATGTTTCATGTTATTTAGAAGGCATCCTGGGATATTGTCTGGGTCCATTGATGCATTGTTCTTGGTCTTACAGAGAGCATTGAGAACCTGTTTCCTAATGATAGTAGAGGGGAGTCATATCTGATGGCATTTCCTGGGAGGGAGGTCGGGGGGAGAGAGGGGAAAGTTGGAGCTGAATATGTCTTCTGGCTCAGTATAGGTGGCTCCATTAACAATGTGTATTGACTTTGGGGTTGTGGACAGAGCTAAAGAATAGTTTGTGCTTGTTCATGGCCTGGGAGGCCAACTTTACCCAAAATTTGATTTGGTAGATTTTATTTGTCCTCTGACTTTGTTTTTAGTTTGATGAGAGTGCTTTTATCCTGTGGGGTGCTATACCTCCTAATTTTTGTCATGATTTTCTTCCTTATGTTATACAGCCTATTGTTGTTGTGATTTCACCAGGGTGGCTTGTTTTTTGAGTTCTTCCTGTTGGGTACAGATGCCTCTATGTGGCTATTGCCATGCCTGTATAGGGTTTCTGTGAACATTTCCATATAGGCACAGTGTTTGGTGATTATAGGCAGCACTGTTCTCAGGGCTTATGAAGGCTTGACATTTTGCCAGGTTATCACATAATAGTAGGAAGTTAGCCTGTTCCTGAACATTCAACGGTTATACTGTGTTATCCTGGGTTCCAGGTTTTATTTTTGCTTTAAAGGAGACCAATTTGTGGTCTGACTTTACCAAAGAAGACATTACACTAGGGGGTGTGCAGCACTCTCCCGTGTTGGTGAGGGCCAGATCCAGTATGTTTGTACCCCTGGTTGGTATATTGTCAATCTGGTCCAGAGAGTTTGTTTTTACAAAATTCAAGGATCTGTCTGCACATCTGGAGCCATATATAATTCCTAGTTAATAGTGGGTTAGTTAAAGTCACATATGAATATAGTACTGGGTTGGATGGTGAGTGTTTCCAATAAGTTCAAATTAATGTTATGGGTTTCCTGGATCATACAGGGACCTACAGCTTGCAATGAAGTGGTATAGAATTTTTCCATTGGTGATTTGAACCTGCAGAAGCTCAAATTCATTGTCCTGTTCACCAGCCTTGAGGTACATTTATTTTTTATGTAAACCAAGACACTTCCACCTTTACTCCCTGGCTGTGTAGCAGCTGGTCTAAATGTGTAGAAAGCATTATAGCCTTGCACTGCTAATGTACTTTCCATGGGTTTAAACTATGTCTCACTGAGTGCACTGACATCAGCATTATCTAGGGTAAGGACAACTTGTACGGAGTGGAGTTTTTTCGTTTAGACTCCTATTACTGAGCAGTAACTCCTTTAGATTTTCTTGGTTTTGATTTGTCGGAAGTATTTTCAGTTTGGGATTGTCTAAAAAAGGCACTTTGATGGAGGACAATGTTTCAGTCAATATTCAAAATCCTAGAGGGGACAGGTGCAGACCATCCCTGGCAAAGCAGTGTGGTCTGTTGGCCATTTCCTTCTATGTTGACAAATACTGCACCCCCCTAGAATGACACCAAGAAACTAAGCCAATTATTAAAGTCAGTCATCTTCTCTTCATATTGTGTCATTATCCTTAGACAAAGTAAAATGCTGCTCAATGCTAAAGTTATACCAGCCTGAGACACATATTCCGAAAACTCCATGATGTCCCTCTTCATATAGTCTACAGAAGTACATCTCAAGTTATTTAGACCCACATGCATTATAATGGAGTCATACTGGTACTTGTGGTCCAGTGACCTGAATGCATGTGTAATGTGGCAGTTCCTGGCCCCTGATAGCCAACTGACCATGAACTTCTCCATACTCACTCTGGTGAGAGAGACATCACTGTGTCTCAGCATGGCTGTCAAATTCATTGCAGAGAAAGATAAACACAACTGCCAGTATTCCACATCAAAATAATGACCTTCCACATCATCTGTGCAGTCTTAGGAGCCCATGCTGTGGGTAACATTAGATGCATGATATCTATGTCATGTAGGTCAGCTGCAGAAGGTCATAGGGGGCACGGGAAGTAGTGTGTCCACCCAAAGAGAATGTACTGAAGCAGACCATCAGGTTACTCTGTGGTGGCAGTGTCCTAGAGTGGATGGTACAGGATTTACTTCCAAAGCCAGAAAAACTGACTCTACAACGGACAGTTTGAGGTCCTGACACTACAGGATGATGGCATCATTTACATCATCATCGGCAATCTAAGAAACACCAACATTTTTAGTGATAAATGGGACTGTCCAAATTAGGTCAGCCTTCCACCTCCAACTCTACACTATGCTCTTACCAGTTGGGGCAGCAAATGATGATACCCTCCTTGCCTACATATTCCATACACATAGAAAATAAGCAGAATGTAGAGCCATGTGAAGAGGCCTAAAAGGCATAGCAGAAGAGGAGGACATGGGCCTTGTCCATGACACATAATTTAGGACTTAGAGAAAGCAGCACCGAATATGGTGAGGTCAGAGTTCCTGGTACTCTAGCCAAGAGTTATCACTTTTTACTGGACCAATATGTCTGACAGAAGATCCAGTGCTGTAAACTAGCACAACTACCTGACTGCAATAGCTCTGATTGCGTCATCATGAGGAATTTTACAGTACACTACAGTAAGTTTATTTTATGCCTTTATACTGTATGTAACAGCTCTGCATTGATCGATCTAGAATTTTAAATTTCAAGCACTGTAAAAAGTGATACCACCATTTTTCTAGAAGTAGGCAAGCATAAAGCCAAATTTTATGATTCCAGTAAGAATTAGTCTATTTGTCATGGTACTACCAATGGCAACAGGTTTAGAGATGGGTTTAGTACAACATTTATACAGAGCAAACAACCAGATCTTTTGGTTACAAGTTATATTGAATCTAAGTATTAGGTTGATACAGGTGATGGTTCTATACTTTAAGAGGAAACTCCAAGGGCATGACCATAAAACATGTTCCAGAAACTAACTTGTCCACAGCCATATCAGCATTTTTTTTCTGAATTAGTCCATTCTACAGTTTCATAAACCAATACATTTAAAAAAACACTTTTGTCAAAAAGTTTTGTTTCTAAATGATGTAAAATTGGATTTATAATTGACCCACCAGTAAAAAAGTCATCACATTGTAAATTAGTGCTAAGGTAAGTGTTCAATTAATTAACAATTTTAGTTATATAACCTTAAATGTGAGTTCTTAACCCACCCAGGCATAAAACACCTTTTTTGGATATTTCCATTTCACAAGCATACCATCTTATGGTGTCCAGAACTTTTTGGGTCTGGCTTTTTAAAGTAAATAACTTACTAACTAATAATATGCAGTATTATAAAGGGCAAAATATTATTAACAAAATGACAATAAGATCATTAGTTTAGGACGTCTTGCAGTGGAAAAAGCAATATTTGTTTTCCACTTATTATTCCTAAATGTATGTTCATATTTTCATAACTGGGAGACCTATAACTGTCTAATCTATGGAGCTTTTCTCCCCGGGCCTCCACTGAAAATGGGCTCATGCTCAGTCGGACATACCCAGTTAACAAATGTCAAAATAAATAAAATAAATAAATATGTTATTGAGGTATATGGCATGAAATAATGTGGGAGACAGGACAATTCACTTCAATTCTGATTTATATTGCATGATATCGAAATATTGCTAGTTTGCCAGTAATTATGAAAATAAGCAATATTTCCATATGTAATTAATACTTAAAAAACAAGTGACTTACAAACTGTTGCATGACCTTAAGTGAAATCTTAGATATTGTTGAAGAAAATTGTCTTTGATATTTGCACTGTAATTTGTACATCTTGAGAGATATCCAGTATTATTTGTTTTGCTAATTATATAATTAAGCATATGTTTTCATATTTTTGTAAATATCTCAATAAACGTACTTTTAAAGGGATTTTTTGTTGTCAGGTGAAAGCTTATTTCTGGTTAACAAAAATGTTCTAAAAATATATGTTTAGGTTGCACGGTTTTTAAGATATGACAATTTGTTTGTGAATGTTTACAAAAACATTATTTAGGGATTGCATATATTATAATATATTACAGTATTTATGGAAAAGACTATTAATGCATAGACTGTTATAACTGCAAAAATTACGTCCTACAGATATTATTTGTAGAGTTGTATTGGCTTTTATTGTTCACAAAATATTTAAATTTGCTTATATTATGCTTTTTAAGTTTATTTTTCACAAAATGTTCTGGAATACAAGATGAGTATAAGCTGCTAGAGGTGTGGTATCCATACCTCATAGGTGTTAATGAGTTAAGAAAGTGGAAATATTTATTAAAGTTGTCTTACTGGGGAAATACATAGTTTATGAGGAAAACATTAAAAAGAGATTGAATTATTTTTTTAAAAAGCAGAGTAAATGCTTAATGAGATATTGCTGTATATAATAATTTTTGATTATTAAGTTCTAAGAAGCTAAAAAGCTGATAAACATTAACAGTGTCAGTGTTAGCATGCTGTTTAACATAGAAACAGGTGACCTGGAAAAAGAAGGAAATTGGTGCCAAGGAGAAGGAAAAGAAGTGAGTAAATGAATTTTATTTTATTTATTTTATTTTACATTTGTTGACCGGGATGGTCCGACTGGATATATGTCCATTTTCAGCAGAGGCCTGAGGAGCAAAGCTCCAAGAACTTACTTAAAAAACATATAAAACGTATATGAAAATAACAGTTTACAACTATATCTCAGAGACACAGTTAACAAATGACTTTTTATGAATACAAGACATTGATTAGAAATAGATCATGATTTCCCACTGCTACAACATAAAAAGTTCATAGACAATCAGTATTATGCAGTCAAAGTGGAGTAATAGCATGGTTATAAGATCTGAGCTAGTCAGGGTTAAGATCTGAGTTAGTCAGGGTTAAGGCAGGGACATAACCAATGTGTTTTATAAAAAAACAATGGGTTGTCCAAACCAAGTACCTATAATCCTCCTATGAATGAAAAAATAGCAATGTTTGAAAAGGTCACTGAAAATGATTTTAGGGATGCCTATTATAAATATGATCGGAAAACTAGTACAAAGAATAATTTATCCAAACAGGAGGAACTTACTTTAGGTAGGATTTTGGCTATGAGGAATATTAGAGTCATGAAGCCCGATAAGGGCAATGGCATTGTGATTGTGGATAACAACGACTATGTAACTTACATGAATACTATGTTGATGGACGATACTTACATAGAGGTTAGTAGAAACGAGATTAATATAGCCAATGGGAGGATAGATACCACACTGTTTGATATGCTTTATCAAGGTGAATTGGATGAAAAAGAATGGCAATTTCTACAGAATGAATTTCCTGTTATCAGTGGTATTTTTGGCATCCCTAAAATCCATAAAGGGTTGGACAACCTAATGTTTAGACCAATAGTAGATGGCAAGCGGAGTAAGACGCATTTTATTAGTAAATATTTGGACCATCATTTAAAGCCAGGAATTGCATTTTTTTCTTATATTCTCAAGGATTCTTGGGACTTTTTGGGTAAAATAAAGAATGTGGAGTTGAATAAGGATGATATTTTCATCACCTTGGACGTATGCAATTTATACACAGTCATACCTCAGGACACAGGATTGGAGTGGTTGGAGGAACAATTATATTATACCAACCTATATGAACAGAACAGTATCAATGTCATAGTGAAACTTATGGGGATTGTATTAAGAAACAATTTTATATTTTTTGACGGGGCTTATTTTAAACAGGTCAGTGGTGTAGCTATGGGGGCAGCCTGTGCCCCGGGGTTCGCCAATTTTGTGTTAACCTTCTGGGAGATTAATTACGTGTTTAATTCAGAATTTAACCAATATATTAAATTTTATGGCCGGTTCTTAGATGATTTATTTATTATATGGAAAGGGGATAAAAGTATTTTGGATAGGTTTATAGAATATATTAACAACAATGTATCATTTTTAAGATTTACACATTCTATTAATGAAGAAAGTATTAATTATTTAGATATTAAGTTAACTTATGATAGGGTTAATAAAAAGCTGACGTCCAATATATACAGAAAGTCCACTTTCTCAAATTCATATTTACACTTCGATAGCTGGCACCCTCACCATCAGAAAAAAGCAGTCGTAAAAGGACAGATGGTGAGGGCAGCAAGAATGGTCAGCGAGGAAGTGGACTTCAACAAGGAAATTGAATTTATTAGTCTCTTATTTGTCTACAGGGGTTATCCACCTGAGTTGTGTGGAAATATAGCCAAGGAAGTGGTATATAAAAGGAAAAAAGGTATATACAAATCTATTTTACTTAGTAATGACCTTAACCCTAAGGAAAATGATTTAAATAGAGCTGTAGAAGTGGGTAAGTTTATTCGTAACAACATTCCCCTATATATTACCACTTTTAATGGAATTTCTTCAGATATAAAGGACATAATTAATAAGAACTGGAAATTGATTAGTTCAGATAAAACTTTGGGGGACATGTGTACAGGAAATATACAATATGTATTTAGGAAGGACTTGTCCTTCAAGGACATGTTTGAAGGCATGAACAACAACACAGGTAGTGAGTCCTTTAAACCGGTGGGTAACCACAAGTGTGGTAGATGTTCAACTTGTAAATATATGATTAATACAGATAGCAATATAACTATTAATGGATATAATATGAGGATTAAACAGTACATCAATTGCTACACAAAAAATGTTGTTTACATAGCTAAGTGTCAACAGTGTGAGGGATTTTATGTTGGCAAAACTAGTAGACAACTCAGGGCAAGGGTTAAAGAACACTTAATGAACATTAAGAATAATAAATTAACAAATGCCCTTGCTAGACACATCGATCAATATCCAAATCATTCCTTTATGTTTTTTGGAATTATTCATCAACAGTTCGATTCACAAGGGAAGGTTACTAAGTATAATTTAGATGTATTAGAATTAAAGTTACAGATTTTACTTAATGCCAACCACAACCCCGGTTTAAATGAATTTATTAGTATTAAACCCATTTTATGGATGAAAAGTATCAAGGGGTTTTAGTGGTTGGGCATTTTATGGATCATCACATGTTTAATATATATACATAAGTTAAAGAATACAACATTGTATACTACACAGAATATATAACCTTTGTTTACACTGTAATTGCATATATTTTTAAGAATTTTGGAATTTTAAAATGTCGGAAAGAGACTAATAATATCAATGAGTTTTTACATTACATAAGGGACAACAACGGAGCTTATAATTAATCGAATTGGTTACTCTTAACAATTCATCTACCACATTGGTATAGTTTTTGAACATCATATTATACATTATGTGTTGATATTATCTATTTTGTATCTATTATTTATTATATATTTTATATTTATCCCCTCCATTATTATTGTAAATTTAGTCATTTTATACATATTTTAACTATTTTATATTATACATTATTGATATTTATTATATTATTAATTATTAGTATTTGTATATTTATATCTTATTATACGTGGTTACATACATATATATATTTTATATATATTTTTTATATATTTTATATATATATTTTTTATATACAAATAGCTGACCTACACAACATGAATTTATAAATTATTACACCTAAATTATTACACCATTATATAGGTTTTATACCTGTAACTTCATTTGTAAAAACGTATTTGGCTTTGCATAATTTACGGTTGTATTTGATAATAGGTTTAGGATTGGCAAGTACTTGAATGAATTCATAGGTAACATATACACATATACATTTTTATATATTTTTATACAAATATTTTTATAATATGTTTTTAATACATTTACCATGTGATTATATATATATATATTTTTTTCACATGGTGTTTTAGGTACCGGCGGCATGTGTTGTATTATTTTTGTAATTTAAGGGTAATTTAATTTCATCTTACCTAATTTCATATTACCTTTTATTCATTTATATTTGGTATTGTATTCGTGTGTTGCACAATTAGTCATAACTATCATACAATACAGTATGAATAAGTTATTTATGCAATATGCATAAGGGTAACCATAGGGGCAAATGTTTGTCATTTTTTACAATATGACACAGGTGGGTCAAGGTTACTTTTTTTGTTTTTTTGTTTTTGTGCACATTGTAAATCGAAGCATGTGTTGTAACTCACTGTTTAATTCAGCTCAATTTAATGTAACCCAACTTAATTAATTTAATTATATTAATGCATAGTGCTTTAATATCATTGGTTAACAGGTCCAATCAGTTCCTTAGGCACTTATATTTAAAGTTTCAGTCTACATTCAAATGTGTTCTGATGAAGTTCGTTTTGTGAACGAAACCTAGGTCGACGTTTTTATTTTATTTGTGTGTTTTTTTGTTCAATAAAAACCTTTGGAACGTTTATGGACCTGGATGTTCTTGGAGAGCTGAATACTTGTGAGCTGGCTGTTCGACGTATTTGTGGTGTATCCGCTTAGATTTGTGACACCTTCAGTGGTTATATACTTGGTGTTTTATAATACTGTTTGAGGCCATTTTTGAATTGAGTTAGAGATGGGGTCATAGCAAGCTCAGGAGATAGAGAGTTCCAAGTTTTGCCAACAAAGTTAGTGAACAAAGAGTCACCAGCTTTGTTGTTGGATTTAACTGTTTGAACTAACAGTTTGTTATATGAGCGTACAATCTTGAGGTTGCTATGGGGGTAAATAGGTTTTTAAGTACTGGTGTATTTTCAGGTTGGTATAGAATCTTATATCCAATTATTATTTGATTAGATTGTAGTAGGCTGGGTAGTTCAAGCCATCCCAGGTGATTTAAGTTCAGACAGTGGTGTGTTCTATATGCTGCTCCAACTGCAAATCTAGCAATGTTGTGGTAGCAGCTTTATAGCTTGTTTAGGTCACTTTTACTCAGGTTTGTAAATAAAGGGGAGGCATAAAGGAGGGTGGAGAGGAGGTGAGTATGTGCAATAACAGTCTTAGCTAGAGAGGTTAGGAAGGATTTAATCCTATACAGTGAACCAAGTTTTTTATTGACTGTTTTAATAGTTTGATTTATGTGCAAATAAAACTTGAGGATCATAACACCTAAGAGTTTAGTGGAGGAATCAGGTGAAATAATGGTACCACTGCTAGACTTTATAGTAAAGGTTGTTAGGGGGGACCTACGGGTATGAGGGAACAATAGCATCTTATTTTTTTTAAGATTTAATATAAGTTGATGACTGAGGAGCCAGTTTTCAACTGTATTAAAGGCACTTTGAGTTAAAGTTTGCAGATCAGAGGGGGAAGTGGCTGATTAAATTAAAGTGGAATCATCTGCATATTGGATGCAGGTTGCATTTGGGATAACTGCCCACATATCATTAATGAAGACAGAAAAAAGAATTAGCCCTAATATGGAGCCCTGGGGGACTCCTAGGGTGATGGGTAGGAGGGTAGACAATTTGCCTTTTCAAAGGACAGCCTGTTGTTTACCACTCAGATAAGATTGGAACCATTGGATCGCTTGTTTGTCTAGGGAAAAGGTTGTCAGGGTGTTAATGAGTAGCTGGTGATTTACCGTATCAAAGGCTTTAGAGAGATCAATAAAGAGGGCTGAGGAAAGTATGTTATTGTTATGATTTTGGTTTATGGTGTTAGAGAAGGAGAGAAGGGCTGAGGTGGTGCTGTGACATGGTCTAAAGCCATGCTGTGAGTTGACTAGTAATTTGTTTTGACTAAGATAGTTTAGCAGTTGTTTATGGATACATTTCTCCATTATTTTAGCTAGGGGTGACAGTATGGTTATGGGTCTATATTTAGATAGCTCAGTAGAGTTACCTCCTTTATGGAGTGCCATAATGTGGGATATCTTCTAGATAGAAAGGATGATAGCTTCTGATATTGTTGTATTAATTAAGATGGATATGGGGTAAGCAATGCCATCTGCATCTTTTTTTAGGTAGTCTGCAGGTAGGAGATCAGCTGCGAGGGTGGTTGGTTTTAATTTTTTTATTAAGGTTCAAATTAGTGATGTGGGGACAGGTTGAAGGTGAAAGGATAGTTGACAACTGGGTATAGAAACAGTTGGATTTTGACCACCAGGAGACAGCTGGCTGGCTAGAGATTAAATGGTCTCAGTAAAGAAGGAGTTGAAGGTATTGGCCACTTCGTCTGAGCACTTTTGGTTGGTATCTGTGGGGGTAGCAGTGGTGGATTGTCCTGTGTGAAGAGGTTTATTAATGCCTGCCAAGAACCTTTGAGGCTGACTTTGATTTTTTTGTTGTAGATTGTAGTGAAAGTTTATTTTGTCTAACTTACTGGATCTTTTTGTGTCATTCCTTAGTTGTCTATAATTTTGCTGATCTGCGGGGGCTTTGGTGGCACGCCATTTTTCCAAGTTTTGTTTCTAAACAGGATTTTTTGTCTGGTTTCTTTTGTTAACCATGGGGCAACTTTTGATTTTGTTCTAATAGTTCAAGAAGGTGTGTGACTGTCAAGGATGGCTAGGAATTTATTGTTAAAGTATTTTACTGCCTCTTTCAATTCCAGGTGTTTTAGAACTGACCAGTCACATAAGTTTAGTTAATTTTGGAAATTATTGACGTTAAAGTGTTTGCTATTTCTTACTGTTTTATAGGTGGGTTGGTTGAAAATGTCAGTCTTATGCCTGATAATATAGATGAGAAAGTGGTCAGTCATGTCATCTGGCAGGGTTCCCGCTTTGTACATTTGGGAGTGACTATTGATGAGTATCCAGTCTAAGGTAGTTTCATTGTTGTTGGGTTTACTGATCCTAGTGGGAGAGGATATGATCTGGGAAAACCCATATATGTTTACATGAGTAGTAGGGTGTTCTGAGGAATAGGTGTTCCAATCACTGTTAAAGTCTCCAAGGACAATGGTTTCTTGGGGGTAATTGGTAGACAACCAGTTCAGGATATTCTCTAGGGTGTTTATGTTGCTTCCCGGGAGTATATAAACACAGATGATATTTATCTATTTGCATTTATTGATATGTAGTGTAGTAAGAATTTTGGCATTATCATCATGCAATGGTTGTGAAAAGTCAGAGGTCACCTGCAGGATAGATTTATATAAAACAGCTACCCCTTCCCCCTTCCTAGTTTTGTAGTCAAGTCTTATTATATTATAACCTGGAGGGATTATCTCATTGTTTGTTGTTGATGGTTTTAGCCAGGTTTCAGTAAGACATAGTAGGTCTGAAGAGTGAACATCTAGTAGAGCATGAACATGGTAGACTTTATTATTTATGCTTCTGATATTCAAATGACTGACCAAGAGTGAGCTGGGAGGTCTGTTTAAAGTCTGAGAGTTGGTTGGGATAGTAGTGATATGGTTAGGGTCACCTGTTGTGGTTGGACAGGGATTTTGGTGGATGTCTTCATCATTTATGAGGTTGTATTGTGATTTAATTATGAGCTTTAGGAATTTGATTATTAGGCTTTGGTATCTTTTGCTTTTGGGGTTTATGTATGTGGATTTAATTGGTTGGGGGTATTTCATATTTATGTCGTATGGTAAGAAGGAGTTGACTAAGTATTTATGGATGTTTGGGACTATTGGAGTGGTGGTTTGGCATTTTGGGTAGTGGAACCTTAGGTAGTTCTGATGTTCATAGGTGGTGAGGAGCTATGGGATGAGCTTTAGGGGAAAACGGGAATATAATAGTATTAATTTAAAAGGGGGTGATGCAGGTAGTAGCAACATCATGAGGATTGTAGTTTGCATCTAATTTGATATAAGACATAGAAAGTGTAATAGAGCACATTTACAAATTTTTCTCTGTGATTGTTTGTAGATAGAGGGTGTGTGGCTTTGGTATTATAAATTTAGCAACACTGGGGGTGGGTGAGAATAGGGGGCAGGGCAGAGCACGGAGCAGGGCTAATCCAGACACAAGATGTTTCCTGCCTGCAAAAAGTATATGTCTGTATGTTCCCAACTACTTTTTTGCACTCCAAATGCTAAAACTACAAGGTATGCCTTTTAGACTACTATTATAGCCAGATTGTAGTTGTTTGGAGTTACTGTATTAAAGCTAGGGACACCACACAATACTATCGACCTATGACTGTGAGTTTTATACACTTTTTAAGAATATACAAAATTATACTTGAGGTTTTAGGTGAAGTGGGTCAGGACAGCTTTCTGTTTGGACTGCAGCAGGGAGATCCTATCTTACGCTGTCGGACTATTGCAGTTACTGGCAGAATTGAGGGAGCTTACACCTGATAAAGAATATTTCAATGGAGAACCATTTATCAAATGGTAAACACAGTTGAACAAACTTTTTTCTTGTAGTACTTTCACTTCAGTGAGATAATATGTTTTAACATTCCATTATCCAGAGTCAGCAATGCTCATTCCAACATGAAACAGCTTTTTCAGTGAGAACGGTGAGTAGATAAAGCAGTATATTCAATATTTTCTACCAGGGTCTGCTTAATAAAATAGCTAGCTTGAGACCCTTGCAACAATTAGCGCTACTAGCATTATTTCACATTAGTACCAGTCACTATGTCAGCAGGAATATAATATTCAGCGTCTTGTCCAAAAAACGACAAGCATATCACATTCAGCATATCCTACTAGTTAAGGCTAATGAACAAATAGTTTAAACATTACAGAAAGATTCTTTTAGATAGCAAGGTCAGGTTTCTATAACAGGTCAATTTAAGAGTGTTGTTCAAATATTGGCTTTTAACTGTTTGTAATAGTTACATACCATTTCAAGAATAAGCTTTCTGGGTCAGGAGCACTGGGGCATTTAAAAATGGCACCTGGAGCAGAGGGATTTATAACCTCGCTTGAGTGATTGAGGAGGGGAGGGGATAAAGCAGTAGCTAGGGAGTGGGGCTAATACAGGCACAAGATGTTTTCTGCTGCAAAAAGTATATGTACATATATTCCCAAGTACTTGTTTGCACTCTAAATGCTAAAACTATAAGGTATGCCTTTTAGACAACTATTATAGCCAAATTGTAGTTGTTTGGAGTTACTGTATTAAAGCTATGGACAACGCACAGTGCTGTTGACCCAGGGCTGTGATTTTTATACACTTTTTAAGCATATACAAAATTAACCTTGAGGTTGTAGGTGAAGTGAGGCAGAACAGCTTTCTGTTTGTACTGCAGCAGGGAGATACCATATTGCACTGCCGGACCATCACAGGTACTGGCAGAATTGAGGGAGCTTACACCTGATAAAGAATATTGCAATGGAGAACTGTTTAGCAAATGATAAACACAGTTGAAATAACACTCTACGAACACTTATATGACATGGCTAAACAGAAAGAAACGAATGCTTTTTTTAAGCATTCCCTTCTTTGCCCGGGTAGTATCATCAAATTCTTTGTTTTAGAACAAGTGGAACCGGATCTCAGGGGTGGTGACTGGGAATCCACCCTCGAATACCGTGAGCTAGTATGGCAATTAAGGCTAGACGCAGGGAGACCACCTGGATTGAACGGGACTATCAGCATTAAACCCATATTAAAGCTTAGAAGGGCATGATTATAGTTATTCCATCCTACCCAATTAGTTTTGTTGTCCCATGTTTACAAACACTATGCCCTTCTTTCACTACCACTTGGCACTTGCGCATTTTATCAGAACACATGACTCAGGGACCCAAGATTCACTAGTTTCTTTTTCCCTAACTTCCACGCTCTTTTTTTCTTTGGTTTGACAACCTGACACTTGGTCCTAGGGTGCCTTTTTTGATGTGAACTATGAAAAGGAACCAAGACTCCTATTACAAACCAAAATTAAATAAAATGTTCCCTCATACTTCTAACAGAATTTTATCTCCCAGGTTCATCAAAACTTATGGATTTCCAACGTTTCCAATAGCAGTATTTTAAACGATTTTAATTTTGATTCTATTATATTTGAAACAGCGTTTTTTAATGTTTTGTAATTATATATGCATAATCCAGCTGTAAAAAATATATATATATTTTTTAACAATATACGTTTTTATCTCATGTTTTAATTAATGCAAAGCCCCTTTAAGGAATCTAACAACTGATTGACAACACTTGTTTTCAATTAATGTGTTACCCATGGTTATATAAAAAGGTTTGGCTTCAGCAAATGCTTTTGTACTCACTTGAAAAAGCTCAGGATTACCCTGAGCGAAAGCGCTTGTGTTTATTTCTTCTTGGACCTACTTGAATAAAGGATTTTCGCATTCTACATCAGCTTTTGTTTTTTTGTTCCTGGTGGCTGTGGAGTCGAGTTACTTGGATTTCTGGCATCTTTTTGGATCTTTACAGTTGAAATAACTCTTTACTTGTAGTACTTTCACTTCAGCGAAATAATATGTTTTAACATTCCATTATCCAGTGTCAGCACTATGCATTACAACATGAAACAGCTTTTTCAGTGAGAACAGTTAGTAGATAAAGCAGTATATTCAATATTTTTTACCACGGTCTGCTTAATAAAATAGCTATCTTGAAACCCTCTACAACTCCAAAACAACAACAAAGCAGGAAAAAGAACGTGAGCCAGATGAACGATCCACCAGAATGCTAAAATAATTAGAAATCCACTTCACAACACGTAAATACAATCAACCACTGAAATATTTATTTTAAGCAACAGAACGATCCTGCTTTTCATCAGCGACACTTCGCAAACTTCATCAGAAGTTAGAATTTAAAATAACACGTTATTTCCTCGGCAGTTATTGTGATTCATAACGTTTTTAAGATGTACTCATTGGAACACACTGAATATGCTAACTATACCCTTGCTTGTTCACCTTATTAGTAGTGTATTACGGCCCTTAAACATGTGAAAAGACACAAAGAAGTTAAGAACATAAAGTATAACTTTAGGTTAAACTTTGAAGTTTAAAAATGAACACTGGGGGGCAGCAGAACCCTTCTCAGTCACAACATCAGTGGAAGAAGAAATTTCAGAACAGGAGAAGGAGATAGTGCCCTCTCCCTGTCATATTGGACAGATTAGTCCAACTGACAATCAACAGGGAATAGTACAGATTCTACTTAATAGTACACATGACTTTAAGATTTTTAATTTTTCTTCTTTTACTCCTGTTCCTTTACTTATTGATGTGCTTGCTAAGAGACTTACCTTCGTCCCTACAATTAGAAGTGACTTAGTGAGAACACTCATTGACCTTAAAACATTTACTAGAAAATTGAATTTGAATGTTTTATTTGGCAACAATTCTAGTCTAACTAAAGACTTGAGGGTTGCAAGCATATTTAACCCAGCCCTGCACCCTTCTATTTCATTGTTTGAAAAAATATGTGAAAATGATTTTAGGACACTTTTGAACACCATGTGCCTATCCAGTACAATAGTGAATAACCTAACCCAAACGGAAGTGTTGAATGACTTAAGGTTTGCCAACATTTGCATTATTAAGCCTGACAAGGGTGGTGGGTTGGTATTTATGGATAATGAAGATTATTATCTTAACATGAGGTTACTGTTGACTAATGAGGCCTACGTCAAAGTGTACCTAAATGAAATTAATGGGGCTTACCAGAGAATTAAAGGTTTCATAAAGGATTTGTTCATTGAGAGACGTATAGATATTGACCTTTTGAACTTTCTTACTATTCCTTACCCAATTACACCCACCTTGTTTGGGCTATCCAAAATCCATAAGAATTTGGCTAAACCTCCCTTCCGTCCCATCATTGATGGGAGGCAATCTATCACTTATGGGTGTGCGAAATTTGTTGATTCTAAGCTTAAGGAAGCTCTGAAAAATGAAGCACAGATATGTAAAGACTCATGGGCATTTTTAGGGGCTATCAACAGTTTCCCTTTTTCTGAGAATTGGAATTTTTTAACAATTGACGTATGTGATTTATACACTTCCATCCCACAAGATCTTGGATGTGAATGGGTTAGGGATTTTTTGTTGGAATAGCAGGTGGATGGTAACACAATTGATTTAATCATTTATTTGTTGGAACCAGTATTGAACAATAATTATTTTTTGTTCAACAAAGAATTTTATTTACAGAAAACAGGTGTAGCCATGGGGTCTGCATGTGGGGCCACTTTTGCTAACACGGTGATGGCACACTGGGAAAAACAGTTTATTTTTAAGGATTCTGTTTTTCAAGAAAAGGCCTCATGGTACACCCGTTATTTGGATGACATTTTCATCCTTTGGAAGGGTGATAGGAATTCTGCTGCAGCGTTTGTTGAACAAATTACCAAATTTACAAATTTCCTTGAATTCACATGGGAATTTCAGGTTGATCGTATTACTTTCCTTGATATTGAACTGACTAAATGTCCTTCACTTAATGGGTTTACTTCAAAGATATTTAGGAAACCAACATATTCGAATGCATTTTTACACTTCTCCAGTTGCCACCCTTTCCATCAAAAGAGAGGGGTTGTTAAGGGCCAACTTGTTCTGGCCGCAAGGATGGTAACTTTGGAGCGTGAATTTTTTGATGAATGCAGTGTATTGAAGGATATGTTTATTAAACGTGGGTACCCCAGTAAATTAGTGGAGGACCTTATTAATGAGGTCTCTACTAAAAGGTCTCATGGTTTATTTAAACCCATATTGAATATTAAAGAGTGTAATGGTATTATGAGTTTGGGGTACCATGGTTTAAATGGTTTAGAGATCGCTTCTAATGAACCGATGTTGAATCCCCTTATTGATGACATTGTTTCCTTACAACCAGTTGGACCTTCTAATGTCAATATAGCAAGGCTGAGTTTTATAAACCACTTTCTCAATTGATGCCCCCTTATTGAAATCTATTATATTTAAAAACTGGCATTTTTTACAAGATGATCATTTGATTAACAAGCATGTGGGGGACGGTCCTTGTGTAGTGTTTAGAAAAGGGAGGAATCTTAAAACACTTTTGGAGAGTAACAAATTGAAATGCCATCCCCCACACTGTGGGATGTTTAAATGTGAGGCCTGCCGTTGGTGCAAGCACATTGATGTGACCACCTTTTTTACAATTAATGGTATTAAACATCACATTAATGATAAATTTAATTGTAATACTAGGGGGGTGGTTTACCTGGGCTTATGTTCTAAATGCCCTGTGGCATGTTACATGGGCAAAACTGAAAGGCCCCTCAAGAATAGAATATATGAGCATCTGTATGCTATTGACAAAGGAAATGTAAATAATGTATTGGCTAGGCATATTTTATTGTTTCCAAAGCATGAATTTAAATTTTTGGTCATCAAAAAAATTCCTGATAATATCAGGGAAGGACCAATGGAATTGAAACTTGAGGAGAAGGAATTTATTTGGCAGTTGAAATTAAATGCCTTGGTTCCGCCAGGATTAAATGACGAGCTTCTATTAAGAGTGTTTTAAAATTAAAAGCTTTACTTAGATAGAGTTATATATTTACATATTTTTGTTTTTGTAATTTAATTTGAATGTGTTTTATGTTAGTGTGGATTACATTTTAGTAAAAGTGTCTTGGCACTTTAAATTGAGGCTTGGTGTTACACTAAGGAAATGATGTCATGACAAATTATTGTATTTAAGGGCATTTATTCCTTTTGTAAAATTGTCTGAAGAAGTTTACTTATTTTAGTAAACGAAAGCGCTTACTATATTTCTTCTGTGCCTCCGGTGTGGTTTTTCTTCCATTTGTTTTATTTAGAGGTACCATAAGTTCAGACATTTGGGATTATGACTGAATGCCTCTAAGTCAGAATCCTACCCCAAACTTAATGATACCACATGGCCACTGTTCTCCACTTGGCCATGGAATGCCAGCCACAAGATTGGCAAGGAGTATTGCTCATCACTGGCTGACAGTGTGGATGGAAGTGGGCCACCTCCCACCAGCAGTACACTGCTCATTCATAGGGAACAGGGTGCTACATCAATCATAAATGACCTGGCGTAATGTCAACGTAAGGAAATGTCATAGACAAAGAAACATATTCATTCATAAATGACCTGGTGCAATGTCAACGTAAGGAAATGTCATAGACAAAGAAGCATATTCATTAATTAAATCTAAGATCCGATGACTCACAGATCCCATACCTCTACATATCATTGTGAAAAAATGACTAAAAATCTATTTCAGATTAGAAGTTAGAGTGAAGAGCAAAGTTTTATTTTATTAGCTAATATATAATGATTTTTTCCCTGTTGGTTCTGCTTTAAAGTATACATTCTGGTTTTCAATAAAATAACATTGGTAAGTTTGTTCAGCAAAGAGAGGGTGGCCATTTACTTATTCACTTGAAATTTTATCATAAAGTATTTTTCATAACTACCTTCCATAGGGTGTCAAAAGTAGATAATTGGTCCATAGACTTATCTACCTTAACTCTTTGCAGTTGTATACATGAAAATAGTTGGATTAGAAACCCAGAAATATATGATGCAAAAACATCCCAAACAACAGTATATTTTAAATGTTATTCTTAATTACATATTCTTGGATTGATGGCATTATTTCTGATTTAAATTCTCTAGTAATCTTGTAGATGTAGGAAGAGACATGTTTAGTTTCCTTAATGTTTAGAAACAGTAAGTCAAATGAAATAGAAGAATCTTGTTTTTTCCATGCTCAAGAATTCAAAACATTGTAGGGTAATAGTAATGCTGTTCAATAATTCCTTTAACAGAATATAAATATTTTTAAGCCTTATCTCCTTCTACCATAACCATGTTTTTTTTCATAGCAATGCTATATTTTAATTATGGTCTTATCCATTCTCAGCAACCACTCCTATTAGCTTGCAAAGTATAAATTATATTGTCATTACTTAATGATGGTATGGCCTTCCTTTTTTCCGGTATTCATATTAGCATATTTTCTCCCTCTGCATCTTTTGTTTCCTTTCACAGTAAAAGTCTTTTTCTTATTTTCAGACTGCCTTTCAAAAACTGCTAATGAATGAGATAATGTAAGAATATATGCTGAGGGTTCATAAAGCTTGTTCACATTACAAGACTTGCGATGGAATAAAAAAACAGCCCTGTAACATATAAATAACTTCAAATCTACCAATGCATCTTCTAAATTCATTTTTAGGATGCAACAAATGTAAGACTTTTTTCCAGTACATTAATTTCATGTACTTTCAAATGGCTACTACTCACATTTACAATGTCCATATTAATTCCAGTAACATTTATTGTAGTCACTGTTGAAAGTTTTTCCAGTTCTGTGCTCATGGTAATATCCTTCTGGTATACATTTCTAATCTATTAGGTAAGAAGACAGTCATGGTTGGCTGGTATTTGTTGACCAAGCTCCTAAGATCTCATACTTCCTCATGTACCCAAAGTCCATATCATATATTTTGCTCTGAATGGTGCCTGTACTATGCAGGAGGCAATTTCTTAACTTTGAATTATCAAGTCCCCTTTCACTTAAAGGAGCCTTACTTTTCTTAGTCAACAGTTCCATCCATTACAGTTCCATTTTTTTATTGTTTGCTTACTATGCACATGGTTACTTTTGCTTTTGGAAGGACTAGCTCTTAATAATATTGTAGTTTGTTATCCCTTACATTTTATAGAGAAACAATATATTATGATTGTAAGTGAATTGCTTCCATTTAATCCTATAGCAAAATAATTTTTTCATTATATTCACAAATATTGTCAATATTTTTTGGCTTCTTTTGCTTCCCACTCCTTCATGAGTTCATAATTTATTTCTCCAGAAAGATCTATTAAAAATGGCAAGACCTTTCAGAATAACAATGGTAGCCAAATATTCTTTAGAACAGAAATTATCTCATTGCAAAGATTTAAACCTCATTATTTTTTTCTCAAATCCATTAAGCAATTCACCATAGTCAGCTGGCTTCTCCCAATTAATCACCACCCCCCACACAAATCGATAAGCGTAATAACTAACACACTATACTAGACTGGATTCTCTCAAAACGCCCCGATCTCTGTACCCAAGCTGGCTGCCTCCTTGATGCATTTAGTGACTACTCTCCCACCTAACTAATCAGGCAAAAAACTAACTCAATCAAAAATGCAATTTATAAACAGATTCATACAAAAAAAACTTTTCTGCCGAAATCTTTAATTCCCTCTTTAAACATCACAACTGGATCCCCTTATGGCACCTTCCCCTAGTGAACGCCATTGTATACTTTAATAACTAATTTTTAGGTATCCTAAACTCACTAGCCCCTATCAGAATAACCCACTGCAAAAGCACCCCAACTCTTTGGCTAACCAAAGAAACAAGTAACATCATGAAGCAAAGAGCATGGCTAAAGTACAAATCCACTAAAACCCTGCCCTCCTTACAGAACTACCGCCAACTAAGAAATCTAGCCAAAAATCAAATATGCAATGATAAGAAATCATATTACACTCTAATCCAACACAAACATAAAAATAATCCCAAAAACTTCTGGCAGACCATCAAATAACTACTATCCCCCGGCCAAACCTCCACCCCCCTCACTCTCAATCCCAAATAACAACACATCAATAGCAGCCCGATTCAACTCACATTTCATCATTTCCATCCAAACCTTATTAAATAACAGCAAGCACTCCCCTATAACAATACCCATTACTTCTGACTGACACTCCCACACCTTCTCATTCCAACCCATCCAAACTAGTTACATAAAAAGCTCCGTCTCAGACTTAAACCCACTACTCTTGCCAATGATCAACTCCCAAATGAATTTCTTAAACTCAGCGCCACTCCATTTACTACCCAATATCCGTGCTTATCAATCACTCCATCACTGAACAATAGGTTCCAGTACTATGCTATGTCTCTCATATCATCCCCCTGCACAAAGGAGGACCTTCCACAGATATAACCAACTACAAGCCCATTGCCATACTCTCCCCCCTTAGCAAAATATTGGAGAAATGTAAACATTCCCAACTTCTAACCTACCTACTACAAACGAACCTGCTCTCCAAAGCACAGCACAGCTTTAGACCAAACATAGTACTACCACTGCTCTTAAGCTTCACAGATACCATCAACAGTCACAAAAACAACAATAACCTTGTCTCTTCTATATCCTTAGACATGTCTAAAGCTTTTTACACCATCTCACACTAGATACTCCTACAAGTACTAGCCTCTATGCACATAGCTTCCTCAGCACTTGCTTGGTTCCACATCTACCTGTCTAACCAACAGCAAACTGTCAAGTGGGCTGATGACCTATCACCTCCTCTACCCATTACTGTTGGTGTCCCACAAGGTTCACTACTTGGTCCCCTACTCTTCTCCATCTTTACAAATAAACTTAACTCTGTTACTCACGTGCTACCATAGTACAATATGCAGATGACTCAACAGTCATCTGTACAGCCCTGTTACACAGAACTACAACTCAAAACACAACAAGCCTTCTCAGATAGATAACTATATCACAAGGAAAACCAGCTCATATTAATCCCCAACAAAACAAAGCTTATGATATTCACACATAATATATCCACAGAACCACCTCCCCCTTTATATGCTCTCCTCCAATGGCACCAAACTCCAACCAATAGATAACACTAACCTTCTAGTGGTCACAATAGACAGCTCATTACAATATGACAAACACATACCCTTACAGTCAAGAAGATACATATTAAACTTGGCTGTCTATATAGATCCAGAACATTTCTCACCCCTCACACCAAACTGGCCCTAGTTAAAATCCAGCTTCTGCACAAACTTCTGTTCACCTCCCCTATTTTCAGTAAGCTTAGAAAATCAGAATTTTCCAAACCAGAGACTTGCTACCACAAAATTGCTCATTTTGCTCCAACCTCCCCAATACAGCTCACCACTTCACTGGCCTTAAACAACTTCACTGGCTAGAACTACCACATCTTCTATCACTTAACCAACTGACAGTTGCCCATAACATAATTTATCATCCAGATGCCTGTCCATCACTAAAAACCCTAGTTCAACCCTGCCACTTCTCATGTACACTCTGCTCGTCCAACAAACTACTTCTAAAAACCCACAGATCCAGTAAATCTTTTGATGACTCTCTATTTGCCAATCATATTGTTAAAATATGGAACCCAGTCCCACAAAATACACTCACAACCCCCACTAACATCAAATTTAAACAACTACTCGAAGAACACCTGTTCAATAACTGGCTATGCACATGTAACACCCCTGGATAATCTCCTTTCTTTTCACATTCACTTCCTACTCTAATATCAGTTCCTAGATACAATCACATAATTATTTTTAGCTGTTCTGTTCTTCCAGTCTTAGTTGCTATATGATGAAGGATTGTACCTAGTGTTCTGTAATATATGTGTTATACTTGCTAGCAATGTTTAGTTTATACTACAAGTATTTTAATATCGCCTGCTGTTATTTTTTTATAATGTGTGTGAAATGTTTGATATCTACCTTGCACAACTTATTTACTACTTACGTAACTATCTTTGGAGCTTTTCTCCCTGGGCCTCCACTGAAAATGGGCTACTAGCCCAGTCGGACTATCACTGTAAACAAATATAAAATAAAATAAAACAAATAAATAAACTGCCTTATTGTTTTGATATCACATACCAGTTCTGTAACTTCTGAATGGAGCAGAAGGTGTTCTCAGATTTCATAGAGTTGATGTTTTGTAAATTCTGAACCTTTTAACCACACTGCTAACTTCCAGATTTTAAGCCATGATAAAAATCACCACTGTTGTCAATTATCCCTGCAAACCCAGTGATAACAGCATCCAATAGTTCCTTATTATTAGGAATACTGTAAAGGGGACAATGGATAAAGGCAGTGGGTATCAGCTGGATCAATGACTTTAAAAACATATCTTAATGAAAACCAAAGAAACAACAAGCATTAACCAGGAAACCCATATATCATACCTCAAGTTACTAGAATCAGTCACATTGCAGCCCAATACCATTCTCATGGGTGATTTTAGCTACTCCTCCATTAACTGGGAGGCATACTGTACATGGCCACAAGCATGCAGGCCCAAAGATTTCTTGACTTTCTAAACACAAATGCTCTGAAGCAGTTAGTCTGCATCCCCACTAGGGGTACATAAATGCTAGATATGGTACTCACAAATATGAGTGAGCACTGTACCCCTCAAGTATGATGTCTTCACTGGTAAGATCATATCACAATGTGGTCCCCTTGAAATAAAGATAATACTAGACTTTACACCTAACTTCAAAAACTTGAAGACCACTTCTAAGGCAAAATACTTCCTTTTAAGAGATGGCATAGTAAGTTTCTCCCCAGAAAACAAGAAAACACAGAAGGCTATGCAGCGACATACACAAAAGCCCTGTGTGACCACATAAGCAACTGCATAGAAACAGCAGTAACAGAACGAAATAAGCCAAGGTCAAACTACAGAAACAACCCACCCTGGTATTAATAGGTTGTACAACAAAAGAAAGATAATCCTGTCAAGAAGTAAGAGGGAATGTGCACAGCAGAACAAGAAGTTACTCATTAGTCTAAACAAGCACATCAGGAAACTATTCAAGACTCTGAAAGCAGACATTGAGGCAGAAATAGCCTCCAAAGCTAAGAATAACCATAAGGCATTTTTCAGTTATGTCCACAATTTAAGGGCAATACCCAACTATGTGCAGAATTAGTTTTTGTTTGCCATCATCTATAGACATCCAACAAGATATAACAAATCTGTTGACTGATAAAAGTTCAAATTTTACCTCCCCATCACCGCAGTTCTCCCCAAGAAATACCCTCCACCACTCCCCAACGAATTAATACTAAAGAATAGGTTGCCACTGTGTTCTGTAAAGGTAAAACATGGTTTCAATTGGGCCCAACAGTATACTAGGATGCCTCTTAAATAATTTGAATCAGGAACTTTCAGGCCCATTAGGATCTCTATTTAACCATAGCCTATGGACTGCCTTTGTCCCAGTAGGGCAGTGATAGTCATCCCCTGCCACAAAGGGGATCATTAACTGACCTTGTTAATTACAGACCCATAAGTTTGACTGGTCTTATATGTAAAGCCATGGAAAGAATAATCATGGACCTGATAAATAATGACACAGGAAACCTCCAAACACTGAACCCAACCCATTTTGGCTTTGTCAAGGGCAGGTCATGCCTACTGAATCTGGTGGACTTTTTTGAAAAAGTCACTAGGGCCATGGATGAGGGTAAAACAGTGCATACCGCCTACCTTGACCTGACCAAGGCATTTGACAAAATCCCACACTCAGTTATTATAAATTAACTCACAATAATGGGCATAAATCTTTACATCACCAGATGGATGGCAATTGGTTCACGGACAGGACACATGTGGATAAAGTGGATGAACCCAGATCTAGCAAGAGAACAGTTACTAGAAGTGTTCCACATGGCTCAGTGCTGGGACCACTCCTGCTCAGAATATACTTCTGCTAATGTCGAAGGCCTCAAGATGACAAAGTTTGCTGATGACTACAAGCTGGAGGCAATCATCAAATCCCTCAGTGATGTAGATATCCTTAAGGAGGGTCTAAATCAGATGGATGACTGGTGCCAGAGCCATGACCTAAAATTAAATGTGAAGAAATGCATTATCATACCCTTTAGGAAGTCAAAGCCCCATACAAATTAGAACATTAATAGCACATCCCTAACAGTAGAATCAGAGATGAGAGATCTGGGTACACAGATAGATAGTAGCCTGATCTTTGTCCACCATGTGCCCACAGTGGTGAGGAAGTTGTTCCATGTGACACAGCTTATATATAAAGGTATGCCATCCACATCCAAGGAAGTTATAGCCTCACTATACTTAGCCCTCATTACACCAATGACTGGGTATACTGTGCCATTTGACATGTACTTGACTAGGCTCTTACAACAGTTATAGTTACCCCAGTGGATTAACAACATTTTCTATACAGATAGATTAAAAGCCCTATCCCTTTAATCTATCTCCTACCCACTGTTAAGGGTTGACCTATGTCTAACTAACGAGGTTCTCACAAATTCAGCCCTGATGGAGCTGCTACACATCCACAAGACAAACAACACAAGGGTCAATGGATCTAGCGGTCTAGACCTAGTCAGTGACTCAAACAAAACATGCTGGAGGAACAGACGTATGTCAGAGAGATCACTCTTTCTTTGGGACAGGCTTCATATTCATGTCAAACAAAGCCCTTGTCTGGATGGAGAATCACAAATTCAAACCTGGGGTAGTGCCTATGTCATTATGGAGTTGGGCAATCTGTAAAATACTCGATGCATATTCACAAACCTATGCCATCTTCTTGCCCCTAAGGGCTACATATTGGGTAAAAGTAGTTTACACTGTCTAGGCTCATGAATGCTATTAAGCCATTAGCCTAGTAATCTCCTATGAACCTTTGAAACTATGAAAAAATTAAAGAAACATTTAGCAGTAAACTGAACATAAAACATAAAACTATCATTACGAAGCTACATACCTTAAATAATATTAAATAATCCAATTGTTAGTACTTTAATTCTTTTATTACAGAAAATCATTAGGCATTTAAATGTTTATACCTGCTTAATTATACCCATTTCATAAAAGTCAGCCAGTCATAAAACTTCCTTTTCAGCCATGGCAATACCACAGTTTTCCATTAAAATTATATAAATTGCAACAGTACCTTCCAACAATTTATTGTTTGTTGTCATAACAATGATTTCCTTGGTTCTAACAACATTCCTTAAATTATAATTTAGATATAAAATACATTTTTAAGTCCAGATCATTGCCATATTAATGTAGCCAAAAGAGGGCACTCTTGGTGAATGGTAATGTATTCCATTATGCAAATAATTGCCAACCATATGAATTGTTTAATAAAGCTTTAAGTATGTGGCTTTATAACAGTGCTTTTAATTAAATTTTCACATTCAGTTTACTTCTTAATGTTTTTTAGTAGTGCTCATTGACAAACCCACACCCCTACCCCAGCATCAATTCCAAGGTGCTACAGGCCATGGCTAACTTGTTCAAAGAAAATGACATGATTACTAAAAGAAGACAGTATTTGAATAATAAAGGTAAAGTGACACAGTGCATGTTTTCTCTCCGCCTTGTCTTTCTGATGTAGTACATATCTGTTGTCTCAAGGTTAGCTAACAAAATAAAACAAAACAAGACATAATGCTGCGGTAACTTACTACTAAATATGCACTCACTGGAGGAGGTTTCCACTCATTTATTTTAAAATCATCTGTTTGAAACTCAGTGAACAGACTTTACAATGTATGCACCAGCGATGATTAACAGTCTGCGGTATTTTTTTCTTTTCTATGTGGTTATGGAACAATGAGTGAGAAGGTCACACAGAAAAAACAATCTGTAAAAACTAAAGGAAAACTCCAACCAAGCTGGAACTTCCAATGAGTGACCTCTCAAACCTCTTGAATCAGAGGCCCATGGGATATATGCAAATGACCCTTAGGAAGACCAGGTGGAACAATAGCATCCAAATATTTCAGAGAGTGGTGGATGAGGAGTAAAGTCCTCCACATGGAGGAGTGCAGCATGTGTTTTCGTCTGAAAAAATGCTTTACTTTTAGTTATTTATTTATTTTCATCAGGTTGTGTTCCCAAAGAACTACAATCAGGAAGATCAGACCTCATCAATTTGGGAATCAATAAAATAAAGGGGACACAACTGACTTAAAATGATATTAGAAAGGTCACAAGAAGTCTACTAATAAGTGTCTCCACCTTAGTCAGATACTGCAAAACATTGCAAATGTGGTGTAGCTTGATATGCTTTTTGGTTTGTCATCATGCCCCATAACTAGAAAGACAAATAACGAATGGCATAAGTTCGTCAATGTGTAAATATAATAAAAGACCTATAGCACAAGCAATCTAATGGATACAGTGCTGTTTGCCCTGTAGAAATATTACTATCCTGCTCTGTGGCCTTGTCCTTGTCTGTTAACAAAGATGTCCAAGAATCTGGCAAGTTGTGATGGTGTAAGTGCCTAGCTCCCTTACCTGCTCTCATTACCATTGTGATAAAATGGCGTGCTATAGTTGTTTAGCCCTGATCTCCTGTATCTTTTATCACTTTAGCATTGTTACTGCCAAACTTCAGTTGTTCAGTTGCTTGTGTAACCTGTTCAGTCGGTGGGCACTCAGCAGACATCCTGCCCACCTGTCCCTCTGCGTCCATCACTGTCAGTGTAGGAGGCATCTGCTGCTACTAGTTGTTGTGATGTATTTAGTCACAGTGCACTCTGAATACCTACCAGCATTTCTACTGTGGTGCCACAGTCTCAGCTGGCATATACAGCTGGGCCTGACTATAATGTCAGGGCACTTCTTGCTGCCTGTCTGTAACCATTATCACCTACTATACATTTTGCATACCTACATATGCACTACGATTAGGCCACATTTGTAGTGGGTCCTAAATTATTTCATGCTCATTTCTCATTCATCTTATTGCAAGGACCCGTTTTTCCCATACAGTAGTAGATCAAGCATAGCATGCCTCCACACATGTGCAAAGATCACCTTTGTTTTAAAGAAGCAGTAATATGATGACAAATTAATATGTAGGAATTAAGTCCTCCCAATCTACATGGTATGCTGCCATCACATGTAAAATGTGAACCAAACTGTGACTACCAAGGATAAGAAGCATCATGTACAACTGCACCTCTCACTTGAATTTGTAAAATATGCAAACGTCTTAGAAATGTTCTCCTCATATCCACCTGTATGACATGCTGTGCTTGGCAGTTATGACATTTTAGTATCCAGTTCCAGTGCACTGCCATGTCACATACTGTTTGTATTGTTACTTTACATTTAGGCAGCCAGGGAATTTTGTAGTTTGAGAGCTATAAAACATCATTCAATCTAAGAAAGCAGAATATATGTGAATCTCAGATGTTGATGTGTTGAGTATTGACTGCCAAATATACAAGAAGCTTCACTGAAAATATTGTATATTAAATTACAAAATTGTAGACACTGAAGACAAACCAGAAGAAGGAAACAGCTGTTCACAAATGGAACAATTCAAAGTTTATTTTAGAAAAATATGAGCTTATATGGCAATTACATTTGAATGCGATGTGTTGCCAAGGGCTAAATGAGCAGGTGTCAATTAGTAGCATTTTAAAACTGAAAGTAATGCAAATGTGAAAGGAAGTGCATATGTTAATGGTTCTATAGTGCAGTGGTAATTATTATTAATATGTAAAGCAGGCAGTCCTGAGTTTGACTCCCAGTTTTTACATACACTGTTTTTTATTGAATTTTGCACACGGAATTATATACAAAATTATGTGTGTGTATGTGTGTGTGTGTGTGTTTGTATATGTTTATATATTTATATATGTATATGCATATTTAAGATTTTTTATTTATGTTTATAAGTTGTAGAGTGGAATATTATAGCAATAACCCACGCCTGGGTGTGGGTAATGCTAAATTTACCCATGGTACCAAACAAAGCCAACCGTGGGTAAATTTAGCATTACCCACACCCAGGCGTGGGTTATTGCTATTATACCATGACATTATTTAAGAAAAGAAACTATTACTTTTCTTAAATAATGGCATAGTATAATGCCTGTTTACTGCCCTTCCGCAGATGCCTGGCATCCGCGGCAGTTCTGATGTACTGCGCGCCTGCGCAGTACATCAGAGTTGGCAAAAAGCAACGGAGAAAGCAAGATCTCCGTTGCTTTTTTTTAGTGTCTCGCTATGTTAAATGAGTTTAACATAGCGAGACAGTTTTAACATTTACATATATAACATTTAACATAGCGAGACACTAAAAAAAAGCAACGGAGATCTTGCTTTCTCCGTTGCTTTTTTTTAAAACACTGTCTCGCTATGTTAAATGGGTTTAACATAGCGAGACAGCTTTAAAATAAGCAACGGAGATCTCCGTTGCTTATTTTAAAGCTGTCTCGCTATGTTAAACCCATTTAACATAGCGAGACAGTGTTTTAAAAAAACGAGTTATACTAATGGAAAAAAGTCCGGGCGACCGGACCTTTTTCCATTAGTATAACTCGATTTACAACGGGCACGCTGGCCAATCAGCGTGCACGTTTTGGGGGGGGGGTCATGGTATAATTGTTAATAGTTTTTGGTAAGAATTACACTGGAGGTGTGGTTTTGGAATGATGTCAAGGGAGTGTTTTAGTATAAAAGAAATATCTTAATTTTGTGTTTTATAAAAGAAACATTGATTTGCTGAATTTTTATCTGATGGAGTTTCCACTGGGGAACAGAAGTGCTTGTCTGTGTGAAAATAAACTTTGAATTGTTCTGTTTCATTTTTTTATCTTGAGCATTTTTGCAGAAGATTGTTCTTTTTTGTTTGTTTTTGTTTTGTTTTTCTTCTCCCATTGTTTCAGGGCTAAACTAATGTGTAGTTTAGCATGTTTAATCCTTTTGTGTGACCTATACCAGTTTTCTTTGTATCTTGCAGATTTAGACTTAGACAATCTGGATATAATTATCAGATTGTTCTGCAACTAAAAATCCCACTTTTGGTTTATCTGAATATTACTTATGGGCCTTTTAATATGCTGTTGCCCTGTGATATAATTATCTCTGAATAGGAATGACATAAACAGCCCATTTCAGAAGTAAAGGACATTTGCATTCCTGAAAATTCTCAGCAATGACCTACTTTGTAACAGTAGTGCTAAAGACTTAGGTGGTATAATTTATTACAAGACTCACGTCATAAATTAGGTAAAAGTAAAGGACTGTCTGTATTGTTACATTAAGTGAAACAAAACTAATCTTGCTGATATTACTACTAGTTACTACAGTTAAATTTCTTATTTATAATTTCTGTAAATAGATTTCTTTTCAAATATGTATTTTGTTTACATTGGCTGTCCTGCGTGAGAAGAGTTGATTGCTAGGAATACTGCCATTATCAACTTCAGAAAATGAGGATGTCATCCCAATGTACCCAGACTTTTGTCATGGCTGTGATTGCCACACAATGTTGACATCAACAAAGTTCATAAATACTTCCAGGCATGCCTGCTCTGACTACAATTGTATTTGCTGTAGTATGAAAATGTAGTAGTCATAGGCCTCCCTAGGGACCTGCTGTTGCTGTGCCACCTTCTAAGATGGACAACTAATGTTAGATACTCAGATTTCGCCTGCTCCTTTGCCAACTTGGATCAACTGGGAACTAGCCTGGTATTTATTCCTCTACATTACAGAACTAACCTCCAGTTTCTCCACATTTTTCGTCATCTTAATTCATATGGCATTTTCTGAGAGCAATATTGTTTAGAACAATAATGCACATGCTCTGTTCGTAATAGACATTTTTGAAGCTAGACCATTGTAATGCTCCTATAACTTCAGATATTCCACATTGAATCCCCTCCCTTTTTAATGCATTTAACCACATAAGCCCACTGAACATAATTGTCCTTTTTCAGGGGCAAACCTGTTATTAAGATTGACCCTCTGTTTTATAACAGGTCATTGTTTTTCAAATAGTTAAACAAGGAGGCTATTCTTCCCATCATGTGGACACTATCAATTTATAAAACAAGCCCCCTGCAGTTTACCTCCACTTATTAATGCAGGAATTTTCCATTCCATAATTCTTAAGCTGTACCATTTTTTTTTTATTTTTTGCTACATTTTTAAATGCACATATTTGTATTTACTGCATATTGTTACACTTATCAGAGTGAGACATTTCAAAGACAAAAGGGAAGATCAAAAATGATCTCATCTTTAGAGCTGACTAGATGAACTATCAGACTTTTCAACAGAAATCAGCAAGGCTGTATTTCTTTCATCAGTTCTACTAAATGAAGAATGCAGGCAATATATGATAGTTTTCCTTCAGACCATTTTGATATTAGATATCCTCAAACTGCATGTTTATAGCTTGACTCCCACAGCAAATAAGAGACAAAAACAAGAAAGGTTAAAGTACAGACTATGCTAAAACACATCGCTGAAGTTTTGTACTATCACATGAATCAATTGCAATATTTTAAAATCTGAATATTCAGAACATTAAAAATGTACTTACTGAATGTTTTGTTTCAACAAATCTAAAGAATTACAGCTCTGCTAAAAGTATTTACAATATGTCAGTATGAAGTATATACTTGTCATATCTTAAGATTTTATTTATTCTTCAATACCATTTCTAATCTAAACCAGCACAACAATCTCAGAAGTAGATGATAGATATTTCACATATTACTAGAGTTAGCAGCCCACTAGTGCACAGGCAGGGCAACCACTGTGTGTTTGAAAGACAGTGTCGGTGCTTGGGGGAGGAAGACAGGCATAAAAGGTGTAGCCTGTTCATCTCATCCTGGAGACGGGAGTGAGTGGGAACTGAAGAGTGCACCTGCTGTGCATCTGTCTATATAGTTCTTCCTGACAGAGACCAGAGATGTGAGGGAGTGCCTAGCTGTGATGGAGGGCATGGTTTCAGGCAGGGACAGCCTCAATGATGTGAGGCTAGAAGGGTAGTCATGCATACACCATGTACAACTCAAACTTTGCTTTTATTTTTAGCTAATTAGTTACCTTATGTTTCCCCAAATAGCCTTTACACACTAGCAAGTGCCCACATCCCATAAGCAAATAAATCATGCATATCGCTTAGCTTCTGGGGAATATTTAAAGTATGTATGTGTATATGAGCTCTGTAAAGGGGTTGCAGCAGAAAAATTCTACCTATGGCAAGAAGGTATTTTATTCCAACAAGAAAACTCTACTGCAATATTTTTTTCCGACTTACAGCAATACCCTTTTTCTATGACTCTGTTTCTCTACTTGTTAAAGTTAGCTTCCACTCATAGCTCAAGCCATAAATCCACTGAGAAATACATGCCTTCAGTATCCAAATGGTTTGTGCTGGCTGAACATACAGTGGAAAGCTTCCTAATGTTTCTGGAATACAACATGACAGATGTTCCTTTGAGTTAGTTAATATTGTATATTCTACATCTGTCACAGGCCATCTTAGCTAATGGTTTTAAAAAAGTGCCCTATGATACGGTTGTGAATAAAAATTTGCTAAAGCTTCTTAGAGCACATCTGAAAGATTCCATCTTCCAGTGCACAAGACAACACCTATTCCTTCTGTACTCATACCAGGAAAGCAAGTTTGAACCCATAAGATGCGTTGTTTCATCTATGGCAGCCTACATCTATCATACCAGGCATTCCACATCCTGAGTGAAGGCTTTGCTACCCCTATTGTGCATTTTTTGGGAGAGTTACGCTACTGGACATTCCTGCATAGCAAGATTAATTTCAGGTTTGGACAACATTGTGATTGTACTACTCAGTGCTAGGAGTCAAAATTGAAATATGGCAAAATTTGCCATCCTCCTGCAAATTAAACACATTCATATTTGTAGAGTTACAGAAACATGGCTTTAGTAAAATGACAGCACTTCCTCTATAGCAGGGTGTTTAGCACCTATCATACCCTCTTGTTTTATAAACAAGAAACATCTTTATTAAATTATCACTTATGACATAGATGATCATAATTTTATATAAATGAAAACAAATTGTATTAACATATTTTCAACTACAAGCATTATGCATCACATATAATTTTCTATAAGCAGTGAGTGTTAGTAAAAATAACATTAAAACATGATGGGTAATGTAAAGACAGTCTGAGATATAAATGCTCTTCAGGCAAAACAGTTATGGCTTTTACCTATATATTCAGAACTGCATTAACTTCATAAAAGCTGTGTGACCTATATGTGAACAAATTATGTCATCTTATATGAAATGTAAAGGAACACAATGTTGACAGTGGCTTTTGCCAACTAACACATACTGTTTAGTAGATTAATATTGTTTTGAAATATTGTGAACTTATTTTATGCATAATTTGCATACATTCAGCAGTATCACAAAATAGCAATATACTATCCCCTCTTGTAATACACCATAGGAAAGTTATTGAACAGGAGAATAATTCCTGCACTGATATCTTGAATCTTTCGTGAACATGTACAAAATTATAACCCTTTGTTGAACCATAATACTAGCATTTTTAGCAAAGTACACATTTTCATGTATAAATCTGCAGCACAAAATCAACATCTACAAACAGCTCTTTGATACTAACTGTAGCTTACACCCTTTATCAGATATTATTAAATCAAATAAAGTGTGTGCCTCAGCATAGGATTTTGGAGAAACACTCTCAGGAAGCAAATGGCTTTCTGGCTGAGTTGATCTCAGGAATCAAAGTGTCAATTAGCTTCCTGCTGTTCAGGATTAAATGAGTTAATTTCAATACACTTGAACCAATTATAAATCTACCCAGTAGAGTCTCTGTCATACTTGAACTGGTATTATCAACCTAGTCCCTGTTTGTATCCAGTCCTGCCTCTTCATACACAGTTAAATCTGACCACACATCAGGCATCTTCTTTGTCAGGTCTAATGGTTGCACTCCACCACCAAGTAAGACCATCTATAGAGACTTTACCAGTCAAACCTACTCCATTTTGTAGAAAACTTACACAAAATTCCCATCAATACCATGCAAATGGACCCAGCTGAAGGGAACTACTTTTTTTCACCTCTGACTTTACCAGCTCATAAACAGTTGTGTAGAAACATCAATAACCATCTACCCTAAATGTGATGGTAAATTCAAGAAGAAATTTCTGTGGTGGAATTCCCATATTAATAAACTGAATAATAGAAGAAGGAAAATAGTGAAAATATTTAAGAAATTGCTACCCCTACCTCAAGACAAGAATGAAATATGCCACCCAGTGACTTAAGAACACTTATGAAATGTAAAGCAGAGTACAAGCTTAATGTCAGTACAGAAAACCAAGGAAATGTCAACTATTTCTTAATTTATGTCAGAAAATTAAGAAATAAAGTGCAATGATGCAATGAGCTCATCCACAACATTATCATGCAAACAGATATCAAAGATGTAGCCAGCATATTAGCAGACACATTTAGGGCTACCTTTATCCCACCCACTCACTCACATTGTTGCCCCCAATACCCATGAAAATATATTTTTCCATGAAATCACCTTGGAACACCTCTTAGAAACATGGTTAAAGGCTAAAAATAATACGTCCATGGGACCAGACAACATACAAGGTTGGATTTTCATTACTGCCAAGTATGCACTATCCAAGTCACATCTTAAACAGTTTGACCTCAGCTTATGCTCAAGCTTTGAGCCTGATGTCTGGAAAGCTACTGTGACTCCCCTATACAAGGCTGGCCCCTGTATTTAGCCAAAAAGTTATAGGCCGAACAGCCTCATCAGTCTTATATGCAAAGTTATGGAACATATCATAGAGGAACTCATTTATGCAGACACAGGTAACTTAACTGATGTAGACCACAGTCCGTTTCATTTTGTGATGAGCAGGTCCTGTCTCTTGAGCCTAATAATATTCTTTGAAAATGTTACAGAGACAGTTGACAGGGGTCACTACATGCATGTTGGTCATCTCAACATAGACAAGTATTTTGACAGCATACCCCATGAAGGTACTATAGAAATTTTTCACAAACTTAAGGTAAACCTCTACATTGCCTGCTGTGTTACAAATTACATAACCAACAAATCCCAGGTTACTTTGGGCATTTATTTTCAGACCTCCAAGTATCCCAGAAGTTCCAGAAGTATGCTTGACCAAGTTTGTTGGTGACTGCAAGCGGGGTACTGTAATTCTTCTACTCTGTGATACTAAACATCTCTAGCAAGAGCTGTAATACGTACATATCTCGTTTACTACAAATGGTCTCATGCTGAATGCAAAACACTGTTCTATAGTAGCAGTTAGCAAAAAAGCTGTTCACTGTTCATATGTTAAAAATGTTATTCTTCTTTAGATACAGTCTTTTAAGGAAAACCATCTCCCATTCAATCATCATGCTTCCACTATAGTCATTAAATCTTTCTCTCTGTACTAGTTCATTTCCAGGGTAATATATTCAAGATCTAAAGAAACTGTTGTGCTATTGTGCTTTTCCTGTATCAGATCCAGCATCAAATATAATGCCCTATTTGGTATGTACAACTCCCTGCATATCATTCAACTGGAAAGGTTGCAGAGATTTACAAGGAAATGTAGAGGCTTTAAATCCTTCAATGGTCCAGACAGATTAGCATGGCTCTTCTTATACTCAGCATTCCTCTAGGTGTTCAAAGGTGACCTGTGTCTTGCTCTTCAAGTCATCAAACTCCCATCACTATTTGTCCCCCTATTGCTTTACAAAACCAGAGGCTATACAAACATGTACTAGAGTCATAAGACTAGACCACCAAATAAACAAGACTTGTTGAAATAATAGATTACTAACTTATTCTATCCACAGACTCCCAATCATTGGAATAATTTAGTATTACACGTCAAACAAAATATTACTTTATTACTTTCTTACTTTTATTTATTTAACATTTGCTTACTGGGAGTGTCCAACTGGGCCAGGGGCCCGTTTTCATCAGCGGCCTGGGGAGAAAAGCTCCATTTACATATATTAAGAAAACAAAGAAAATTAGCAGTGCATAGTTCAATAGTAAGTATAGAGAAGAGTTTATTAGTAAATATAGAGACAAGTAGTGGTCTGAGGATTGACCCTTGTGGTACACCTACAGTGACAGGTAATAGGGGGAGAGTGAGTTTATCCACCTGACTGCTTGTTGGCGATTGGTTAAGTAGCTATTAAACCAAGTTAAGGCTGGTTGTGATAGATTTAGGGAGGCTAGTTCAATTAGCAGTTTTTGGTGTGATACTGTGTCAAATGCTTTTGATATGTCAAGGAATATGGATGAGATGAACTGACCACTGTTCCTAAGCTGATTGATGGTATTGGTGAAGTTAGTTAATGCTGATGTAGTACTGTGCTTTGGTCAAAAGCCATGTTGTGTCTTACAGAGGAGGTAGTTGTTCAGTAAGTAATCTAGGAGTTGTTTGTGTATGCATGTTTCAAGGAGTTTGGCTAGGAGGGAAGTATAGCAATCGGTCTGTAATTGGAAAGGTCAGTTGAGGATCCACCTTTGTGCAAGGGGATGATATGTAAGATTTTCCATAATTTGGAGACATATTGTTTGAGAAAGGAATGATTAATTAGAATGGTAATGTTTATGGGACAATATTTGCTGCAATGTTGAGGTATTCATTGGGGAATTGATCAGCAGTGAGGGATGTAGATTTTAGTTTACTTAGTAGTTGTCTGATGGTTTTAGTTGGCACTGCTTTGAAGGTAAATGAGTTAAGGTTCATTGTGGAGCTTGAAAGAATTGTTGGTGGAGTGGAGGTATCATTTTTTGCTAGTGCTAATATGGAGTGTATGAAATGAGTATTATATTCTGAGGCTATAGAGTCAGAGGAGTTTGTGTTGGTGGGAGATAGAGTGGTACTTTGCCCAGGGTTAAGGAGTTATTTTATTTTACACCAAAATTTCTTGAGGTTGCTATGGTATTTTGTGGTGGTGTGGTATACTACCTTTTTGTCATTTTTGATTTGCTTTTTGGGTTGGTTTCTAAATTTACAGTAGGTCGGCTGTGATCTTTAAGATTTAGTGATTTTGGTATTGGGACCATGCAAGGTCTCTTTGTTTATGGAATTGTCTTGTTTCCTTTGATAGCCATGGGAGTTGTTTAGATTTGATTCATAGCTTTGTTAGGGGTGTTAGATTATTTAGTATGTCAAGAAATGTCTGTTTGAAGAATTCTACTGCTGAGTCTAGGGGGAGTAATTTAAGTAGAGTCCAGTTGCATTTCTGCAGAAGGGATTTGAGGAGATCTCGACAAAAAAATTATTTTGTTTCTAATATGTTTGTGTATGTATTATTTTTTGGAGTATTGTTCCACTGCAGTATCAGATAGGTGGGTTGGTGATCACTCAGACTGTCTGGAAGACAGCCAGTGCTTAGGCAGAGGTTACGTTTGTTTGTTAGGGTCCAGTCGAGGCTGGTACATTTATCAGTATTTTTATCTACTCTGGTTGGGGAAAATATAATTTGGGAAAATCCATGCAATTTAATAAAATTGGATGGGTCTTCTGATGTGCAGGTATACTAATCCAAAGTGAAATCTCCCATAATGATGGCTTTCTGAGTGAACGTGGAAGCTGTCCAGTAAAGAAGGGTTTCAATGTTTGACGGGTTATTAGCTGGTTGTATATACATGGCAATAATTGTTAAGTTTTTTGGGGGCTTGAGTTCAAGGGGAGAGATTTGTATCTCTGAATCTGATGGCTCTGGAGGTGTCATCTAGTTTGATTACCTTTAATAAGTTTTTTACATTACGGCAATTCCATGACCACATTTTTGCATTCTGTCATATCTGGGAATGTTATAGCCTTGCAGAAGGATTTCAATGTTTTGTACATGTAGTTTGAGTGAGGTTTCAGTTAGTATAACTAGATCAAGAGAGTATATTGCAAGGGTTGTGTGGAAATCATGGATTTTATTAAGTATGTTTCTGAGATTCATATTGGGTATTAGGAGGTTTGAAGAATTGTTGGTTAGGCTGATGATATTGTTATTGGGAGTATTGTTTTGTAATATGGGGGGCCTGGTTTGGGATGTATGTCCCCACTTAATATAAGTTGCATTAATTTATGTAGGAGCACATGGGAGAATTTTGATGATAGCCTACTCATTTTGTACAGTAGGTGCTGTGTTTTATGCATCTGGGGATATTTAATGGAGAAGAGTTCTGAAGATGTGTTGTAGATGGGTGACACTATAATACTATTCATTCTTCTAGTAGGGTTAGTAATGGGTAGGGATTAGTAGGTGAGGGGTAGAATATTATTTTTTGATTGAGATAGAAGGCACAGTAGTATGCTGTGAGTAGTAGTAGTAGTAGTAGTAGGGCAGCTAAGGTGGTATGTAAATGTTTCACTTTGCCTACTTTTGTACAATGGGACAGGATGACTAAATGGTTGTAAGTATTGTGTTTGTCTTTAAGTGGTTAATGGTGGTGCTGTGATAGCAGGTGTAGGAAGTGTAGTAGTGTGAATTTCAGGAGAGATGGTCCTGATTGTATAATTGGTCTAAGGATGTGGATAGCAGTTAACTATAAGTGTGAGTGTTTTGGGATGGGTGGGGTTGGGGCAGGGTAGGGGAGTATAGTGAACCTGAGCAAAGTGAGGGTGAATTGAGCAGGGCTACACCACCATCTGATCATGACTGGTAAGAAACCAGTAAAAAATCAGTATGTTTAGTCACTTTGTTCTTTTATCATTAAATTTGTAATATCTAGTCAGCAATAGTCACTTTGCCCAGTCTTCTTCTTTATTTTTTTATTTTTTTTCTGGGAGTTTATGATAGTCAACCAGGTGTGATACAAGGTAAATTAAGTTATTTAAAGGAGTATAGAAGTGAAATAAAGTGTGGTTAGAGTAAGGATGTAGGGGTGTATATAAAATTAGATGCAGTGCTTGTAGTTAAAATAATGTCTAGCATACCTCTCAACCATACTGAATTTCTCTGTAAATACCAGTTTTGAGGGCAAAATATTGGGGTGCCACGAATTCCCACATGGCCCCTTTAATTTCCGATTTCTTTCTTCCCCGGCTCCTCCCTGCTGCAGGTAAAAAATGTAAACTCTTTAACGGCTGCACGGCAGGCATTAATGTACTATGTTGTTGCATTTGTGTGTGATCAACTGTGATTGCATTTTAAGGAAACAGCAGGCACTTTTATTTATCTGCTGTGGGCCTGTACTTTGAAATGTCAGGAGAAACTGTTTGCACTGTGCAGTTTTCAAATGGCAGCATCAATGCTTTTCCTATTTAACCGCATAATGCTGTGATCCCATCCCACTTCAATTGTCTAATTCTAGTTCTTCCAAAATGACTGATATATGCAAAGCACATAAACACTGAGTGGTCGGATATGCTATTTTGCTGCTCTAACAGAAGGTGCGATTTTGTGCAAGTACTAATTATGCCTATTAGAAAACCTAAGTCTGCTTGTGAAGAAAATCACAAACCATTACTCTCACTAACAATAACTTAAACTGAAGTCCAGTCCATTACAGAAATATTTTCTATCTTTAAAAAACATGTATTATACCAAACATATTGAAAGATCAACCAATCTGCTCTGGAATGCTGACAGATGACAAGAGGTGGCGGGTGCTCTCTCTTTATGTGAAGTGTACTACATATGTTTGCAGATGCAGCCAATCGGCAGTACTTTCAGAGTTTTGCTCTACATTTGAAATCGACATGCTAGAAAAGGGTTAGTTGAGAAATTAAAGGTGAAAAAAGTACTTTAAACTGGAGTAATCTGCTTTTATTTACGGTATTAAGCTGCTTTAAGTTGGGGTGCGATACTGTGGTCCGTTTCATCTATGTCACATTTCTTATTTAAATGTTGGTGACCTACAGAGGTGAGATGAAATTTTCTAACACGCTCATGTTTAAATAGTAAATTGAACTATTTTGTCAACCACTCTGACTGCTGCATTCATCTGAAAAGTGCAGGTGATGGTTATAATTGTGATGTGATTGTTTTATCGTATTGTGTTCAACTTAAACACAAGAGTTTTATGTGTAGGAATGTCTAGTAATAATAATAGAATTCCAGTGTGCACACCTTTGAAAGAAGTAGTGTGGTGGGCAGCTTGTTTTCCGAGTTCCAAAACATAGTCTCTTATGGCCATGTTACTTCTTTGGCAGTACCAGTTATGGACTACTCATTATAAAATACTCCCCTTTGAAATAATCCTGGAAATGTATAGTTGTTTATATTTGGTGTGGCCTTAAAAATGTGAGTATGTCAATATTGTACTTCTGAATTTGTGCTTCTCGTTAGGGGTTGTACAGTAATGAGATCTTATCTTTTTGTTGGGTATATGCTAAGACAGCGTATAACTGTTTAGGAAAAGCAATGAATTATTTTTAATGCTTTTATAAACTATCTTTTAAATACTTTTACTTTCAATGGAAAGTTGTTGGAAGAATGAATTAAACATGCACACACCTTTAAAATGTAAGCATTTTGATAACTGGAAGAGATAGCAGAAAAAAAGCTGCAAATGGTCAGTTTGCTGTTTTTTTTACCTTTTTTTATGGCCTTCAGCTGTTAATCCAGCTAGCAATTGTGATTTTGTTCCTGAAAACTGGTATTGACAGGAAGAAACTGCATGTGCTTAGTGTGCTTAACTTATTAACTTAATGTGTGTGGGAGAGGCACTTTTACTTACCAGCTGCAGCCTGCACTTTTGAAATGGCCGGAGAAACTGTGTGCTTAACTTATTGTGTGTGATTACTTTTAACTGGACTTCAGAAGAAACTGTGCTTAAATTAATATGTTTGATTACTTTTTAACTGTGCTTGACTGTGCTTAACTTTTTGGCTCTGCAGACATTACTTAGCAGGAGAAAGTGCGTGTGCGTGTGTGTGAGTGTGTGTGCGTGTGATTGTGTGTGTGTGTGTGTGTGTGTGTGTGTGTGTGTGTGTGTGTGTGTGTGTGTGTGTGTGTGTGTGTGTATGTGTGTGTGCGTGTGTGTCTGTGTGTGTCTGTGTGTGTCTGTGTGTGTGTGTGGAATGTTTAGCTCATACTTTTTGTCTGTTCCTCTTATGTGGTTTTCTGGCAAATCAGTGAGAACTGAATTCACTAAATAATTAAATAATGATAGCCTTTTATGTTTCAGTCTTCCTGTCTTTCAGAAAATGCATGGTAAGTTTGGTAACACAAAACATTTTATTCTAGCAACTTTTCTAAGATTATACAAGCGATGTTTAAAATGTGTCCCAGTGAACATCATTGCTACACATTAAAGCAAAATGGTTACCATTTACTACAGAGTTTGGGCTGGGAGGGTCATATTTTGGTTGGTTGTCTGTTCAGTTTACATTTGAAAGTTGGCATCCCACAATTCCACTGGAGTGGGTGGGGTTACATAATTATGCATGCAAATTTTATGTTAATCAGCGTACCGATTTTTACCTATTTTTCATGGGCCTTGTCCAGATTTTTGATGTTTCCAGGTTGAGAGGTATGATGTCTAGTCAATAGCTCCTGGGTCTACTGTAACATAAATAAAACAGGAGGTCAAGAGAGCATCACAGTGATGTGCTGCATCTGCTAAAGGTACTTATAATTATTTGGCTAAGGCAATAATAAATTATTGTATACATACAGTAGGTATTGCTTATGAGTAATGGATGTCAGATGCCAGGGAGCCTCTTGAGGGGTGAAATTCTTACAGTCGGGCGAACATTTTTTAATGCAGTTTGGTTGTGTAAAAGACCTTAGTCAGTGTCAGCACATCATTGACTGAAAGATCTTAAGATTTTAAGCCTGGACTGGAAGATTGGCTAGCTAGACACAAATTTACACCATGGTTATCATGTATGGCCCTGCTTAGCTTCAGAAGTGATTGCTACTAAGTGCTTGTAAAGGGTGGCAAAAGAAATTTTAAATGTGCCTCTCTAAAGGTCCATATAGCTAGGCATCCTATAGTCCCTGTGATCATTTTTCCTATGCTCCAGTGTTCCTATGTTCCTGATAAAGTGACAAGAACCAAACAGAACTATGATAAACATTAATGAAAAGTTAAAGGGGAGACGAGGCAGTAAATAATCAAAGAAAACTAAGGGAGACATGAGGCAGAAGATCAGTAACCCCATTTTGAAATGCATTTATATTTTAAGTAGATAAGATAAGTGAGCATGATGATAGTTTCCTCTGTATGGTTTTTTTTGATTTCCATATGCAGGTCACATCCCTGCTAATGGTAAGTACTGACTTGTTGCATGACATGCCTAATTAGCCTACTTTTAACTTATATAATACATTTTACTTAGCTTGTAATGCTTTGTTTTGTTTCATGTCATTCGTTTACCTTTTAACCTGATGAGACCAGAAGAGTTGACTGAAAAATACTTATGGCTTAATTACGTTGATAATTTGTTAAGTATATAAAGTGCTTTCATTTACACTGACATGACACTGTTTCCTTCTTTCAAGCAATATTTTTATCTGGCTTACTGCTGATTGGTCAGGTACTGTTAACCTAGAAATAACTTTGTTTGTACTGTATCACTTTGTACAGGAAAATTGAGATATCTGTCCACTGAGTTAATTTTCTATGGCCATATACACCGTGTGGTGCTGCTGAATTGAACATAAAGAAAAAAGAGGGAAAAGAAAGTGGGACTATGTGGTAGATGATTTAGATGTCTAATATGTATGTTGTGGACATACAACACAGGCAGGCCAGAAGGAAAAGAAGAGCACTCGTTTCTAAATTCTAGTTTAAAATTGTCATGTTGTTCATTTCTAGCTGACTGCAGAGACAGGTATTTGTCAGGTTGCTAAAGTATTGTTTTTTTTTTCATTGTTCTGCTTTGGCCCATAGTGCATCTGCTTAATAAAAACATAATTATATGGTTCCAAGAATGCTGTCCACGAATCTTTGTGAAGGAGGAAATTATCTGCACTGGAAAGCACTGACTTACTATCATTTGATCATAGCTAAAAGGTCATACAGACATTTATGTACATGAAATAATCTGGATTTATTATTATGGGAAGAGTGTCTTTCATTAGATCGCATTCAAATGTTTCTGATGGATCAAATTAAACATTGGTAAATGGGAGTGAGGTGTTATTATATGAACAAAACCAGCTGACCACAACTGTCACCAGTTATACAGTGTTGCATGTTAACTGAAAGGCAATATCTATATTTTAACCAAGCCAAAACACATTACTCCAGGCACAATCTCTAACTTGACTGCAATAAAGCATTAGAGGTATACTGGGTGAAAAAAGTGTTTATTTTGGGGGATGTGCTGTCTGTATATGAAAGTGACTGACATATGGTAATGATCATGGATCTGGATTGCATACACAAAATAAGCTGACATGGATTGTATAGGCAGAATTTCATTAATTTCAACAAAGGCATATATCCAAGATATAACCAGTCAGAAAGTAGTTAGTCTATTGTGTGAATAGTCTATCCCCCGAATTCATGAAGCCTGCGCCGGGCGCAGGCATAGCGTATGTGGGACAATGCCAAATATGTCCGCCGAGCGATTCAGGTACGAATCAACCCCACGTGCACTATCGGCATACGCCAGATCTACGCAGCCCTCGGAATAGGTATGCAAATCACCCCATGCTCAGTGTCGCACCATGCTAATGAAGGCATAGAGTGATTCACGAAGTGGTTCAGGCGTAGCACAAGCCCATGGAAATGTAAACCATAAAACATGGTTTACATTTTCCCAAACAGAACATCGGAGTTATGGAAGCGGACCAGACTCATGTATTACAAAGTTAACATATGCCAGTGGTGAAATACACAGCCAATGGCACAAGAAAAGATGTACAACACCTAAAAAACAACATTTAATGTCATGTCCACAGTAACGCACAGTACAACCGCAGGACATGTGTCTGCAAACAGGAATACAAAGGAAATATATACAAATGTCATAAAATCGCAATGAAAGACAAATTAGGATTGCACCATAATATGCAATGGTAGGCATGGCACACCACAAGCAAGGAGTAAGGGTTGCCAGGGGCCCGCAACAGTGTTTGGCACTGTAACTATGAATTAGTAGTCAATGCCATGCAAATGAGACAGGTAATACTGAATCGCAAACGTCCTGCCGGATTAAGGATGTACCTGACGGTGCAGCGCTATAACACCGAAGAGTGTGTCAGAGGTGATACATGACATCAGCAGAGGGGTGTGCCACCGTATCAGTAAGCACATTGGAGCAATGCAAATCTGGCCTGGCCATTACTAAGCAAAGCTGCAGGACAGGGGTGGGGAGGAAGGTATAGAACCGTTTAGCTGACAGCACACATGGTGCCCGAAAGCGCATGTGTACGGGGATGAAATCGTGCCTGAAACCCGGTAAGCAGATGCACGCGCCGCGAACAATAGCACAAACAGGAAGGTCGGGGGAAGAAAAGAAGGAAATGCTGAAGCAGGGTAATTGGCGTACTAATGAGCAATTAACACCAATCAACTCACGGTGGCCAGTTGATGGCAGTAGACAAGCCTGCATGCAGAAACCTGCAAAACAGGATAGGGGAGGCATAGGATTGCAAGGAAAGGAGGGAAGGACCTGGAATGCAAAGATAGGAGAACTGTCATAGCAGAGCAAAGCAAACCCACAGTAGATCGGCAATAGCACACATTACTCAAGATAAGCCAAGTCTAGGAAAGTACAAATGAAAGCAGGCAGCTGGATGCATGCCAGCAAATGGTAGGTGTAACATGCACAAATGTAAATGGAAGGGCAGGAGGTAATTTACGGCATCCAAATGTAATGCAACACCAAAGACAGCACAATAGTGGTTCCGTTAATAAAACACAGAAGATACCCTGTAGCCACGATCGTACATACACACACTATGACATCAGCAGTGTTCACAGCAAAACAGTATAAAGTGTGAAAGGACCCAACACACACCTGTGTATTCCCAAACACCACACCATAGGTGTAAACAGACGGGGAACTTTTAAAATGTACATGTTGGGAGCTGCCATAGCTGTGATTCATCAGCATGTGTTGCAGACTGACGGTGTTGTGGAGGATGATGCGGACAACCACCGTAGGCCTCAGAGGAGGATAAGAGTGTTCAGACTAAGGGTAACCTACCAGGGGCTACATGATCTGGAGATAGTAGAGTATTACATGGTGGACAGGGACATCTTACAGCAAATAGTACAGCTGTGCCAGCCACACCTGAGAACCAGAAACAACAGAGGGGAACCCATCCCAGTGGACAGGAAGGTATGTGTAAGCTTGTGAATACTAGCCACAGATACCTTTCAAAGGCCATCCGGAGATATAATGGGGATTTTACAGGCATCGGCATCCAGGGTACAACACCAGTTCCTGGATGCCATGTTACCACATGCCAATGAGCATATATACTTCCCCCGAACTCAGGAGGAGTTGGCCAGCAATATGCGTCACTTCCACTGTGTGGTAAACTACCCGGAGGTACTGGGTGCGATAGACTGCACGCACATACAAATCAAGTCACCACCCAGTGAGTATGGTAGGCGCTACATAAACCGCAAGGGATTCCACTCCATCAACTGCCAGGTCGTGTGCAATGCCCAGGGCATTATCATGGATGTGTGTGCTGGCAGCCCTGGAAGCTACCACGACTCCCATATCTGGCATGCCTCACAGCTGTATTAGGTATTTGTCAGGGGGGACATCCCACAAGGCCACCTTGTGGGGGATGCTGGCTATGCACTGGAGCCATGGATGATGACCCCCATCAGAAATGCACACACACCAATGCAGGAACGCCATAATGAGGCACATGCACAAACCAGAATCATCATAGAGTGTGTGATCGGGATGCTGAAATCACAGTTCCGGTGCTTGGACACATCTGGTGGAGCCTTGCAGTACTATCCAGGCACGTGTGCCCACATCGTCATAGTATGTGTCATGCTACATAATATGATCCTGTGGAAACAGCTGCAGTAGGGTCAAAATGGGGGAGGGCCTCACAGCCCACCACAATTGCCAAGACCAACACAGGCACAGAGGAATCCAGACCACGGACACACTGTGCCAGCCCCAGTAGGCAGACGGAGGTGTGCCCAATATGCCTACTCCTTGGCAAAGAGGGAATGTATAGCACATACCTTGACAGTGTAGGTTCCGACAGACTGACACCCCTCCCCATCTGCACACACAGTAACATGGATGGCACACAAACATGACTACCGGTAAATTGTGATGTATGGGTGGCCCACTGTGGAATCCTACATAGGCAGCCCTCAAACATTGTACACGCAACAGCCATTGTAACACAGAAATGTCAACACCTGAACAGTAGATGCACCTATCAGCATCTGTCAGTGCTGTGTGTATAGGTTCTCAGGTACATCGGTAGGTACACGCCCGATTGCCAGAGGCAAAATACCAAACGGGGCAAACAGTGACTCCCGTCGCCATAACATAGAGTAAGCAACTGTCGCTTACTGGAGCAGAGGCAATCACGGGAGCACATGTGTGTAAGCACTGTCCTACACACAGTCATCACAGATTACCCGCCGCGTTACTGAGGGGCTCCACAAAATATAATCATGGATGTTGTGTCAAGGCAGGGGATGTACCCATGACAGGCATTCATCACCCCGGCATGCTGCATCCATGGTCGTATGAAGGTGTAGCAAATTATCGGGTGTAGCTAATTGTGATATAGATACCCAGTGCCAGAGTACAGCCAGTAAACATCACATGGACATGCCATTAACTGGACCCATCAATTTGTAAACTAACAGAGTTATCCATGTGAGTGTAGTGTGGAGTAACTGCTGTAGTGTACTGCACACACAAAATGACATAATTCGTGTACAACCCCCAGATGTCCAAGTGGTACATGCAGTGACTGTCGTGCATGTTCCTGGTCCCATGTCCCGCAAGGGATATAACGTAATCCCGATGGCATGGGTAATGCATTCTGGATGCAGGTCATCAGAATATGTGTAGCACACGTTAGCAGGAATAAGCGTTGCCCACAGCTGGTAAGCGATGTTTAAATATGATATGCGCAAAACAGGGCTAATCATCACCGACCACTGCGCAGATCACAGTCAATGATGTACAGAACAGGAGACACCAGCATTAGTCACCCCTGAACAAATAGCGCCTGCTCTGAAAGGTAAAACGACCACTGCCAAGAGTGGAACAGGCAGCCATGTATACAATCACCCAACACTATTGCTAGGCAAGATGTACTTACGGTAGGGTTGCCACAGTTCAAATGACCAATGTGGGACATACGACAGATGTCTGCAGGACGACACATACACCCGGCCAGTACGAAAACCAAAACTTCAGCGTTTTGCATAGATAAAAAGCTTATTCTAGTAATGGTCGCAGGTACCTGTTCCATGTCCTGTAACATGTAGGTGGGTCAGATACAGAATAAGTGTGTTATGCAACTATGACATAAACTATAGGGAATATGTTTGTCCCAAAGTCGCAGGAAATTTGCTATATTCACAAATATTTCGCAGGACACAACTGCACAAAGAGGGACTGTCCCTCGCAAAGTGGGATGGGAGGTTATCTTAACCTATGGCAGGTGTGTAATGTGACAGGTATAGACACAAACATGCAGAGTCCAGGAAACACAGTATACACTGAGAAACACACAATGAAAGGCGTAGCATGCCTGTCACCACCCCTGTCCGAGATATATATTTATATATATATATATATATATATATATATATATATATATATATATATATATAATACAGATAGAAAGGGCGATAGTGTGATATATGTCGATATACAAGGGGTCACTGACATCTGCAAATATATAGATAGGTCGATGACATTCAAAACACCTTTGAGGTACAAATAAACAGGATACTGCCAACTATGGAACGTGTCACACACTGACACACATAACCAGGAGGCTGAAAGACAGAAAGAACACAGTACTGGAACAGTAGAACCGTGAGCAATATGACGATAGTAAGGACATGTAGTCACTGCTGCCGGTGGTGCAGTCCACGTAGGTACTGTGTACAACTGTGGTTGTGAGTGATGTAGCCTGTGTACGTGTGTGTTGAGGGTGCCATGTGTGTTCCCGTGTGACTAAAGTGTGTGTGTGTGTCTGCATAGTGTGTCTGTAGGTGGCAACTCAGAGGTAGATGATTACAGGAGGTGCGGGTATAGCTAGCCGTAGGCATGCGGTAAACACCTGTCCCACATTGGGAGGGACAGCCCCCCCTGGGCAGGTGTGTCCTGACATGAAACATTACAAAGGGCAACTGTCCAAGAGTTTAGAACATTAGTATGTCCCAAATAATATGCAATAGTTGCATGAAATACTCATGCTTGTATGTAAGAAACGGAAATGTTACATGCAAACCGATAAGTAGTGAATGACCAAGAACAATTGGTATGTAATGAGGATAAACGTATGTGCTATCCTGTGTACTGACCATGGCCATATGTCAGCCTGTAAACACCACTGTGTGACCCACAAGTGTCCAACTATGGCCATATGAAAAGGTGGCAAGCCATGTGACAGAGGGTCTGACACCAACACCACTGCAATGACTGCAAATATCTGGGACAGACATACACGGGATAGCGGTCATTTACAAATATCCCTGCACATATCGCTGTACATCCGGAGGTATGGAAGTATCAACCTCACCTGCATACCATATAAAAACCAATTAACAATAGCCCAAAGTAAATTCCCATAACAGAAGTCTATTAAGTGATAGCACTGTAATTAGGGATGGGGTCCACACACATATATATGGACTACGTAGAAATGCAAGCCCCACAAAACCGTATATGCTACGTACACCCGCCTACATCCCCCACACTGGAAACAATAGCAATACAGACCATAACCACAGCCCAAACATCTAGTTAGTCAATTACATCTGCTGAACCATTTACATACCTTGTGAGAGACACATTTAAAGGCACCATGAAAAATTGTATCCGTCGTATAGCGGAACAGACGGCGATGTTACAGGTGTTTGCAATAGTCCTTTATCAGACGGGTGGGATGACAGGTACAGTCACAGGTAGAACCACATACACAAGCTGTCACACACAATCCATGGGGGACATGACTCCAAAATAGACTTGGCTCAACACATAGCAGTTGCAATTACACACAACAAAACACAATACAGGCTGTCTCCCCGAAGGCAGGGCAAATGGCCAACACCCAAGTGGAGAATTCAATTATACCCCACTGTTGCCACGTAATTGGTGAATGGAGTAGCTGCACAGCTGAAGTGCACGTAATTAGTCACACCTGACCACCAATTGGTGGCAGTAAACCACATGTTCCAGGTATAGACGTATGACTTGCCAGATATGCAAACTGTATGCTCATACCGCAAAACAGTTGAAAGAGTGATACAGAAGAGCGAGATAGAGATGAAACACCAGAACGATATCAAGGTATGTAGAACACTAACTGTATGTATAGTATGTTCTGTATTACGTTATGTCATTGTATGCATAGCCTGGTTAGCAGTAATTAAAAGTGTCCGCCATGCATAAAGTGGGGAATGGTATTTATGTAGTGATGTCTTGCTGATTGCACTAATGCTTGTAGAAGATGTGCGTCCAGCAGTGGGCCACATGGTAAACAGCACAGACACCACAAGGGATGCAACATGATGGCTTTAAACAGAACAATGTCATACGACCCGCTGTCAGTGGTAGGGTATGTCCAATAAGTACGTGCCATAGCAGGGGATAGTATATGTAGATATACTGTAACAGTACGCATGTGTATGGGCATATAACGTCAATGACATGTCTAAGGTGGACCCTCTGTGCAAGTATGCTTTGAATTATGGGATACCATGTAAAACATGTGTAATGTATAGTACAGTAGATTGATATGTCAGATATGCTACACAGGAGAACAGGCATATGATGCATAACAAAGGTATCATATAATGATGTGAGTAGTATGTAATTAATATATGTATAAACAGTTATGATGAAATAAATAATATGTAATCCACTCTGTGCATTTGCAAAGGACGCAAACATTACTCCCATACTAGAATAGCAGAAGAGATGTGACAGACAAACATAAGCATGATTGGCATGTACAATAACAGTATACATATGGCCTGTAGTCGTGGGACATTGTAATAGCGTGACAGCCAATCTAACTAGATGGGCTATACCAGTAACCATGTACAAAGGGCATGTAATAACTCCACAGGTTCATAGTGGGGTGCCATGCAGTCTGGCAAGTCTATGTGTAACAACAACTACAGTGTGCACACCAGTGGCACCTCTCTAGGGTAGTGTCCTGTGAACAGAAGAGCCACGTGTAACCTGCATCTCTGCAAAGTACAGCCACTGCAGTGATCCCTGGCGTACATGTGCCCACCATCCACCAAGCGAGGTATCACATGAACACTGCTACTGACTGTCCATGCATGATGTACATAGGAATCATGTCCCAAAGCATGGTGAGGGTCCGGTCTGGGAATGCAACCCCCAAGCACATGCCACACACTGTCGCGTGTGTGCACATATCCATGAGCATCATGCTCATAGTGGCTATTGTGCATGTCGTGAATGCAGAGTATATCCAGAAACATATTTGCAGACATGGGCCCTGTCTTTGCAGCAGAGGTCACCCCTGAGTAGGTAGTCCGCAAATGTGTACAGATGTGGTGTCTGCACATAAGCCGCAAACTTTAACAGTCATAACTCAATAAACGTCATGGCGTTTTAATGTTGAGTTATGTAAAGCTGTTGTGTAAGGTACACCCTAAGCGGGGTGTTGTACCCATGGATGTGTGTATAAGTCCAGTGTTCAGAGGTACAATGGGCACCTATGTACCAGCTAAACACCCAGTACAGACATGTGTGGACATGTAGAAGGATATCCACACCACAGTGGCAATGTGGTAATCACAGGAGTGTGTGCGACATACATGTGTCTTACAAACATGTACAATGCGACATGTATGTAGGGGACTAACACCTATGTGATAACCAGTGGGTGGATGGTGTACTGCAAAGGTGATGTTCATACCAAGTGTCATGCAGGTAGAGGCCATGATGTTCATATCGGTATCTGTCACAGTGACACCCATATGGATGGGGTCTGTATCAGCTGGTGGAGCAACAATGGTGCTGGGTATGCAGTGGTCTGTAAAGCTAGGCAGGGAAGTCCCCTCAGTGGTAGCCTGTACCTCAGGAAAGCATATACCGAACATGAGGGCCCCATGACCGAGGACTGTGGTATGCCAAGTGTAACTGGAATGCAGTATGTGATATGTTATGCAACCCTCAGTGTGTGTGTCCCGTCCATTAGCCACTTTGCATAACATCTGGAGACATATGTTGTGATGTGCAGGTGGATGTGTATGTTGTCAATACCAGAATGGAGAACGGTGCTGAAAGGCAGCAAGAGGACAATGCATGCCGTGTGGACCCCCGTGTCATCATCAACTACTCTGGTGACTGTATGAAAGGTGTTCAACAGGTGTAGGAGGCATGCTGTGGCCCCAACAAGACCAACCCAGCCGGCATCAAAGGACTGCAGCACAACAAAGACTCAGGGAATGATGTCCATGATGATGTGCCCTATAGCCATGCATAACAGTCCAGTGAGGTGTGTAGGGCAATAGTCCCAGTCGTGCATTGTGGCACCACCTGTGTGGAGTGTTACTGTCACTGTGTTCCAGTCAGGGGCCACAATGTCTGGTTCAAGGCTATTACTGAATATGGTGTCCCAGTGGGGAGACATGCTCTTCAGAGGTCTGTGGACATCACAGCCTGGAATATTGTAGGGTGACAAGGGGCCCTGTGTCCTACGACATATAGAGTGCAGGTCAGCACTGTGTAGGTGTGACTGCAGGTACACCGCAATGTTCCTGCAAGGAATGTGGCCCTGCAGGGAGTGAGAGGGTGTAATGTTAGCATTGAAGCCATCAGACAGCAAGTTGCCAACATCATCTGTTACTGTCATGTTCCAGAGTGACAGTTGTATGTGTGAGCAGATGTGGGTATTGCATACGACTACTGACATACCACCATAATGCCTTGTGGTACATCTCAGAATGTGTCGCAGTAATGTGTACGTAGCTAGTTATGGAGTATGTGATGAGGGATTCTGTGACCCTACCGTGGCTGACCAGTGAGTCACCCCACCCATGGGAATGTCCACCACTGTGTAACAGCCCCCACCTGTTGTTGTAAAGTATGTCCATGGGACCGCACCCCCAGTGTGTCATCTGTAATCTGGTGTGTACCATCATGGCTCTGTGTGGAATAGCATGAACCATATTGTTGTGTACGTGCTAATGAAGTGCACTGGGGTATGTCTCAGCATTTGCATGTGCATTATCCACCTGCACATGTGTCACGACAACAACTACCGCTGTCATACAACATCTGTAGTTGGTGTTGTAGTACTCATCTACTGTGTATGCCATGAAGTGTGTGGTGCCAGTATGTGGCTAACAAGGGTGGGTAGCAGATGTTCAGATTCACCAATGAGGGGATTAACCCCAGGTGTGGAACAGCAGTCACATGTTGGTAGTGTCCATGTCAAGGATACTGTTGGTCTTGGAGGTGGTGTTTGGGTCGAACCAGCCGAGCGGAGGTTATGACTCACGCACAGCGCATGCCTAATGTGTCAGTACATGTGCGGCTATCACAGTTAAGTGTGGGTTACTGTCAGTCTCACAGCAGTAGCAGCAGTAGTTCCAGACACAGTTATATGCACGTGGAGCACCTGTGATGCATTGTGCTAAGTAACCAGTCGGGATGTGTGTACAACATAGTGGAATATGGGGACACCTCAGCCATTGGTGTGCCAGTCCAGGTACGTGCCTGAGAGGTACGGCCTGTCTATAACCAGTCATTGCAGGTGTGATCTGCAGAGCCAAGAGGCAGGTCCCAGTCACTGCAGAGATATTGAAGTGGTGCAGTATCAGGTGTGCCTTGCCTGCGTGCATCACAGAGGATGATGTCAAGCATTGTGTGACATGACCACATGCTTCGCTAGCCAGTTCCCCTTCTGGTAGTGACTGTTATTGGACACTGTGCAAGACAGGCAGTATAAAAGCAGCAAGAGTCCAACATGTGATCCATACTCCCAGGGCTGACAGGTGCAGGTCACCTGTGCCACAGCATCATGTTGTTTGACCGGGTCTGTCAAAGTGGACATATACTAGACACCTGTGGAATGACAGCAGAAGCATGGACAACTGTTGGGAGTGACACAGTCGTTCGTAGTACAGTGGTAACAGGTCCGGATGACCGCAAAATGCTTCCCATGGCTTGGACCACACCATCAGGGCTACAACACTGGCGGGCTATTGCATGTCCCTGCACACATAGTCTGTGCCCTGAGATACAACTTCAGTCACACAAACATGGAAGATGAGTCACATCATACCTGCTGATTTGTGGCATGTGTGCATGGGTTATGTTGCAGAACCAGTTACTTGACAGCAGGATGTAAGTGACTATCGCCTTGTGTAGCCTGCTGAGTGGAACAGCAGTGTGACTGCCGACAGTCACCTAAGACAGGTGTTTTGTGTATGTTATGACACCCTATTCGCTGTATGTGGTGGACACACGTGTCTGTGGGCTATAGGTTGGTATGGTTGTGTTTGGTGATGTGGGCTGTCATTGGTGCCCACACAGAGTATGGAGGGGTACTGTACAAGGTGTCTCTGTATGTGTGGCCTGTGGTGGGGATCATGTGGGACTATGTGATTTGTAGGGTGCGTTGCCAATGTTGCACATCCCCACATGACTGTCAGGTGCAGTCAGGGTTGGTGACAGTATAACCCCCAGCAGGGCTGCATATGTGCATCCCCCACAGGCTGTACTGTTGTATGTTGGGAGGTGTGCATTGACTGTGTACATGAGAATAGCTCTATTGCCACATGTACAACATAGTCATCGTAGTGACAGGCAATAGCACTGGTACGTGCCAGTTGGACATGCCTGTATATAAGTGGTACATGCCAGGTGGACACGCCGTATAAACCAACATGTCTCACGAGGTATGTGAGTGAAGTTTGTACAACAGCTGTTGTACAGTTATCAAGCTGGAAATGTATGGACAGACAGTGTACCTGTGAGGTCTGGTGTGAAATGGGTGCTAAACTAAGCTGTAGCTCATAACATGCCAAGAAGTTCTGAACAAGTGCCGAGCATGCCCATACATTACAGATAGGGTGTTGGATAATATCAACCCACAAGTGTTGACAACAGTCATGATTGGTGGCACCACATCAGAACACTGCCAGGTATGGTCTGCAAGTCCATGAACCATTATCAATGTAGATGTTAGCAGTACAGATGTACAAGACAGTACAGATGTTCAGCTACAGATGCCTTTGTATGTCACATGAGTGTTCTACTAGTGGCCTGTTGACAGACTCACAACTACTAAAGGTGCTACAGTGACATGTGCATATCACATGGTGTCAGCTACAGTAAACCAGGATTAATGTGTTGTACCCCACCCGCATTGTAGCCCATACCACACAGACAAATGTCAGCCATCTGTGTATGTGAGGATGTGAATGGCCATGACTTATGGGCAATAGTTGTCACAGTGTTGCGAACAACATACAGAATGGGCTGTGTGTGTGATGTGTGTGACATATGTGCACATTCTGGTGGATGATATCAGCAATGGCACCACTAGGGGAATACCCCCGAACCCATTAAGAAACACCTAGGCTGTGGTCAACAGTATGGACACTGTGTTAGAGATGGTGTAGTGTAGTACACCTCCCTGTGCTGGAGACGTCTTCCTGGCCCTTAAGGTAGTCATCCGAGGTACCCATGACATGACAGGGTGGTATCCATGAGCACGGAGATCATTGGACAGGCATACACAGCACCCGTGTGACCAATATTGGAATACACATCACCCTCCAGGGGTAGGGCCCATGTGTGGATGGCCGATACCAGCCTCCACAATACTCACCTCCAGTATGCAGCATGCTATCCACCTTGCATACAGACATATGCCACACTATGGTGTTAGACATGCTACATGTCCATAGCCTGATCTGAATGACATACGTCATGGACAACCACCGTCCTATGACTAGGATGGCCACATGCTGGACAGATCCCTGTATCATACCTGTGACATACTCCCACCATACCATGCAGCCCTGTCCACATAGCTGCACATATCATCCCTGTCATACATGGTGTGTTGGCCGTATGGTAGATGTAGTATCATCTATCTGGATCAGTAATGTGTCACTGATGCCCCTCGCCGTGGCGTAATGGGTGTCGGATACAGCTAGGAAACCCAGCCCATACATGCTATAGCTGATAACCTTACCTGCGAATGACGTCCGACTAGCCATTGTCCCATGTCTATTACATGTGCAACCTTACCTGCGAATGACGTCCGACTAGCCATTGTCCCATGTCTATTACATGTGCAACACAGGCGATCCATGGCAGGATGTTGAACAGCTGTACAGTGCAGTGTAGATGTCTATGGCAAAACAGATGCATGTACAGGTTTCCATGCGTACCTGGTGCATTGTCACTGCCCAAGTCCAGTAAGGCTGTGTCTGTGTTGATATGTGACATATCCACAGCATGAAGGTCAACAGCATTACTGTGGATACATCAGGCATGAGTAGATAAGTAAGAACACCAGTGCAGGCAAACAGACATGCCCACATGGAGACAGGCACCACATGCAGTAGAAACACAAATGAGGTGACACACATATATGGGGATGATATCCAATGCATACTGGGTGTTACATGTGTGTGACACATACATGCCAGTCATGTTAGTGTCATGACAGACATGCCCACATGGAGACAGATGTCACATGCAATAGGAACACTAATGAGGTGACACACATATATGGGGATGATATCCAATGCATACTGGGTGTTACATGTGTGTGACACATACATGCCAGTCGTGTTAGTGTCATATTGATTTCCACAGATAACTGTGCAGATGTACTAGAAATGTATGTGCAGCAGTATCACTGTACATGTTTGTAAATGTGACCTGTCACCTTCATCATGTCTTACAGATAATGCCGCGTACACGCCTACCAGCATACAGCCAACAGGAGGATGATGTCGTAATCCCATACCTCCATGAGAACTACGAGGTGTTATTTAGACATATACCACAGCACTCACAGCAGCGGGATGACCTGTGGCAGTATCTTCGCAGGATGGTCAACGAAGTGGACGGCCACAACCGCACCTACCAGCAGGTGCGCAGACACTGTACAGACCTGATACATCATGCAAAACAGCATGCCACTGCAATCACCAAGGAACATGGTGGAACACGTGTTGGGCCACCAACCCAGCCTCCACTCACGCACACAGAGGAGCTACTGGCCAGTCTGGGAACACCCTCAGAACAGTCCCCACAAGTACTAGCTGCCATCGTGGAGGTGGGTGTCTCCCAACCAATGAGCCTTGAGTTGCCTGGTAAGTCAGTACTGAACATATGGCCAGTATATCCCACGTACGTGCATGTGTCAGTGTACATCATGTAATGTAACAACATATGCAAGGTATGTGGACACACATGCGTTATGCTACCCTGTGTATGCACCACACCTCTGAACTGTACAGGCATTTGCAGGATGTCCAGATGTCCGCCTCATATTGTCAGTGTGTTCCCCTTAATATCTGTCCCTTTCTGGCAAATAGCTGAGGAATGGAGTCATTAAGTGATGACATACATTTGTGTTTACGAATGCACATTCCGTGTAAAACCCTTGTGCATGCAAACCTATTAGTCTAGCAAATTTCTAAGTTAGTAAGAGCAATATCTCACAGTTGTCCCTATATGTCCCCCATCATAGTAGGCTTTCTCCACATTTATTGTTCTAAGAGGTTGAGAGGTATGGTATGCACACATGTGCTGACTATATGCTATTGTACAGGTGAATGTGTTAACTTGCACTGTGCACCCTGTGGCTGTCATACAGTCATGGATAATGTTCATACTGCTGTGTCACCCTATACAGGTACCTCTTTGCTGCCGCACAGACAAGAGTCCATTGCAGGTGAGACTGTCATCGGTATCAGGCATGTCAAAGCATAGATCTATTCGCCATGTGGCCAGTTAATACATGGATATACAGGTCGCATCACCCATCATCCACACAGGCCAACCATGTGCAATATATACAACTGAAATGATACACAGGCATGAAACTACAGTATTTGTCATTGCTACATGTGTGTCCAGCTGGGCATACAACAGTGGAGGTGTTCTACAATGGAGGCATATATACTATACAGTGGAACAAAACTTGTGGTACACAAACCAGTACCGCACAGTGAGCAGTGATATGGGCAGACCACAGTCATCACCATTGTATTATATGCCCCTGCAATGGTTTCACACATTGTGATGTTCCATCCGACATGTCTGAGACACGTAGTGTTTTGGTTGCAATATTGTCACAATTTCCCATAACCCATACCCCACATACCACACATACACCTGTTGTCTGCATAGCCCTGTGGATGGTGACATACCCAACATCTATGAGTGTATGTCATATGGGACAACACAGACATGTGTGATAGACGGCCATCACATACATGACCAACACATGTGCACACATGGCTATGGGGGATGGCCAGAGACATGCAGCCACACAGAAGATGGGATGTGGATACACCCTGTCCCACTTTGTCCACACATGGTCCAATTACAGCCCCACTAGACCGATTGTACAGGAGATGTGGTACGCTGCACATCCTAAGTGCCTGTGCACAACTAGTAGAGGTGTCAGTGACATCTACCTCATAAGATGTGTTGAACATGATGTCTGTGTCATAGCATGACGGTAGTCACCTTCACAGATTCCACTGTCAGTGACTCTAGGCCACAAATACTGTACTTTTCCCTTGCTGCCGTAGGACATCACTGTTAGCTGTGCACCTTGTGTGCGTGGTACATCAATGTCATGTGTGAAATGGTGACGTGACAGGTCCGCTATGTGTGGACATGGTTGCCAGACAGCTAACACTCTGTAGTCATCGTGCAGGGGTGTCATTTGTATGTCCTCCAGTGACCTGTCACATGACACAGCATGGTTGAGTGTGTATACACCTCAGCATCGTAGGTCACAATCCACACGTATGTCATGGGTATGCATGCAGTTCTGGATATGCAATGCATACATAACATGCACTGTTTAGCAATATAGATGCCTCATGATGCCATGCAATGGCACAGTGTCTGTACATCACACTGTACAGCAATGTAGATGGCTCACAGTCCCCTAGCATGCCCATGCACATTTGCTCAACATGCATTCCATCTGTAGGCCATATGAACAACACCACAATGTGATACCCAGTACAATGCTGTACATGTGTCATGACACCATTGTGTCAGGCATGCATGTTAATGCACACATCAGCAGATTACATGTCAAGGTCACGTCAGCCATGTGTACTGTTATCCTGTTCTGGTCCACATGGTGTATCACTGGGATGCATGCATACTACCATGATCATGTGAATTGCATGGATAATGATATGACACATGCCTGCTGTAGTGTGCATTCCAGGGGGTATGCTTACAAACACTATTGATGTCTGAGCTGCATGCTGTCAGCTGTATCACAACCATGCTGCATGCCATCTATCATCTCACATGCATGGTGTGTCAGTGTGTGTGTGTGTCAGTGTGTGAGTGTGTCAGTGTGAGTGTGTCAGTGTGTGTGTGTGTGTGTGTGTGTGTGTGTGTGTGTGTGTGTGTGTGTGTGTGTGTGTGTGTGTGTGTGTCAGTGTGTGTGTGTGTGTGTCAGTGTGTGTGTGTGTGTGTGTGTGTGTGTGTGTGTGTCAGTGTGTGTGTCTCTCTGTGTCAGTGTGTGTGTGTGTGTGTGTGTGTGTGTGTGTGTGTGTGTGTGTGTGTGTGTGTGTGTGTGTGTGTGTGTGTGTGTGTGTGTCTATTGTAATTTAGAGTCTTTCTTTGCATTCACAGGTGATGTAGGTGCATTACTCTCCTGCGGTCCATCTGATAGTGTCCTCACAGATGCTAGCAGTGATGAACATATGCACGAGGTACAGGCTGGGATGTCAGGGGCGGAAACTGTGCCAACGGTTGCCATCCCAGCTATGTCCCCCTCTTCCCCGCACACAGTTCAGCTGCCAACACATACCGCATCTACAGTGGCCATAGAGGAAGGACAATCAGCGTTTGTTAGCATTGAACAGGAATGTGTAGTGGCTACAGAAGGTGTGGCTCCACACCATGGTGGCAGTATACTGACTGCAGATATGCCACACAGGCATGTGGCTGGTGCTGCTCGTAGGAGGACCTCTGGCAGACATGCACCTGCAGGACATAGCGCAGCAGCTGGGATCTCCAGACACATGTTCCAGACTGTAATGGTGGCACAGGCATGTGCCAAATGGCAGAACAGAGAAGGGCAGAGGCTGCAGAGGGCTGCTATCAGTACCCTAAACAATAACATCCAGGCATTGGCAGGTGCTCAACAGCAACTTGCTGATGTTCTGGACAGGCAATTGGGTGACATGGTCAGAATCCACGACCGTGGCATGGCAATCCACGAGCATGAGCTGTCTGTGCTGGAACATCTGGTAGGGGTGAGGCATAGGACACATGGACGTAGGCCAGCTACACCACCTAGTGCAGGTCAATGTGAGTGTGCCACCTCACATGGCTGCTCCCATAGTGCCGGTAGCAGTAGCAGTGCAGCTGGTGCTGTGCTGTCTACACCATGTCACAGCAGGCCACGTGGACATGGCTCTGGATGTTCCTGGTGGGGACAAGATTCCAGTGGCCATGTGTCATCAGACAGTAGCCATTCTGTACCTCTGCCTGGTAGTGCCCGTGCAACCCCTGGCAGGCACAGGACACGTGGCCGTGTCCGGTCACAGTGAGCTGTACACCCTGGTCTGTACAATCTGGAGCTGCCCATAATACCCTTGTGTAGGCCTCACAAATGACAGAACTATGTGCACACATACACGCACACAGCAAACACAACTGTAGAGCTCCACATCGCCCACATGCATACGGAACAGACATGTCCATTCAAATCACCGGCCCTTACCCGCACACATGATGTCATCCATTGGTGCAGCCTATGCCCCTGGCAAACAATATCACCCTGTGCATATGATGAAGCCTGTGCCACATCCCTGTCATCCACACCATCAGTGTAGGGATATGCTCAAATGGTCTGATGCACAGGGTGAACAGAATAGTGAGAGGTGTATCTAACATTACTTGTGTATGCACATTGAGGGATGTGTATGTTGCATTGGTTGTGTGTGAATACTGCGTGCAGGGATATGCTCAAATGGTCTGATGCACAGGGTGAACAGAATAGTGAGAGGTATATCTAACATTACTTGTGTATGCATATTGAGGGATGTGTATGTTGCATTGGACGTGTGTGAATACTGAGAGATGTGTATGTGACATCAGTGGTGTACTGTCGACATGCACCAGTCATACCATGTAGTCCAGGTGCAGCATGCATTGTGATATGTTCACAGTATGTGTCTCGGTTACAACAGTAACAGTATGTTGTTAATGATGCCCTGGTTCCCTCCTATGGTGTACTGGCATGTGCCTACAGGTAGCAGTGTTTGCAGTCCCCCATGTGTAACTGTGGAGTACTCACAGGCACGTATGGCAATATCAGCATGCTAAACGTACCCTCAACCTGACTGTTGGAAAGTCGAACATGACACAGATGTCCGAACATGACACAGATGTCTGCACATATACTGCACCTGAAGCATGTGGTCAGTTGAACAGGCTACAGCAGACAGAGATGTGACATACATACTGGGAAACATTACAGGTATGTTGACATGGTGCAGGGATTGTACCCGATGGTCTGGCCAATGATGACGTTAGAGGCCACCTGATAGCATGAGGCCACACTGTGTAGCAGTAATACCCTGTCATGGTACAGGGACATGGCCACATTCACGGGGTCTACAGCACTATAACGCACACCCCATAGTGTTGAGGTGTGGACCCTTGCCTATGTGGTCATCACCCTCGCAGTACTTTGCACCCACACGACGTGACACAGAGCAGGGACATGCACAGGTAGTCAGTATGGCTGAGACTGATGGCATCAACAGGGTAGTACACTGCATCACCATGAGGAGTTAGTGATCTTGTTTCCACAGTATGGTAGCATACACCCTCACACCAAGCACCAGACAGCCATACATACATACATACATGCACACACACACTGTGGTGACCAGATATGTGTGTACGGATAGCCGATGTGTGTGATGCACCACACCTGCTGACGTCATGCTTTCCACACTGCAGTATGTACAGATCTCTACAATGGTGTACAGGGATGTGTTACAACTGGGACATAGTCCCCACCATATGTGGCATGTGTTGTCACACAAGCGGACACACATGGCAGTGCTGGGAATGATACACCTGCCATATGATGAGCCGTTTGATAGACATGCAGCGGTAATGTCCGTAGTATGTGTACCAATGGTATGTCTGGCAATTGTGTGGCTATATGCACACGGGAGGATGTCAGTGATACAGATGTCACATGACATATAGTTGGTAACACCTGACCACTGTGTATGTGTTATGTCATCACCGTCAAGTAACAGTGACATAGCGTACTGTTTGCACATGGTATGGTAGGATGGCGTGTGACACACCTGTGAGCCATCCGCAGCACACATACATCTACACAGGTGGATCACCACTTTATGTGCACACATCCCTCCATACGTTATGTACAACCAACCGTACTGTCTGTATGTCACCATATACAGGTGTCAATGATGGGGCTGCATTGCGACTGCATGTTGTAGTTAGGCACAGCTGTGTTACGGACATCGGCCACTGCACATGCATGGTTGCTGCATGCACAGTACAGATTGTACATGTGCGTTGGTCCTACATGTGTCTCCTGTAGCCATGTTTGTATGCATTGCTATTGGTGGACATGTGTGTTGACATACATAACACATGGACTGTGGTATGATATCATGAGTGTCATGGGTGACTACTACATGAGAATGTGTCCTCTGTCAACATTGCTACCTCCTGTACTGTGAGCATTCAACAGACATGGACCCACCTTCCATTTGCGTGTGTATGATTGCTTAGGCCACTGTTCTGCACGGGGGACAGCAAAGGCTTAGCTATGTACATATGTGTTGTGTGTGTGTGGTCCATGCACACATCCACTACAATCACATGTTTGACGTATCCAAACATGTGTGTTCGTTGGTGTACAGCAACACTCATCTGTCACAGCTGTGTAAGACCTGGGGCCCCTGGTATGCCTTAAGCTGACCTGGTCATGTATAGTGGTATAATTGCAATGCATAACACCTGTTGGGACCTTGTCAGCACATGTGTACTCTGCACAGTTGCTGTAGACCTCTGTACAGTCCACTAGTCATGTGTCACACGGTGTTGTGGTAATGTATGGCTGTGTATTGCTGCAGCAATGACATGATGATGTCTTGACGGCTACAGTGTAGACTGCGGTGTGCACGTCTGTGATCTGCACCTGTGACAGCTGTGATGGCAGCTGAGTGTGTACTGGTCACTGCATGTGTGTGACTGCTCTGTGCGTGGGGACAGTTATACCTTACTGTGCCCTTCCGTGTTTAGACTCCATCTGCATGCAAGATGGCCCTTTGCAACTGCTAAGTGTGTGAGCATGCCCAGTACGCTATTATGTAGATGGACACACATGACAGTCCAAACTGAGCCCTTGCGTGTTGAGACTCCATCTGCATGCAAGACTGCCCTTTGCAACTGCTAAGTGTGTGAGCATGCCCAGTACCCTGTTGTGTAGATGGACACACATGACAGTCCAAACTGAGCCCTTGCATGTTGAGACTCCATCTGCATGCAAGACGGCCCTTTTCAACTGCTAAGTGTGTGAGCATGCCCAGTACGCTGTTGTGTAGATGGACACACATGACAGTCCAAACTGAGCCCTTGCATGTTGAGACTCCGTCTGCATGCAAGATGGCCCTTTGCAACTGCTAAGTGTGTGAGCATGCCCAGTACACTGTTGTGTAGATCGACACACAGTACAGTCCAAATGGATGTGTATTACTAAGAGTGCGGCCATGCCCAGTGACACCTTGTGTCGGTGATGTCCCTCTGTGCATGGGCATGGCCATTGACATCCTGTATAGCCATGGTGGTCATCCAGGCAACAGATGTCCATTTTCATCGTCACGATGGATGCCTACCGAGTACACACTGGTCGACTATCTTGAAGTGTGTACTGTCTGTGGCATGTCCCGTGTCTATGTCTTGTTGTTGTGGTGCTCCTTAAATCTTACGTTGCCTCGATCACACCACTGCCATGTGTTTGTCTACGTCTACAGTGGGACAGTAATATGTCTGTATGCTTTCAGAATGATCACTCTCTATACAATCACTGTCGGCGTCCTTGTCAGTGCAGATGATGACACACGCCTAGAAGTATGCCTCTGGGACAGCTGTGTTTAATAATCTTGGTAGCGTGTTCTGTAAATGCGTCATGCTGTAGTGTGATAGGGTAGTTAGGTGTATGTTCGACTCCCAGCCCTGCCAAGTGTGTGTGTGTGTTTGCGCGCATGCTCCCATCCGCCTGGGGACTCAGTCTTGCTTTTAGATGGCTCACACTACAGAAATTTCCTACTGACATCTTTACCTTTGTGGATGATGACACGCACCTAGATGTCTGCCTCTGGAACTGCTGTGTTTAGTAATCTCGGTAGCGTGTTCTGTAAATGCATCATGCTGTAGTGTGATAGGGTAGTTAGGTGTATGTTCGACTCCCAGCCCTGCCATGTGTGTGTGTGTGTGTGTGTGTGTGTGTGTATGTGTTTGCATGAATGCTCCCGTCTGCCTGGCGACTCAGTCTTGCTTTTAGATGCCTCACACCACAGAAAGTTCCTACCAACGTCTTTGCCTTTGCGGATGATGACACGCACCTAGATGTCTGCCTCTGGGACTGCTGTGTTTAGTAATCTCAGTAGCGTGTTCTGTAAATGTGTCATGTTGTAGTGTGATAGGGTAGTTAGATGTATGTTCGACTCCCAGCCCTGCCAAGTGTGTGAGTGTGCGTGTGTGTGTGTGTGTGTGTGTGTGTGTGTGTGTGTGTGTGTTTGCGCACATGCTCCCCTCTGCCTGGGGACTCAGTCTTGCTTTTAGACACCTCACACCACAGAAACTTCCTACCGAAGTCTTTGCCTTTGCGGATGTTGGCACGCACCTAGATGTCTGCCTCTGGGACTGCTGTGTTTAGTAATCTCGATAGCGTGTTCTGTAAATGCATCATGCTGTAGTGTGATAGGGTAGTTAGGTGTATGTTTAACTCCCAGCCCTGCCAAGTGTGTGTGTGTGTGTGTGTGTGTGTGTGTGTGTGTGTGTGTGTGTGTGTGTGTGTATGTGTGTGTGTGTGTTTGCGCGCATGCTGCCATCTGCCTGGGGACTCAGTCTTGCTTTTAGACACCTCACACCGCAGAAATTTCCTACCGACATCTTTGCCTTTGCGGATGATGGCACAGACCTAGATGTCTGCCTCTGGGACTGCTGTGTTTAGTAATCTCAGTAGCGCATTTTGTAAATGCGTCATGCTGTAGTGTGATAGGGTAGTTAGGTGTATGTTCAACTCCCAGCCCTGCCGTGTGTGTGTTTTTGTGTGTGTGTGTGTGTGTGTGTGTGTGTGTGTGTGTGTGTGTGTGTGTGTGTGTTTGCGCGCATGCTCCCGTCTGCCTGGGGACTCAGTCTTGCTTTTAGACGCCTCACACCACAGAAATTTCCTACCGACGTCTTTGCCTTTGCGGATGATGACACGTACCTAGATGTCTACCTCTGGGACTGCTGTGTTTAGTAATCTCGGTAGCGCGTTCTGTAAATGCGTCATGCTGTAGGGTAGTTAGGTGTATGTTCGACTCCCAGCCCTGCCAAGTGTGTGTGTGTATGTGTGTGTGTGTGTGTGTGTGTGTGTGTGTGTGTGTGTGTGTGTGTGTTTGCACGCATGCTCCCGTCCGCCTGGGGACTCAGTCTTCCTTTTAGATGCCTCACACCACAGAAATTTCTTACCGATGTCTTTGCCTTTGCGGATGATGATACGCACCTAGATGTCTGACTCTGGGACTGCTGTGTTTAGTAATCTCGATAGCGCATTCTGTAAATGCGTCATGCTGTAGTGTGATAGGGTAGTTAGGTGTATGTTCGACTCCCAGTCCTGCCAAATGTGTGTGTGTGTTTCCAGCTGCATGACAACAGTACATTGCTTTTACAGTATTCACTCTCCATAACATCCGTGCGGCGTCCTTGCCTTCTGACACTGCTGTCTGCAGACTAGACGTATGCCTGTGTGAATCCTGTGATCAACTAATCACGGTAGCGCGTTCTGTAACTGCGTAATGCTGTCGTGTGGTACAGTGGTTACGTTTGTGTTCTGCTCCCAGCCCTGCCACATGTGTGTGTGTGTGTGTGTGTGTGTGTGTGTGTGTGTGTGTGTGTGTGTGTGTGTGTGTGTGTGTGTGTGTGTGTATGTATCTATCTACACATATATATATATATATATATATATATATATATATATATATATATATATATATATATATATATATATATACATATATATTGTATATAGATATGTATGTTGGGATTATCACTCTTGAATGTGCTGCATTATCTGTACGTGAGCACCTTGGATGTATGTACATCTGCTATGGCTCTGTGATAGTGCACATACTGTGTGCTGTTGTGATCGTGGGTTATACTTGTGTAGTGACTGGTTATTGTGTTGCTGGGTATTACACGGGCATTGGAAACAATGTTAGTACAGCACCTTTGAATAGTCGTATGCACATCTCAGCAACAGTCAGCAGTGGTTATTACATTGGAGTGTGAGTATGGCTCATATCCATATGTAGTAACTGACAATTCTATGCAACTCAAGTTAACATTACAGACTCACGTTTATCCACAGGTTGTGGTACAGATCCCAGGACTGTATGTGTATATATTGACAGGTGCAGGACTGGGTTGTGTTGGATGCATGGAGGGGTGTCCATGGCCAGTAATGGCGATCACTACAGCCTGGCAGGTACAGTCTGTGACTGTCCCACAACCTCCTGTATATGGCTGACACATGCTGTACCTGTGTATATGCAGACGCACACACTTACCACAAACAGCTACAGCTATCACATACATAAACCCATTGCATCACCACTGGGCCATGCAATAACTGTTGTCCCTCACAGACACACACCTACGTGTACATTGGATGGCTCAATGACAGCTCTGGAAATGTAACTCCACACTCTGTGCATATGATGTCACCTGTGCCACCACCTGTGATGTGTAACATTGATACAGGATCAGACTAACCTGGTGCTGTTGCACACAGTGGCTTTATTCCACTGTATTGATGTTAGCATGCTGTTAACACACAGTGTGTTACTTCCAGGTGTATATCAGCAGGCATGATGCATTGCAGCTATGACCATCACTGTAGCATAGTTTACAGCACTGTTAATTCTGATGATGTATTTTCCATCCATGTGCCATTTCACTGATGTGTTAAGTATTGGCAGCATGTGTGTCTGAGTGTGCAGTACATGTGTGATGTGTGTAGTACACATGTATACATGCTTACAAATGTATACACGACATTACACGGGCTTCACCATCTAGCTTACTCGTTCTTCCACACTACACATGCGCACATGGGTTAACACGCGTGCACACATGCTTACTCAGGCTTACTGGCATGCAGAGGCACAGACACACTGTGGGCAGGTTTGCAGGTCACATCGGTGGTATCCATGGCGTACACCGTCAGTCTCCTGATGTTCCCTAGGATAGCTCATAACACGCATCTTCCACTGAGTACTGACAGCAAACATGTGACACTGCTCCGGTGAGGTTACAGTGTTTTATACATACACACTCATGCTGTCACCTATCTTCTACTCTAATAGTCCCCTTAACCTACACTACACTGTTGAGGCTTGGTCCATATGGCATGACATGTTGTGATTCACTATCCTCAGCCTCACTTGCATCACATTGTCTACAAATGCTTTGTTACATCTCTGACAGAGCGCTTCCACACATAAGAACCAGTACGCAGTAGCCATGTTGTCTCCAGCTTGCCATTCATCTGCATGGCATACTAACATCTAACTAAACCTACATTTTGTATGTATATTATACATATTTGACTTGTTTTGAAGCGCAGTGAGTTCTCGTGACGCTGCGCTACGCTTCCACACCAGAGATCGGGGGAGGACAACTACTGTTTTATTAATATCCAATGGACAAAGCTGCCACTGGCCTTGGACTTGGACATTGGCATGCTTCTTCAACTGTATGCATACTGTATTTGCAGCTGTCATTGATCCGTTTAGCAATGTGCAGAACGTTAGTCGCCTAACGTCCGGGTATATTTCTGCACATAACTCTGCTCTTGCACGGACAGCTTACTGTTTCATGTATCACGTACTTACATCATTTGTATAGCTTTCACATACAAATGGGGTATGTTGCAAATCCCAACATTGTCCATGCAATGTTAATGTTACAGGCGGTCTTGCACGGCCATACGGGTGTTTGCTGAATAGCCTGGCAGTCATCTTTCCTTGCTGTACTCTCACTCAATCCATACACGCCGGAGGCTTCGTGTATCATGGCCTAGGCTTTGCTGTGTGCTATGTCTATTTGTGGTGTATGGATGGCTGTGGGTATGTCCCACTGTCATCATTGGTAAAGGTGACAGCCCTATAGGTACTTCATGTAGACTGCTGTGTCATTTGACATGTCAGCACATACATGCGGCCAATACTGAACTTCCTACTGCAGCGCTTTTCATACCTTCTGAGTTATCTTGTGGTCGATAATGCTGTTTCCTCAGACATGTATCTGTTTCTGATCATACCTCTCAACCTCCTAGAGCAAAACATCTGTACAAAGTCTAACATGATGGGGGGACAAATAGGGGAAGATTTTAAATATTGCACTTACAAACATAGATAGTTGACAGTATAATAGGTTTTGCATTAGTATGACTTTTCTGAGGGATTTGGGGTCTTAAACTCAAATGTTTGTCATTATTTAATGACATCAGTTCTCAGGTATTTGCCAGACAGGTACAGATTGTAAGAGGAACACACCAAACATATGAGGCATACATCTGCACATTCTGCAAGACTCTGTACAGTTGCGAGGTATGTTTCTGATACAGGATATCAATTTTCTTACACCAATACACACAATATATGACGCCATCACAGACCAGATGCCATTACATTTCTATTGCAGGACACACCCACCCAGAGGGTTATATCCCTCACACAGGCCAACAGGTGATTATCCACACTAATTATTCTATCATGTACCTTATGTGTACGCCAGTATTTGCGCTTTCCGTCAGTGGCAGAGCTCACGTATAAGTATGGGGGACTGGACACTGTATAGGTGACACTGCGTGACACCCTGGGGGACACGTCTTTTGAGTCTATTAACCTTCCACATTGCTTTCACAGGGCATACGTTGTCATCCACATTTGTGGACATACATGCTTTTGACTTGTACATGTTTTGTAATTTGTCCTGACGTCTTTCTTCTCACCTGTCCACCTAGTATCACTAGTTCTGTACATTTATTTAGGATGGGTTACCTTCATACCTCTCACCTGTACACATTATGGGTAAACGCCCTGAGGTTTGACCTATGATTCTGTTACATTTGTCATAATAATGTGCCTTTCTGGTAGATTGCTGGCAAGGCATGACGGACTGTGCGGTTAGGTCATAATGACTGACATTTCTATGTCGTGATTACTAACTCTCATAACATTCATACTCCTGACTACGCCATTATTCTATCAACATTCTGACTTTGTCTGGGGTATATTCAATATAGTCCCTATTTGTATTTCATGTACTATGCCTTAGTCCAGCTGTCTTATTCTGACAGTTTGGCAGGTATGGTTACCATCTTGGTCGTACGCATGTCCATCCATGATAATCGCCTACATGACACTGATATAGGTCCCTACATCTTCCCCCAATGGTTTACACAATATCCAGTAGATGGGTTGCACCTTTCTGGAGAATATAGGCGTGTGCTATACCCACATAGGTATATTGATCACTCTTATGGGGCATACCTAATAGATCTGTGCCAACCAACACCTAGGCCCATTTCTGCGTACCCATGATTCCCATACCTGACACCCCTCCACAGTACCCATTAGACATGTTTAATGTGAGCGATAATAAAGTGTGAGGACACTTCTGAGCACTCCCCACTCTCCGGATATCAGGTTGTACATCATACATTCTATCGACCTATGTGTTATTACCCTTGCACCTGCTACTGTTGAATGTACAGCTATATTGTAGTTGCAGTTGTGACGTCTTTTGCATCAATGATGGTTCGCACTTTGTACGGGATCAATTTTTGGGGTCCTGCAAAGGACACCTATATTCATGTTTAACATGTAGAACTTGCAGGCCCTGTCACACTGGTACTTTCCAGGCAATGGTTTTGAAAGCAGGGGTGTATTCTCCTTTCATGCATGTATGTCTGTCTATCCATAATAGCTATACCATGACCTATTTATGTACATGTGTTATATGTTTGGGCACCTATGCTAAAGACATGCTTCTGGAGCGTTTCTCCCCGGGCCTCCGCTGAAAACAGGATCTGTGGAACCTAGTCGGACTTTCCCGGTCAACAAATGTTAAATAAAATAAAAATAAAAAAAAAATGTACGGGGACATATGTTTGTTGTGTATATATCTATTCATGTATCATGTGTGTATAGATATAAATATATACATATATACATATGTCTGTACATTCCTCATTTCATAATTTGCTTTGGTTTATGTCTGTGGATATATGTATATATATATATATATATATATATATATATATATATATATATATATATATATATATATATATATATATATATATATATATCCATATCATACCTTTCAACTGTACAGGTTTTCGCTGCATGTACAGCTGTTTGCCTCTTATCTTTGGTCCGTTTTTCATAACCTTGTGTCTATCTGGCAATTTAGTGGCAGATCATTAAAGACTGACGTTGGTAAATAATGACAAAATTTCAGGTTACGACTTCATACCCTTCAGAGAATCCATGCTAGTGACACACCTGTTATTCTATCCACTTTCTATGTTTATTAGGGCAATATCTGGGGATTGTCCCTATTTGTACCAATTGTTTTCATGGCTTTGTCCGGTTTCATACTTTACGGGGTTAACAGGTATGAGCCATGTACATAGAACGTGGAGAAAACAGCATTCATTTGCTATGCTGTGAGCGGATTACACACGCGCAGGTGCACTTGCATATCCTTATTGTGGGTTACATATGTTTCACAGATATTTGTGTTTACGTGAACTTTCATAATTCTGACCGTAACAGTTACATATCTGTATTCTGGTTTACAGACTGCTGCGAAACACACATTCACCTTTACATATTTAAATGTGTGCACAGCACAAACGCATTCATTACACTTTCAAGTTATATGTGCAGTGGTCGTAGGTCAACCGGGACTGCATTCACGTTGGCCGGATGCCGGAACCACTATTCTATTGGTGTTCTCCCTCATTGATATGCATACCCATAATACTTAGCTACATCAACATACGCCTCACCGCTTCATCTACAACACAAGCATCCATTCTCCTGCTGGGAAAAACACGGTACTACATATTACACATTCCCTATTGCCTACTGCTTTGGACCCCAGCTGCATTGTTAATCACTCCCACTTTATGCAGAACACCAAGGCATATAGTCCAGGCACATACAGGTCTTTGATTGTCAGGGTGTTCATGTAGTGATCTGGGTTTAGGCTTGTCCACTTGGTGAACGGAACTGCCTTGGGCAAGTTCAAATATCAGATGAAGCATATGGACAGGGAGCTTCTCCCTATTATGAAGTTTTACCTGTGTTTATAGACACAGATGTTTGGGCACCTGTCAGCAGCTTATTCTGTTTGCAATACATATTATGGGTGGGGTTGTTACAGTCCATAGTCCACGGTGAGGGGTGTTCCCATTCACATTTGACTATTACCTGTATACAGTCATACGGGTATTATTATTTTGGACATGAAGTGACTACAGCTATGCAGTTGTACATTACACAAATGTGAAGGGTTGTTACTGTTAATATGTACGGACCATACCTCTCAACCTCTTAGAGCACCAAAAATGTGCAAACCCTACATGATGGGGGGACAATTAGGGACACATTTTAACGATTGCTCTTACAAGCTTAAAACATTGATAGAATACTAGGTTTTGCATTAGCATAACTTTTCTGAAGGATGTGGAGTCTTAAACTCAGGATATTTCTCATTATTTAGTGACATCAATCCATAGCTATTTACCACACTGGTGCAGATTGTCGGAGGCACACAACAACAATATGAGGCAAACCTCTGGTCATTCTTAGGGTTGCCACCTTTTCAAATGCTCAAAGTGGGACATATTCTGTAGAAATGTCAGATTTTCCAGGACAAAACATACCTACAGCCATGCATAGTACAGAACTTAACCTTTTTTGCACAAATAATAGCTTATTCTAGTAACATTTGAATTGCTTATGCTACTTCACATAACATATAGAAGTTTCATATATAAAATAACTGTTTTATGCAACTATTAAAGAAACTTAGGAAATAACTTTGCCCTAAAATCTCAGGACATTTGCTATGTCTTGATTTTTTTCACAGGACACGACTACCTACAGAGGGACTGTTACTCGCAAAGTGGGACAGGTGGTGACCCTAGTCATTCTGCGAATATCTGGACAGTTGAGTGGTATGGTATGGACCTCTGTAATATGCTGTTGTGTTCTGGCACAGCAGTAGCTCAGCATTAAAGACTGCAGTCGGAACGTGCTGACAGACAGTTGGGCTTCAGACTTCATACTCCGGACATTAATGCCAATGTACAAACTGTTATTCTATCATATGTCTATGTTTCTAAGAGCTATCTTTACAGATTGTCCCTGTTTTTGGATCTTTGTCTCACTTGTATTCACGGCTCTGTCCAGATATCTTGCTCACACAGGTTGACAGGTATGGTCGGTCATGCCTGCACACAGTCAGTGTCCCTCACACTTGATCAGGGTTGACCTGTTTACGTCAGTGTCTTCCTCACCCTCATGCCGTTTGCCACTATGCAAATGTGTGCATTATATTCTCCCTCCTATTCGTGTCTGGACACGTGCGTCATGGGAAGGTGTTTTATCCTGGGTAGTAGGTTATGCATGCCCACTTAGGGCTGGACAGGGTCATGGACCTCCATTGCACGTTCTGACTTGGGTCTGACTGGATTGGACATCATGTCGTCATACCCATTCTACTTTTTACACAGGTTGGTTATCCCATGAGGGATATCCCAAAAAAGACCACAACAAGTCAGATAACGAAGATATTTGTGGCTTTATGAAAATGTGCAGGGGGTTTTACATGCAGGGGATACATGGTTTGCAATCCTGACACTGCCTATGGTGACAATACCTACTACATATGCATAGGGGTCTCTGTGTGTAGCTGTGTCTGCAACAAACCAGTGGACCAAGTACGGCTGAATTTGGTGGACGTTCTGGTATGGAGGCAGGTTGTGTGGTATGGAGGGTATGCTGGGTAGGCCATTATGCATCCAGGTGTGTTGCGTTTGTTATGGCCAGGTCCATCAGGATCCATCTGTGGGTATGTGACGGTGACATATCTATAAATTTGTCTCGCACATTTCCATATTCATATGTTTGTGGGATTGTGTTCTACACTATGGCCTGTCTGCTTGTCTTGCAGCTGTTTCTACATGTGGTTGTGTTTCTTTCCACTTCACCTGCTTCCCCCTCGTACACCTCTGGTTCAACTTTTCTGCATACAACACAGTATCGCCTTTGAGGATTTTACCATTAACCACCAACCCCTCACACGTGAATTCATCACACCCCATAGAGCACTACTTTGGTTGTTAGCCCATGACACGGCCAGAGTTACACATTGACAGCCCTACATGTGTCGGGTACCTTTATGGTTGTGTGGACTACCCTGCCATGTTTGCTTTCCACATGCTATACCTCACGCACATAGGTACACGCCCATACTTCACTTTCATTACTTGGTTGGTATATCGGGGTACTACCCATTCAACTGTGTCACATACACATTTGGATTATACAGCTGACTTCCGGATTTTGCCAGCCTGTTGTGCTCATTGGTAGGATGGCACCTTTTCCTATGTCCAAGCTATTCCTTACACATGTCCGACTGTTGTGGACAATGCCTCCTCACAGTTGACGGTTGTGTTTCCACCTTTTCAATTGGCCACTATGTGACATTTACGGTGAACACAGCATATTTTACAGGCTGACACATACCCACGGTCAGTTCGGCAGATAGCACTTACAATTCTTGCCTATATCTAAGCTTATTCTTGTAGCATTTTGGTGTCTTATTCTGTTTCTTATGACATTTATGTAATATACATTCAGTGAAATATGTTTAATGCAACTATTACATGACATCTACAGAATAATTATGTCCTATATTCCCTGGACATTTGCCATTTTTACATGTTTGTGTCAGGACACATCTGCCCACAGAGGGACTGTCGCTCGCAAAGTGGGACAGGTGGTAATCTTAGTCAACAGTACAGATCATACTGTTCCTTTCGGCCTACATGTGTCCGTATTGTTATAGCTGTTTATATGCTCCTTCTGTTATGTTTACATGCGTATGCTATTTCCTATCACATTTGTTATGTGAAATACGGACATACCTTCTGTATGTGACTATTACATGCCTTGTGGGATATGATTCAGACATACGGTCACTACATATATCTACATTTCTCCTCGTGTATTTTGTTATGGACACATCTGCACAGCTATGTTCCCTCCCTCACATTATGGGTCAGCTGGTGACCCTCTCCATTGGGCTGGATGTACCAACTGGCGGCGCGCTAACATATGATACGTTTCACTTCCACATGTTATAGCTATCAACACTACGTTGGACTACGGGCACACGGTTTTCATGTCATTTGTTCAAAAGTAGGGACCCGTTATTCCCTACCATGCATTTGTGTTTGATTCTTCATTTTCTGTTCGCAGGGACTATCTTGCATGCTTTGCATACGTTTCAGTAACCACGGACACTGATAGGTGCGGTTACTATTGCAGGCAGAATATAATATTCAGCAGTTTAGGTTGCTCATCGACAGCCGACATTGACACACCTCCATGCACAACTTCATTACACCCCATGCACTCGCGCATGTTTCCTATGCACGTGGCTGTGGTGGCTGTGCACCTTCATTAATATGCATATGGTGCGACTACTCCATATATACGCCGCACGGATGGCGCAAGCCTTATGCCGGCCTTGCGCCGAGCTTCATGAATCCGGGGGTACGTGTTTAAATTGATATAATTCACATTAAAGAATCATCTCATGTATTATCTATAGGAGTTTATGTGATTTCTTCAATGTCAAAAAAGAGTTATACACTGCCAAATGGGTATTTTTTCATTAGGACAGTCTGTATGCTAAAGGAGCTAAGATTCTTGATTCTTAATATCACCAGTAATAAATGAACACACTTTCAAATTAGGTTGTTATTACAGTTTCTAAGCATACATATTGTGATTCTTTTCATCCATTAGAACCTAGTAGATTGAAGAATTTTATCACTCATAGCTTTTAATGTATATTTTCTTTTACTTATTGTGGTGGCTGCTATAGTCCTTTTACACATAAAAATACAGCTTAAGTGAATTTTATAAAAATATGGTATCCAGGAATTTTAGGTAGAAAATGTCATATTGTTTTAGCAATTAAAATATTGAAACATTTATGGACAGAAGCTAACATATGTCACATAGTTACTTAAAGGTGAAGGATCCTAAACTGCATTCTCTTTGGATTCTTTCTGTTGTGGGTATATGACCATTGCTGATGGTGTTGAATGCATTACATGCCTACAATATACCTGCATTGTTTTAGTATTTTCTGAGACATAGGTACTCTATATATATATATATATATATATATATATATATATATATATATATATATATGAATATATTTAAGTGCATCACTATTTCACTTAATCAAAAAGAAAAAAAAAACAGTGCTTCATTTAATCTAAAACTCATTTGATTGGCTCTACATTTGATCAATTCTCATATCACTGACAATTTCATGCACACTAAAAATACTTCAAAAAGCTTAACTTGCGGGGGCAAGCCCCCTTGCTTCCCCCATACCCCCTAACATAACTATACTAACTCCATAGTCACACAACCATGGAGAAAAAAGAGTGCTCCTTACACAATGAATAATTGCTGGGGCACATATTTAAAATTCTAGATATAGAGATCAGATCATTGGACTGTCTCATTTGAAGTTTCTATCCCACTCCTCCAGCCGTAATCAAGCTAAAAAACATCTCAAAAGCTGAGTACAACCTCCTAAGAAAGGGTATTTGTAGCTTCATACCAGTTCTCCTCCTCACAGGACGCAGACAACTATGCTGAATGGTACATCAGTGCAGTATACAAGCAGGTACAACTGCATGAACTCAGCCATACCCAATAGAACTAAAACCTGCTCCTTAAGGAAACACAAACCTGTTTTATGGACATCCTCTATCAACAGGCTTTAGAACAAAAGGAATAAACTGTTGTCCAAGGGTAAAAAGGAACAAATTCCAAATTGGAAAAACGCCCTCCTTAGCCTCAACAAGCAAATTAAATCACTAGCGAAAATCTCCAAGGCCAAATATGAATCAAAACTAGCCTCCAAAACAAAGGGAAACCATAAAATCTTCTTCAGTTACATCAGGGACTGCCATGGCAAAGCCCAAGTGTGTTCCGAATTAGCACTTAAAAGCATAATTTGCACTGACCCTGTTGACTTAGCCAACCTGCTAGCTTATAGGTTCAGTGCAAACTTCACCTCCCTGTACCCACAAAGGCCCTTTCAACATCCTTGATACTTGGCCCGCACCTCACATCACAGCAGATCAAGTGTTGCATGCCCTATCCAAGGCAAAGAACACAGCTTCTATGGGACCTGATAGTGTCCCAGGACGTATTCTGCACCATCTCCAGCAAGAACTGGTTTCACCATTGATCACCCTATTCAACCACAGCATAAGTACAGGCTTCATACCAGCAGAGTGGAGAACTGCCATTGTCATCCCCTTGTACAATGGTGGTGCCACTACTGACCCTGGAAACTATTGCCACATAAGTTTGACAAGTCTGATCTGTAAAGCTGTGGAGCATATTATTATGGATACCATAATCAAGGACATAGGCAATCTCCAAGGACTTGACCCCACCCAGTTTGTATTCATTAAAGGCAGATATTGCCTACTCAACATGGCTGACTTTGAGACCATCACCAAGGCCCTGGGTGAGGGGAAAGTCAGTGCATACAGCTTACCTTTACTTGGCCAAGGCCTTTTACATAATCCCCCACTTGGTCATCATCAAACATCTACCACAACTTGGAGTAAATCCCTATCTCATCAGGTGGGTGGCCAAATGGTTCATTGACAGGACCCTCAAAGTCAAAAAAGGCACCTCCACCTCTGATAGTAGACCTGTCAGTAGTGGAGTTCCTCAGGGATCCAGGCAAAGACAAAAGGCCTGTGGCTGACAAAGTTTGTGGACAACTGTAACTTGTGTGATGTCACTGACTCCCCAAATGATGTTAACATACAGCAAGAGGGTCTCCACAGCAACTAATGACTGGTGCCAATGTCATGGCAACAAGCTATATCCAAAAAAATGTATCATC